>NC_054824.1:127878374-128185636 GCF_018345385.1 Vulpes lagopus | reverse complement strand
CATAGAATTCAAGGTTTGATCATGAACGCATAATTTTAGATAACCCATTGAAGTAACGACATACTCTGTATATCAACAATCTTGTTACAGAAATTTCTGGTGTTTCAGGAACAATGTAGTTGACATTCCTTCAAAATTGAGTCTGTCCTAGGATTATGTTTTGATTCTAGGTTTTGAAGGCACTGACATGGATTTAGGTGTACAAAACTAATGTGTTCAAAACCTGGAGGTAATTCACGGGGCTTCTGTTAATGCATATCTTTGTGTTTGGGGATGGGGGATAGGCATCTTACTTGCACCATCTAAGCCAGCTCTCAGCCAGACTGGGGCCTTTGCTTAGACTCCCCAACCTATGTAGGAGCCTGACCCAAAAGTAAGGCTCACATCACACCTCAGAATATCCCAAGAGTCCTTGTCCCAAACAAGATCTCCCTGTCAGCCGGTGTCAGGCTCCATCTTCTCAGCAATAGGCTAGATCCCAGAACTTACCAGCTCTGTTACCAAAACTCTGTGTAAAATCTGTTCTAATGATGCACAAACCTGCCTCTGAAACTCTTACCTGTTCTTAAACCCTTGTTCTTTCAGTACTATACTTCCTGACACTTCATCTGATCTTTGATCACATCCCTTTTTCTCACTTTTATTTTTGGGTCAATAATTCTATGGTTCCTCAACTTTTTTGGGTATGGACTCCTTTGAAAATGTGGAGAATACTATAACCCTACCTCAGAAAAATACACACATGTATTCTGATGTACTTATGGTATAGGAAACACAAAATAAGTTGCTTTGTATTCCTCAAGAGGATGCTGCTGATCCTGACATGCAAAAGATTTTACTCTCCATTGTTATTTCAGTCAGAGGGAGGAGGTTCTACTTGCTATATTATCTCTCTTTGTGTCTATTTACTGTTTTTTCCTTTTGACTAGTAGCCTAATTTTGGCAGCCACCTTAGGTTATCTGTATTATTTTGACAAAGAACCCTGTTTTTTTCCTCACATTTTAACAAGCTATAAGTAAAACAACAACAAATTGCAAAACTGAAGTATAGTCAAGTATGAAGATCTCTAATATAAGATAGAGTTTTCCACCAAATTACCTGAGAAAAATAGGAATCCAGGAAATTCATGCTTATTGCTCCTTCACCATAGTCTTTATTGGTTCCTCCTGTGGAATGCCTTGTTCTCATAGTTCCAGTCTGTCCTGCAGAACCAATACCAAGTCCAGTGGCTGCTCCAAATCCTGCAGTTGCTCCAAATCCTGCAGCCACTCCAGATCCTGTAGCTGCTCCAAGCTTGGTGGTCAGTTCCATTCCAGAGGCTCCTTCCACCACTGTCCCTCCAGCATATGTATTTGTACAAACTTCTAAAAAGGGGGAGAAAATTCTGTATTATGCTGTATTTTTCTTTTTTTTTTCTCTTTCTTTCTTTCTTTTTTTTTTTTTTTTTTTTTTTTTTTTTGCTGCTTTTTGATACCCAAGGGTGGACACCAAGTAAAGCAAATAAGTGGGAGAAATTACAATTATATGACTAGAGGTGATAATATCCAATGGTCTATTTAATGTGATAGTAATAGAGTAGGTAAGGCTGTAACGAGGAGGTGAAGCTGTACAGAGGACCTTCACAGATGGAATAGCTCTGGAAGCATACTAATTAAAAAATATACACAGGAAATAGATTTTCAGTGACAACAGCCAGAAATAGAGAGGTAAAAACAGAGTATTCAGCACATGGAAAGCTTATAATGCAATGCTTATTTGTTTTCAGGAAAAAAGAAATTAAAATTAAGCTGTCGTATTGCTTCAATATGGAAACCAAAGAGGAAATGTATATAATGTAATCATGCAAATTAGCAGATGCTAATTTAGTGTCTTGGTGTGTAAAGAAAATTTAAAGAGCTATGACTATTCTCCCTATTACCTTTACATTACACTTTTATGGAAAGTTATTTTTTTCCTAGAGAATTTTGATTATGGTTTTTGATATGTGATTATAATGGGAGAAGCAGATGAGGATTGGGGTAGCTGATAAAGCCAGACATTTTGAGGTGATCTTATGCAGATTTTATAGGCTAGACATTTAAAAACAATCTATTGCTAAATATGGAGTTAAGAAAAATTTTAATATTCAGCATTAGGTCTCATTGTTCCTCTAGTTTATGCCTTAATTGTGGCATTGAGATAGTATGAATAAAATAGTCATTTGGTAGACCAAAGAAATAAATAATTTCACCTAAATGAGAACAAACGATCTTGTCCCATTATGACTGAATATAAAATTGGTAATTTAACTCAAAACAGGGTATTGTTAGTTCTGGGAAAAAGAAGGGCAATAAGATCAAGGTTTAACTGCAAGTATTACCAATGTTAAGAATAGTCAGTGTTGAATGGTAGATACATAGGGTTTGCTGTATCTTCCTTTACATTTTTCTATATGTGTGAAATCTTTTCTAATTAAAAAAATTAGTAATTGGCCGTATAACAGCTATAGTTCAGTTTATTAAAGTTTGGAAAAAGTATAACAAATCTTTGGACATTAAAAATGGTGACACTGGGGCTCTTGGGTGACTCAGTAGGTTAGGCATCTGCCTTTGGCTCAGGTCATGACCTTAGGGTCCTGGGATCAAGCCCCACACTGGGCTCCCTGCTCAGCCAGGAGCCTGCTTCTCTCTCTCCCTGTGCCCATCCCCTGCTTGTATTCTCTTTCCCTCGCTCTCTCAAATAAATAAATAAAATCTTTTTAAAAAAATGATGGCATCAGTAGACAATGAATTTCAATGAACTTATTGAAACCCAAGCTTGGTCCTGAATGACTAATATACTAATAGTAAATCATTTCATTGAAACCCTGTTTCAGTGGTAACATCTCCCAGCATATGTTCATATTTGAAAATTATTAAGAAAATGATTTAGAGGGGATCCCTGGGTGGCTCGGCGGTTTAGTGCCTGCCTTCGACCCAGGGTGTGATCCTGGAGTCCCAGGATCAAGTCCCACATCAGGCTTCCTGCATGGAGCCTGCTTCTCCCTCTGCCGCCTGTGTCTCTACCTCTCTCTCTCTCTCTGTCTCTCTCTGTCTCTCATGAATAAATAAATAAAATAAAATAAAATAAAGATTTAGAACACTTATTATTTTTTCAATGTTTCTTATTTAACCCAGTATTGCCTTCAAAAATCAATTTGATGTTCACTTACCAGAATTTTCCATGAAATCGGCTCCACTGGTAGTTATAGGTGGCACACAAATATTTGTGATTTCCTGCAAACCATGTTCAAAAAAAATCAGTACATTTAAAAATGAACCAGATTTCATGACACAATGGGTGAAATGTGGCTCTTTGCGAAAGGTGACTTTAGAAGAAGTCCAAATTCTTGCAGGAGTAACCATTTTTAGGATTAGATATCTGAAGAGCTACAATTCTAAATGGCTCCATTCATTTCAGCACTGATTCCCAAAGGTCTTTAAAGGTCAAGGAGTGTCTTATTTTTTGTGCGTACTACCCCTTTTCCTATCTGAATATAAATCTAATTTTGTTCTATGTGATTAAAATAAATGTTTTAGAAACTGGGTCCTCACCTTGTCTTCAGGTTGGGCTCCTTCTATTCCCCACTGATGAATTGTTCCTTCTGAACCATCAGGAACTGGGATAAATCCTCCTGTCACTCCCCCAATAGGACCCACCCCACAGTCACAGGTCAGCAGCAGAAGGGGGGCCACTAATAAAGGAAAACAAAATATCAGAACATTTATATCATTTGGAAACAATGCAACATGACAATTGTCTGAAACATTAGAAAGAATATATGATATCAGTACTTGTGGAAAATCTAATAGAAAGCAAAATTAGTTTCTACAAAATAAAATATAAACTAAGCATCCTAAAATTTCAGATGATTATTAAACTGGAGGAGACAGATCTGATTGTTCTTGTAATAGGTATATTTGCCTTAAAATAGGCACTGTTTGGTGAATGGTAAAGGATTTTAGGTGCACAGGGTAATGTTTTTGTAATTTGTACTCTACTGATCTCTTAGTAAACTGCATTTAACCAGCAAACTCCCTCAGCAACTGGAGTGATGAGCTAATACCATTGGACTCTTAATTGTGATTTAAGAATCCCTAGCTTGGAGAGGCTTTTCTGTCAGGATAGCTTTCATTCTTTATGTGCATATCTGTCACATCTCAGCAATAAAGATTAACATCATTCTCATGCTAATAGAGGAAAATACTAAACTCTGTCTTGAAGTTCTGGAAAGCTAGGTAGTCAGTGACCCCACCTCCACCTCTGGTGGTTAAGGTCTATTGAATCCTTATGTTTGAATTCTATCCACTTAAAGGTAGTTTAGTGAGGGGTGGTAGGGTTTGAATTCTGGCTCTCTTACCAGCTGGGTAGGTTATATCATCTTTTCTTGCCTCTAGTAATTCATCCAGAGAATAGAAGAGTAAGTATCTACATCACAGATTGTTGTGAGGATTAAATGAGTTAGCAGTATAAGTAAAGGACAATAGTGAATACTATGAGGATTTGCTAGTGTTGTCCAGATGGGCTACATCAGTTATTCAAATGAGGTCAGTCCTATATAATATTTTATATAAAATGGAAAATGTTAGGCCAAGTACATAAATAAAATAAGTTAGACATATTTGATGTATTTTCTTAAAATCTAATATAATGTTCACATAAATGATACTTCTATAGGGTTTTTTAAGTTATTGCCATTTTAAATTCTATTACTTTGTTAAGTGTGTGGGAAGGATTGGATATTGTGAGCTGACAAATTAGTTTTTAAGGTGATGAATGTACACCTGTCTGGTGAGTATTTTTAGGTGGGCATAATCTTTTAGAGATCTTGCTTATCATTGTATCTGCATATATATTTGGTTTTTATATATGTATCCAGGAAAAGTTTTTCAAAGTGTTGAGTGCATTTCTACAGACTAAAAAATGTATGTTTTGTCCTACATAAAAATCAAAACGTGGCATTTTTTTCAAATGGTAAGAGCACAGGAAGTAAATATAATTGGGAATAGCACAATGTACTTTCTCTGATTGCCATCCTGAGCCACAATCCCAAATGTACAATGCTTGCCTGTAGAATATATTTACACCCTAAACGTCAGCATTTCAAAATTAAACTCACTAACACCATATGTATCTTTGCTTCATCTGATATTTTCTGTTTCATTTAATGGTTTAAGCAAGAACTGACTTCAGTGGTTCATCTGGATTTTTTTGTCCACTCTTCATATTTATTATCTCCAAATCTTCTCCATGTAATGCCTCACACACACAACCTTTCCTTTCCAGTCTCATATCTAAATCTGGCTTCTGGCTCCATGGCTCAGTGGTTAGAGCACTGGTCTTGTAAATCTGGCTTCTATCATCTCTTCTAAACTGGTAGAGTAACCTCCTGTTATTTCCTTCCTACACAGTGCTGCCAATGTTATTTTTTTAAAACACAAATATGAAATGCTAGGCTTTTATTCAGATACTTTCATCAACTCTTTTTTTCTCTCATAGCTTTAAGTACCATAACCTATGCACATAAGCCCTTTCACATTGGTACCAGTGGATTCTCCAGTTTCATCTGCTTTACTGTCCACAATTTCCCCATGCATTGGCCTACCAAGGTGTAATTCTTAAAACATGCAAAGCATTTTCTGGCTTTGGTCCATGCTGTTACCCTTTGGGAACAATTTTCCCTCCTTTTTTTTTAAGATTGATTTATTGATTGATTGATTTATGAGAGACACAGAGAGAAACAGAGAGGCAGAGGGAGAGGCAGGCTCCACACAGGGAGCCTAACGTGGACTTGATCCCGGGTCTCATTATGCCCTGGGCTGAAGGCAGATGCTAAACCGCTGAGCCACCCAGGGATCCCAATTTTCCCTCTTTTTGTACTTGTTATATCCTACTCATTTTCTAACGCTCAAATTGACGATTCTCCTATTCCACAAAGCCTCTATAATACCCATTTGTATTCATTTCTATTATAGCTGCATCATAGTATAGTTTTTTTTTTCCATAGAATTAGACATGCATAAATCCGTGAACTATATGAAAACCAGAATCAGGTACCCTTTTCAGCTGGCTGCTTGCATCAAGGTTCACATATATGTACTTGAAAAAACTTTGGTTTTGAAATTGGCTAATATGATATTGAAAAACTGAAAAAAAGTTGAAACAGTTTCAACTATTAAATGGAACGATGCATGTTAACTGCAGAATAGTAAACACTTTTGGGGAACACAGAGGAAGAATATATGGCATGTGTGGGAGGCCACTAGATGTATGGATAACAACTTCTTTCTTTTTTTATAAAAAGGGATTTGATGGGATCCCTGGGTGGCTCAGTGGTTTGACGCCTGCCTTCAGCCTAGGGCGTGATTCTGGAGTCCTGGGATCGAGTCCCACATCGGGCTCCCTGCGTGGAGCCTGCTTCTCCCTCTGCCTGTGTCTCTGCCTCTCTCTCTCTCTGTCTCTCATGAATAAATAAATAAAATCTTTAAAAAAAAAAAAAGAGCCCTGAACAGATATGGCATATATTAAGATCTGTTAAATCTGAGTGTTGGGTATATGTGTGCTTGTCATGTAATTTTTCTGCACTTCTTTGTGTTTTAAACATTTCATAAATTTAAAAAATTTTAGTTGAAGGGGTTGGAGTGGACTTGATTACTTGATTATCATGAATAACCATTTTAATTCTAAAAACTACAATTCTGTAATAAATTTGAGAAATGGATGTGAATTTTTCAAGGATTTTTCTTATTTATATAAGAATTTGCCATGAAGTCTTTTCAATAGAGATCTATTACATTAAAAATACTGTTTGATTCATGAGATTTTGATTTTAATGAAATTTTTTAGAAACCTATCCATTGACTAAATAAATTTTATCTTTATTTGTGGGACCCAGGACATTTAACAAAAATCCCCTACCCCTGGACAAGCAGAGCAGGACTAACTCCATTTTGTGCTACACCTGCCACCTCCTGTATGGCCTCCACATAACCTGCTTATTGCTTAAGGCGCTGCCCCACCCTAGTCAAGCCGCTAGGCACACCCTAATCGGAAATCGGCTCATAACAATGTAACCCTGTTTTGTGCCTGCCAAAACTGCGCGCCAATTCTGACCAAAGTAATAGGCCAGCTCAAATGGATACTATAGGGTAAGATGTAATTCAATTGGCCACCTGCATGTGGACCCACATGACTGTGCAACTTTCTGTGTATCCCATTGGCCACTGGTCCCTATAAAGCTGCTATGCCTGTTAGTCTCGGGGTCCAAATCCCTGCTCCACTGTGTCGGGTATACTTGGACCCAAGCTCGAGCTTGTAAATAAACCCTCGTGTTTTTGCATCGGTGTCGGCTCCTCCGTGGTTTCTCGATTCGCGATGTTGGGCACAACATTATTGAAAAATAAAACATGTATAGTTTCCCTAAATGTGTTCAATAAATGTAAGCTTATTAAGTGAAAGCCTTTAAGAGGGTGTATATATATATAGGTGGTAAGCTATTTTCAGGAAGTGCTGGATTAAGAAATAACTTTTCAGAGCCTGTGATGTATTAATGCTCATTATCAAGCTCATATATAATATACTTTGTATTTTTCCCTAGATTTATTTGGCAAGAATTCTTTTTCTATTTTATGTCTGTGGAGAAGACATTTTAGAAAGTGCATTGTGTATAAAGGCATTATTTTGATTATGAACATTACTGGCAGTATGTAGAAAGTGTTCATGCTTTGATTTTTTTCTTCTTGATTCTCTTATGCTGTTTTCTAAATGTCTGACATATATGACTTGCTTTGTTGTATTATGAATATAGATTGTTGGCAAGTGACATGTTAACTTTATAAACATTTCTGGTTCTTTCTGAAAATGTTACCCCCATCTTTGCCTATAGCGCAGCTGAGGAATGGTTCTGCATTTCAAAGATGGCATTGCCCATGTATCCTGAAGCCCTCAGCAAAGGCTGATTCCCTATCAAAAACAGAATTTAGGTTTGGCATACTCACATAGCAACAGCAAAAGACCAAGGAGTAGCAGGCCAATGGCTGCAGACCCCAGGCTCCCTGATGGCCTCTTTCCATCTAGATGTCCATGGTCTTTGTTCCCATTAGAAGATCTACAGATGTCCCTGTTGTCACACTGGCAGACTTCCAGGGTCAGGCTCTCTGGTGTCTCACACTGTCTGTCCTGACTGTCAGTAACTGTGAGGGAGATTGTGTGCTCTCCAGGAGATAGCTGCTGCTGGGCCTTTAGGAGTGCAGAAGTAGCTAAAGACAGACAATCACACAAATCAACAGCAGGACAAGGTGTCTTTTGCTCTTAAAACTAATTATTCTTGTTAACAGAACTGGGGTTGCCTTAAACATCATTGTCACAAATAGGCTGAGAGTAAGGTGAGGTTTGAGCAGTTCTGAGAGTGATAAGGAGTTCAGTTGGGTAAATTAGCCTGTACTTCCTCCTTGTCCTTTTTTCTGCCCCAGATGGGCCTGTTATTCCCCATGAAGACTCAGTCCTACCTTAATTTTCTCCCTGAAAGATGATGGGAGGTAGGCAACATTTCAATATCAACCCCCCCTCTCCTGGGCTTAACCAACCTCCTGAATGTCTGTACCAACCCCCTGGACTTGCATGTGACCCTCTGGACGTATGCCTTCCCTCAGAGTCCATGTTTTTGTGCCTGACATATCAAGACTGAGTTTCTGCTTTGGCTTCCACTACCTCAGCTGTTCCTGATAGTTTTCATCCCACGTGCCCAAATGCCAGTTGTATGAGATTCTCTGAGGTGAGGGCCTGTTGCCCATCTGACTCATGAACATTGATCATTCTCCAATCTCCAGTCCTATGTTGTCCCTTTCTAAGTAGGCTCCAGTAGCAGCTCTTGTAAGTTGCAGTGTTGTGTCAACTGAATCACTCGACCCTACCATGCCCTTTGATATTATGCCTATTCAACCACTGTCACCTTGTCGATCCTCATCCAAGCAGGTATGTCTAGTGCTGGGTTTTGTCTCTCTCTGATGTTTCTTTTGGAGCCTTTTCACCGACCATGTGCTGGTAAACCCATTTGAAGCCCAAAGCTACATGAATACTCTGGAACTAGGGAATTACACTAAGATCAGTAAGGTCCTAGGAAAGAAGGCCATTGAGAACAAGATCCCTGTGGTGACTGTAGCAATGGCTGATACCTATGACTAAGAACCCGTGGAGCAATTCATAGAGGGAAGCAAGGTTGGTTCAGCAAAAGCTAGAGAAAAGTGAGAAGATTCTTATTATGTCCAATGGCTATTTCTAGGAGACTCTTAGAAAACATAGAAAATGCAAAATTAGCATGATAAAAGGTTAGAAGAAAAGGAAGGATGGATGAACTCTTTCCCACTCACTGGCTAATGGACTAATGGGAGTTTCAGTCTGCCATGCTGTCAAGATTCCTGACTAGTAACAGACTAAGTAGCACTTCCTATGAGCTTTGAACGGGCGATGCCTCCAGTGCTTCATGTCTGTTCACAGTCTGCTCATTTAGGAAAAGTTTTATATTTAGAAATTTAAACAGCTCTGCAATAAAACAGATACCCGACTCTATTCTCTTTATGGTATCCTATGGAAGTAGAAATAAGACATTAAAAATATAAAACAATTAGACTGTACATGAAAAACAAAACATTAAAAAGCATTAACATATATCATTCCTCCTCTGAAGAGAGAAGAAATTTGCGAGACTAGGACTATATCTTCCCTGCAGAAAATTTTTTCAATTATTCTTGGAAAAGACTTGCTCCTAATTTAGCTCTTTTATCCCTCTTGAAATATAAAGAAGTGGCAACTTTCATTTATGGGAGCAAGTTTACTACGACTTACCATTGAGTGTTGTGATACTCCACACAACTGGCAGTTTTAGAGATTGTTCCTCCAGGGAAAATGTGTAGGGGCCAGTATATTTATTGTCTGGTACTCTAGCTGAGACAACCACAGAACGTAGTGAACTACAAATTGTTTTCTTTTCAAGGACAACTGTTGGACAATTTTCATTAAAACCAGGTACTTCAACATATATGGTGCCTGTAGCAGTTTTACCTGTGTTTTCTGTAAGAACAACATTTTAGAGTTAAAGAAATATTCAGAATAAGTTGTACCCCAAAAACCTTTTAAATGTCTCCTGCATGTAGCCAACTTAGTATGTCTTCTCATGAAGAATTATATTGGTTATTCTTACAAGTAAAAAGCCACATCTTATAAAAAGCAAATTTATCAACTTGGCTGATGTCTCTAATTTATTAACATTGTCTATTAATTTATTAATATGCTTGGAACCAAGACCTGTAAGGTGATGAATTCACTGATTACAAATGAAATCAACATAAAAACAATAGTTTTCTTAAGTGTATCCTACTGTGTGAACCCAGCACTGTGTGAAAGATTTTTACTTCTAAAGCTTGAGCTAAAGTATTTGGAATAAGCAAAGATTTATTTTTACTATACAAGATATAAAAGTTTATTGAAGAAAAATTTTTCAGTATTGGCAATCAAAAACAATAAAGTAAAAATTTCTCAGTGGTAAGACTATGAATAATTTCTGTTGTTTCCCTTAGAGCTTTTTGCTCTTTTCCTAGGTGATTTGATCTTTGGTGTTATTCTTCTGTTATATTTTCTTATGTTCGCATACTGCCTGAGCACAAATTATACTTGATGAAACACAGAACACCCAATGAAACAATAAAACATTCCAGAAGATTTTATTGTTCAATGATCTAGTCACATGAGGTCTCTGTAAGATAACTCACTTTATAAATAACTCACAAAGGCACCTCACATTTGAGTTGAGCTTTCCTGACATGCCCTCTGTATCAATTTTTATCCCTCCATGTCTCAAACCCAGAAATTTCTTTGGATCTAAAAATTTCTGCCTCAACACAGCAGACCACAGAGACTGAACATAGAATTTGATGGTATACAAACTCCACTGAGTAGTTGGAATACTCAGCCTTCTAGATTCAGGTGCTTCAGATTTGAGACCCAAGGCCCCTAAGATAAGTAACATTATTTAGTGGTAAAAGTAATATGTTAAATAATTGGAATCATCTATTCATAAAGAAATGCCAATTAGAATGGGATTTCTTTAATAAATGATTGCAGTGTATATTTTTAAGATTTTTATTTATTTTTAAAGATTTTATTTATTCATGAGAGATACATAGAGAGAGAGAGAGAGAGAGAGAGAGAGAGAGGCAGAGACACAGGCAGAAGGAGAAGCAGGCTCTATGCAGGGAGCCCGATGTGGGACTTGATCCCAGTCTCCAGGATCAGGCCCTGGGCTGACAGGGGCGCTAAACCGCTGAGCCACCCGGGCTGCCCAAGATTTTTATTTTTTAAGTAAAGTCTACACCCAATGTGGGGTTCAAACTCATGGCCCCAAGATCAAAGAGTTGCATGTTCTACTGACCAAGCCAACCAGGCGCCCCATTTTGAGATATTTTTCTTACCATCAATGGCCAGAACCTCAGCTGTGATTGTCTTGTTAACTATGAAAGTAGAATCCCGATCAATGTTTCTGACAAATTTGATTTGAGCAGTTTTTGGATCAATGAATAGTAAACCACCATCATTACGTCCCATGACATACCTGTTTTATGACAGAAAAAATATAGTATTCTTTCAAATATGAAATGTTGCCTATTTAATGAAAATAACTCATTTTATATTTAATGTATTTATATGTGATTTAAGATACTGAAATACATTCTTCCAAACAGTGGCAGAAAATTAGTATATTAACACAAACAAGCAATATTTCATAATCCTTAAGTATTAGCCTCGTTTTCCAGTTTTCTACTCTGTGCAATAAAGTAATTGTGTTCTTGCTCTTACAGCAACTACTTTGCATGATGTTCTTATATTTGGGGCGTATATGTTTTGTACATGCTGTTTCATTTGATTGCACCATGATCTTCTGGGAACTACTCTTTTTAAAGACTCAATTGAAAGTTTCTGTGAAATATTTTCCTGATTTCTCTCCAAAGGCTAAGGTATTCTTTTCTTCATTTCCACTTTAACTTAGGCTTGTTATCTTTGCTCATAGCACGGTATGTTCCAATGATTTGGCTATATGTCTTTTCTTGAATTAGCCAGTTTCTTGAGTTGGCCACTTTGAATCTCATTTTATTTTTGGCATATAATAGTTTAGGTATTTTTTTGTAGTAGCTTATAAATTAAAACTACATCAATAAATATGTAAAAACAGTCTTACTTGACATATGAGGCAGCTTTGTTAGTGTCTTCATCAATGGCTTGATATGTTCCCAGGACATAATTGACCAGTTTTTTACTACTTATGCCTTTCCGTACAGTGAATGTCTTGGAAGCAGGATGGAATGCAATTCCTTCTTTCACATTGACTACTTGAATCGTGACTGGTGTTGACTTCACTTGATACTGAGAAATTACTGATTGGTGAAATTCAGCTTTGTTTTTGACAGCAATACTAAATTGTACACTTTGTAGTTGTTCATAATCTAGAGCCTAGAGTAAAAAATAAAAATTAGAAGGAAAGAAGTATCACAGAGATACAATCCAGCAAACCCACTAAAGGACAAGAGAACTCTATGTTCTATGTTATGAATTACTCTTTTTATTTCTATATAGCAAGATAGCTTCAGAAATCATTGTAATGTTGAAATGGAGAAATCATTAATATTCTTAACTCATAAGATCTCATAACCAATATTTGCAAAATAGGATACCTCTTTTCAGACTACTAAAACATCATTAAATTTCTTTCAGCTATGTGGTACAATGGAAAGAATCCCAAATTTGCTGTGGTAGCATGGTTTGAGTCCTGGTTCTGCTGCCTAATAGCTGTGTGATTCATGGCACGATATTTAATTTCTCTGATTCTCAAATTTTCACTTCTGAAAAAACCCCAAAACTTTATCTGATCAGATCGTGGTGAGGACTGCACAAATTTAGTCCCATAATACATTCCTACAAATGACACTTATAGCCATTCCCAGATTAGCTACTGAATTCATGTGTAATAGTATCTTTCCCAACTGGAAATTCCTAGGTGACAAAGGCAAATTGTTGTAATAAATTTGGTTGACAAATATGTCTCTGCAAAGCAGTGGGGAGTGATCCACCAACTCTTTGTAGAACCATTTTCAGATGGTCTTACATGCTAACTATTTGTTTGACCCTCTAATTGAGGAGGCCCAAATCAAGGCCTGAGAAATTCCAGGAGAACTCTTTTCTTTAACTAATATATTTTTTGAAAGTGATGAGATAAGGAAATGTTCATTTGGGTCATATTTATATCTTACTGAAAATAATTAAAGTAAGAGATCTGGATTTGAGTTTTAGGTTTGTAGTGACTAGTTTTGTGGGCCCAAGCGCTCCTCAGTGGAGTGGAAGAGAAAGAGTAAGTGAATGAAAAAGTGTAAACAAGTAATTATAATAGACGCGGTAAGTGACAGAAGAAATTAGAGTCTATGTGCAAAAATGAGTCAATACTTGTACTGGGGACAGTTAGGACACCTGAGAGGTTTCAGGTGAGCTGAGTGTTGAAGGATGAAAAGTATGCAGGCAAAGGTGAAATATTTGCAAATGCCCAGAGTTGTAGAAGGTGACAGAGAGCTGGTTGCAGATGGTGAGTGAGGGCTTGTATATAATTCTGAGGAGTCTGGAGGTCATCTTCAAGCCCAGCAGCTGGTCATCAATCCTGGCTGCAGTTAGAGTTCTCTGCAGAACCTTTAAGACCTGCCACTGCCTGGGCTACCCCACAGTTCCTACATTTCCACTGGCAAGGAAAATTTGCTGGTGATACAAGTGAATAGTAAGAGTTGAGGGCTACTTCCACAGCTGATGGAGAACAAGGAAAGGTTTTAAAGAACAGAGTAATCCACATAGGTTTTAAGAAAAACATGGCAATAGATTGGTGGTAGTAGAAGAATGAAGCAGAGTAGAAGCAGAAGGTAAGGACATCTATCAGGAGAGATTACAGTCATCTGAGAATAAGGAGACAAGACTAGATAGATTGTAGGCCACAGGAAGGAAGACCAGGGCCAGACTTTAAGGACAATTTCTAGGGCAGAATTGGATGACTGGCTGTTGTGCCAGTGTTATGATTGAAGGGTAAGGCCCAAGTTGCTGGTTTGAACAACTAGATGACTCCAAGACAGGAGAGAGAGAAGACACCATCTTCAGGGATTGCTGAAAGTTTATAACAAACCCTTGCAAGTGATGGTTATAGCCCTCTTTCTGAAAAGCAGAGTAATAAGAACTGTTTGCATAGCTTCCAGTACTCAGGGACTCCAGCAATTTCTTTGTTAAGGGGATATTATGGGCTTGTTACTCTATTCGACTCAAGGAAATAAAGAAAGAAGGTCCCCTATAGTCCAGTGTCCTGTGCCAAGGAATGTTTTTAAATAGTGGTTATTTTTTCTAGTCTATACAGTGTCCAGGCAGAAATATCCTTACGTTATTCCAGATTGGGTTCTGTGTGTGTGTGTGTGTGTGTGGGGGGGTGTCTGTTAATAGGCAGGCATGTTAAGTGGAAAGTTTACTCAATTTTTATTTTTTATCTTGCAGATTTAATTATACATTCCCATTTCCCCAAAAGTTGCCCTTTCTCCCACCTTATGACTGTAATAATCCACTTAAAGCAATTTGACAAATTCACAAGCCATAATATCATGTATTCTTATGTTTTCCTAACTTCAGTTGTAGAGATTAATGAGATTAAGTCAAGAAATGTGTTTTGTGTTCTTGTGCTTAAAGCAACCACATCTATAAATATATGCATATTAGTGTATTTGTGTTTATTATAGAACGTATGGTGGCTTAGAAGGAAATAAATCAACATGTTTTTAAAAAGCTGTCCTTAAGTAGTAGGGCTATGTGTGTGTCTTTAAAAAATTCTATCTACTTTTATGTGTTTTCTAAGTTTTCTATAAAGTAGTGGTATTACTATTAATATGTGAATAAAGTTTATTTGTAGAAATGATAGTTTGGACTAATATGGAATATTTTTTTACCACTGAAGGGAAACAGATGTTATTACCTTAACCACCTTCAGAATGCCTTCATTAGTTCTGGGATCAGTTTGTATTTCAAACCAATTCCCTTCATTTCCAGAAGTAAAGAAATACACTGCAAGCCAATTATCTGTGAATTCTTCATCCCAATCTATAACTTGAAATCGAAGCAACTCAGAACTTAAAGTATTTTCCTTAATATGTGCTGAATACTAAAAACGAGAGAAGCAGAATTTAAGAGTCAGTGTCAGGTTTTATCTAAAAAGGTTATATTTATTCTGAATAGCATTAATCATTAATTCTCAAATTATGTGTTGTCTCTTGCTGGTTACTAAATTCTTGTATTTTACATAAGCTTATTTTTTAAGAAAAGTGCAGAGAACTTAAATAGAAGCCAGTAAGCAAATACCAAATTAGAATGGCAAAACATGAAATAAAAAGATGCATTTAAATTATTCTTTAAGGAGGGCAAGGTATACCTGAGATTCTTTGAACATTGGGAAATTATCATTAACATCTTTCACTTTGATACTACATTCACATTGAGTTGATAGTCCTTCTCCATCTTTGTCTGCACCACTCACAACCAGACGATAGCTGCTAACTTGCTAAATTTGGAGAAAAATAAAGAAAAATAATTAATCTCCAGTGCCAAGAATACAAATAACTATCTGTTTGTTATGTGTAAAGAGGTGGAAGTATTCGAGCTCATGGTTTTATTCTCTAGAATAATCACATGAGTTGTTCATTGTCCATCATAGAGGAGGCATATGGGGCTCAGGATAGTTGTTTTTTATGGGGCCAGAACAGGTTTCTCTTTTGTGAGCTTCTTAGGGCAAGAAAGTACACTTGAAGCAAAACGGGCAGCTTATTTGAGAGAAGTTCACTTATGGAACTTTCCTATTGGTCTATTTGAAGAATCATTTGCACGGAAGTAATATAAAGTCTGAAGGTATTGTGTGGTGATAAAGATGGTGGTGGTGGTGATGGTAATTATGGTGGTAGGGTGATGGGAAAGAGAGAAAGAGGATTCTTTAGTGTTCTGGGAGCAGGGTCAAATTAAATCTAGTCAGAAGAAAAAGTGTAATATCAGAGAAGGTTTTATTCCAGAAAGAAATTTCTTCTGTCATCTGAAAAATTTATTTTTCCTCCACCATATAAGGAATCTGTCAATGTATGCCAACACGTGATGCCTCCTTTTACTCTCCAGTTTACCTCCCACTGATATGCTGATACTTGTTTGTTTAGTGTACAATTGATTATACGGTTCTGAGGTTCACATCTCACCCCATCAGAATTCTATTGAAATGCAAACAGTTTCCCTAGACTGGTCTGGGTGAATTTAGAGAAACTCTTTTCCTTTATCCTTTCATTTGCAGGTAAAATGGGGTCAACTTTCTGGGCTTTTCTTACAATTACTTTTTTTTTTGTTTTTTTAACTATTGAATGTTCCCAAATGCCTTGCTTTACCTCTCGATCAAGAGAATTGGTCAAAGTACGGACTTCCCCAGTGTGTCTGCTTAGGAGGAACATGGGTGTGCCTGCAGGTTCCTGAGAGACAATTTTGAAGGCAATTTTAGAATTCAGGTGGTTTGGTTCATCTGCGTCTGTGGCATTTAATATCATCACCAGTGAGTCTAGAAATTCAGAAAAAGCTCATTAAAACATATGTAAGAATTGACATTCTTTTCACATTAAATATTCAACACAATTTCAAATTGACCTTTGTTTTTTAAAATTTTAAATATATCTGTGTGCTCAAAAATGAATTATATGTATTTGCAATATCTCTTATTGTCTCTCTTGATCAGATGGAACTGTTCTGCCTTCCATAGAATCTTCCTGCTGCCCTTAAGCCATGGTTGTGTTGGAGTGGAGACTATTTTCTCTTTATTTCTTCCCTGGACGGATGGCATTGTCATTTTCCCCTTTCCACAAATAATCCAAGTAATTGTATCTCTGTCCTTTATAATCTAAAAAAATCTAGCTGATGCATCCAGGCTGCTTAAGGCCACCACCTTTAGCTTTATGACAACCAGGTACTCATGTGATACACACACACACACACACACACACACACACAAACACACACACACACACAAAATAAGATACTATTGACTCGATAACAGGGCCGCAACCTAGAAATATGGTAGCAGTGGATAATTAGCTCAGGAAGGAAGGAAGACCCAGGTTATTTTGATGAATTTTAGAAAAGAAGACCCAAGTTATATTCATAAATTTTTCTGCAAAGCTACTGAGGAAACTAAGAGAATAAATTAGCTTATAAAAATGATATACTAGAGTGAGTCCTGTATTTTAAAATAAAAAAAATAGAAGTGGTAGATACTGTCAAAAGACTTACTTGAAGCACTATTTTCTTCAATTTCACCCATGAATATACTTTGTGAAAATACTGGAGCATTGTCATTGACATCTAAAATTTTAACTGTTAATATAAGTGGTTTCTCTACATCTTGTCCTAGGACATTTAGAGCATGACACGTAATCTAGAAAAAAGAGGAAAATGTTACTTATTTACTCTATAAACAGTTTGCATACTACTAAAATTTGTAGAAATGAGGCCTCTACTGGCATGTATAGACTTTTTGTGCACAGAAGAAAATGGTTCCCCAAAAAGTAGACAAAAGGAAGAAAAGATGGCCACACTGGGCAGGCCAGTTAGGCAAGCTGTCCTTTCTTCCAGACTGGTACTGTCTTTTGGCAAGGTGAAGATCTTTTGCAGGAAACATGTTGGATTTTAGTGCCTACCCATGCACACTCGTTCAGGGGCACAACCATAAGTGAAGTCTCTTTATAAAAGGGATGAACATTGTTATTTGTTGGTGGATTGATTCATGTACTGATCTCTCTTCTAAATTAATCAGTAGAAGAGTATCACATTCTAAAGTCACCAGCCATGAAGGTAAGGGTGCTGAATATTGAGGACACAAACTTACCTGGAAGCTTGGAGTTTCCTCACGATCAACTATGGCTGTTATGTTTATTTCTCCAGTGTTTTTGTCAACAACAAAGATTCCAAAAGGGGGTTGATCAATTCCCATTCCAGAAATTCGATAGGTAATTTTCTGAGTTGCTTGGAAATCTGAAGTAATCTGCAGCCCCAAATACCCAAAATGTGAATGTGATCATCAATCAGACCTTTTCCTTCCCCTTTTCTCCACCTTCATAGTCTTTTTTTTTTTTTTTTAAGATCTTATTTATTTATTCATGAAAGGCACAGAGAGAGAGAGAGAGAGAGGCAAAGACACAGGCAGGGGGAGAAGCAGGCTCCCTGTGGGGAGCCTGATACAGGACTAGATCTCAGAACCCTGGGATTAAACTTGAGCTGAAGGCAGATGCTCAACCACTGAGCCACCAAGGTGCCCCTCCACCTTCACAGTCTTAAGTTTTCTGTTTATTTTATGTACTCTTTCTGACACTATGGTGTTTACTCTTTGCTTTGAGGAATACTAGGAATGTGAAATATTTCAAACTGTATTGACCAACCAGTATGGACCAATATGCATTAATCATTTTGGCTTTGGAATGTTTGTTCAGATTGTGGCCACCATGGTGATGTGAAAAAGGTGGAGAGAAAGTCATGGATACTTAATATTGACAAGACTACTTCTAAATGCTCCTTTCTTTAACAAAGAATATTTTTTTAAAAAAGACATTTATTTTAGTTTAAATAGGGGGAGCTGGAGAGAAATAGAAGAGAGGGATTATACAGTAAGTGTTAAAATATGTATTAAAATAAATTGCTTATTATTAATTATTTTATTATTATAATTTTAAGCTTTTTAATATGGAAAATTTCAAATATATGTAAACTTAGAATAGTATAATGAACCTGATATATCTCATCACCCAGTTTTAATAATTATGAATACATGGACCCCTGCAACCATTTATCTTATTGTCTTATCCATATATTTTTTTCTATTTGTTTGCTGGAATCCAAATCTAAATAAGGATTGAAATTGGTCCACATATCTTTTAATTATTTTTTATTACTCTGGAAGCCATAGTGTTTTCATTTCACTCTATATTATTATTATTGTATTTTTTTGGTTGAAGATATCAGGTCATTTATTCTATGGACTCCCCAGGATGCATTTTGATAAATGGAGTTGCCATATCATTTTAATTTACATTTATTATGTTTATTCCAAAACCTCACATTGCCCTTGTGATTTGACTTACTTTGGCAATTGGATTTCTTCTGGAATTGTCTTCCCTTTCTCTGCAGGGTTTCGCAAATTTCACCCATTCACGTTTGTATCTCCTTCTGCCTTGTATTGCAGTGTCATCTTCTCCATGTTGACCCTTTGTCTTATGTAAAAGGGCATCTCATTTTATTATGCACATTGTTGGAAATTTTTGCTTCAAGTATTGCTTATCAACACCTAGGTTGAGGAGCCCCCCTGTATTTCATGGTATCTAGGACTATTGAATGTCTATTTTGCTTGGCATCATACTTCATCAAGCAAAGAAGAAAAACATTAAATATCTAAAAACAATTACAGAATCATATGATATTTAATATTGGCATTTAATTGTATTTTATATTTCCTTTATATATTCCATAATATCTCACTGCTCTGGGCACCTAGGACCTGCTTACTTAAAACTTGTTGATTTGTTTAAAATAAGAAGAAAGAATGCATGAGATAAAGTACAATAATGATATTTATACATTCTTGGTATTTAAAATTGGGTTAATTTTAATTTTATTTTCACAATTACTTAATAGTTTTAAACATTAAATATTTATTTTTCCCCAATACAATTTTAATTTTTTGAACTTAACTATTATTTTAGTTACAAAAAACTTTTTCATACGTTACCTCTATTCTCAATTCTCCATGAACCAGTGTGAGCACCTGTAGACATTTAAATAAGTCAAGTTAAATGTGAATTCTTCAAATAAGTAACTGTATAAGATAATTCTGTTCATACTGTAGTTTGTTTCTATTTAAAAAGAAGTGGATTTGGAGAAGTATTCAAAGGGTAAAATCTTCCCAGGAAAAAGAAAATACTCTCAATATAAGCAAGTTCTTCCAGTTTTTTAAGTCTGACTCAGAATTTTAATGATATACAAAAGAATCTATTGAATTCTGCAAAACTGTACCTAACAGCCAATTACAGCTACTAGATATTTCTTACCTGGCTATTCTATAAAGACTTTCCAGAAACTACGGGAGATAACTACTTTCAGAAACAGTGGTGAGCTTCATTGTGGTAAGATATTAGTTAGCTGCACTTTCTTAGTTGTTTGACACCGTAGAGGATGAAACAGAACTAGTGAGATTTAGAGAGTAGAACACAAATGATGGGGAGATGCTATTCCAATCACAAGTACCGTTTACTGTGGGATGCGGACCTGCTAATCTCTGCCCTATTTTTTTTTAATATTTTATATATTTATTCATGGGAGAGAGAGAGAGAGAGAGAGAGAGAGAGAGGCAGAGACACAGGCAGAGGGAGAAGCAGGCTCCATGCAGGGAGCCTGACATGAGACTTGATCCTGGGTCTCCAGGATCACACCCTGGGCTGAAGGTGGCACTAAACTGCGGAGCCACCCAGGCTGCCCTATTATTTCAACTTACATGTTGAGCTTAATTTTTACACTGATCTGAAAAAATTAAATCAGGATAAAATGAAGTTAGGCCATCTACGGTCTTTACTTTCTCAAGAACATATGGGACCTTCATTTGTGTTGCTTTCCACCTTGTTTTCTACCTGGAATACATTTTTTTTTTTTGACTATAGTTGACATACAGTGTTATATTAGTTTCAGCTGAGTGATTTGACAAGCGTATACATTATGCTGTGTTCGCCACAAGCACAGCTGCCATCTGTCTTGTTATATTGCTCTTACAATATTATTGACTATTGACTATTATTCACTATTCTTTATGCTGTGCCTTTTATGCCTGTAACTTATTCATTCCATACCTGGAAGCCTATATTATCTCTCACTCACTTTCACTCATTTTGCTTAACCCCTTACTATTCTCCCCTCTGGCAACCATCAGTCTGTATTGAAAGGTCTGATTCCACTTTCTTTTCTATTTTTTCTTTTCTTTTCTTTTCTTTTCTTTTCTTTTCTTTTCTTTTTTCTTTTCTTTTCTTTTCTTTTCTTTTCTTTTTTCTTTTCTTTTCTTTTCTTTTCTTTTCTTTTCTTTTCTTTTTTTTCTTTCTTTTCTTTCTCTTCTTTTCTTTTCTTTTCTTTTCTTTTATTTCTTTCTTTTCTTTTCTTTTCTTTCTTTTTTTCTTTTCTTTCTTTTCTTTTCTTTTCTTTCTTTTTTTCTTTTCTTTCTTTTCTTTTCTTTCTTTTCTTTTTCTTTTGGATTCCACTTATGAGTGGAATTGTAGGGTATTCGGCTTTCTCAGTCTGACTTATTTCACTTAGCATAATACCCTTTAGGTCCATCTGTGTTGTCTCAGATAGCATGAGCTCATCCTTTTTCATGGATATGTAATATTCCATTACATTGTCCTTATCCATTCATCTATTGATGGACACGTAAGTTGACTCCATATGTTGGTTATTATAAATGATGTTGAAATAAGCATGGGGATGCATATGTCTTTATGACTAAGTGTTTTTGAGTAGATATCCAATAGTGGAATTATTGGCTTATATGGTAATTCTATTTTTAATTTTTTGAGGAACCTCCATGCTGTTTTCCACAGAGGCTGTACCGATTTCAATTCACACCACCAGTATACAAGGGTTTTTTCCCCACACATCCTTGTAAACACTTTTTATTTCTTGTCATTTTGAGTTTAGCCATTCAAACTGGTAAGGTGATACCTCCCCTTTACCCACTTAAATATTTCTCATTTTTTAAGATCAGTTCAAGTTCCAACAATTGCCATGAAGCTGTCCTTACTCGTCTTTTTTTTCCCTTTTTAAAAATTTTTTAAAGATTTTATTTTTTATAATTTATTCATGAGAGACACAGAGGGAGAGAGAGAGGCAGAGACACAGGCAGAGGGAGAAGCAGGCCCCATGCAGGGAGCCCGATGTGGTACTCGATCCTGGGTCTCCAGGATCATGCCCTGGGCTGCAGGCATTGCTAAACCACTGTGCCACCGGGGCTGCCCCTTACTTGTCTTCTTTTCTGAGTTTTTTCAACACATATTTTGTACCATGCAGTTTAACCCATAAGGGTTTACCACAATTTACTATTTCTTATTGTTTTATATGCATTATGATGTTAAGCCAAGAGAATTGTAAGCTTTCCAAATCAGTATGTATATGTTATTTGTTTCTTGTAATTGATATAACCTTTTCCTCAGCAGATATTTAATAAATATTTGCTGACCTACTGATTATCTGATGTGAGGAGAATCTGGTAGGGAAAAGATTGTGAAAAATAAATCAGAAGAAAAAGAATTAGAGTAATATTAGTAGCTAAAGTTTATTATGATTTTTGTATCAGTTGCTGTTTATAGACCTTTAAATTTATTATCTCATTTAATACTTATAGTACCCATCTGTTGGAGATACTACTATTATAGACTATTCTATGGATGAAGAAATGGAAGCCAGGGATAGACTCTAAGATTATGCATGAGATCCACGAAAGTAGTGCTAGCTAGTCTAGGGTAGCTCTTTTTCATCTCTAGAATGGGATAGTCCCTAGAATGGGATAGGAGTAGTCCCACATCCAGTCCCTTCTGGGAAATTTGTAAAGTGAATTAGGTGACTCAAAGATATCATTATAAGTTTTATTTTTTTTTTTTTCATTATAAGTTTTAAAGATGATTTTTATTAATTATTTTTGGAAAACAATATATATATAAAAATGAGTGATTTGTCTGTTATGGTATCTCATAGCATATATGTATGTATATGTAGTTTCTCTCTCTATATATATACACACACATATATATAACAGGTTTTTTAAAATTAAAATGTAAAATCCCCAAAACATTCTAATAAGCTTTATATTTCAGGACAAATTCCTTTATTGAACAAAAATGATATATATTTAATTACTTAGAAATTACTATTTAATTTTGGACAATCCAATTTTCAATAATTGATTTAAGAGTAAACTCAATTAATTTAGAAAGCTAAGCCTCATATCATGATAGAAATGCTAAGGAAAACAAATACTAGATATTCTCAACAAATTGGGTATTCTTAAATGTAAATGCCTATTTTAAATGCTGTGCAGGATATAGTCAAATGTAGTAATTCAGAATTGGCTACCAGATCTTAAATACCAGTCCCACCACTTACTGGTTGTATAATTTAGGAACATTACTTAATCTTTCAATTTCCCAGTCTGTAAAATAGGGATAATAATTCTACTTACCTTATAGGTTTGTTGTGAAGATTAAATGAATTAATAGGTCTAAAGCACATAGATGAACACTAGTTCACAGTAAGTGCTTAATAAGTGTTAATCACTTCTGTCACGAAACTTTCATGTATGTGCTTCCAAAGTGAGCCCTGTCACCAAACTTTAAAAAAAGATATGAGAGTCACTTTAATATGAAGTGGCCTTTTATTATTATTATTCACATCAAGGCACATCAGAAAGAGTCAAGAACCAGCATTCTACTGTACAGTTGTGTGGGTTCCTCCGTGCACAACTTTAGGGGGGTACTGTTGACATTGTAGTTTATGTGAATGTATCTTCTGGAGTTTTGCAGTATTTAACAGCCTCATCAGCTGTGCAGTGGCCGTATAAGAAAAATGTGCATATTAGTGGGTTCAATTATTCATAGTATAATTATGGACAGTAACCAGTTATCCATATAATTTTCTTGTGATGAACTTCCCAAAACAAGTCCTTACCTTAGGCTATCAGCCTGACTCTTAACTGGAAATGAAGAGCCAAAGGCTAGGAGGTTTATGAGAAACCACATGGGACACTAAATGTTCTGGCTCCAAATGAAAACCGGTTTCAGGTATTAAGCAATTGGGAGTGGTAATTGGAAGATGTAATTATATCTTTCCTGACATTTGCTCAATCAGGCAAGACTGGCCAGAATTGCTTGTCAAGTTTATTCTGAATTTAGAATCTTAACATTTGGAGAAATTCAGGAGCACGTTTATTTTCACATATTTATTAGCCCTGGAAACTGAATTGTTTCATCAATCGAGAGGAGGAAAGATACCGCAAGATACCCTTCTATTAATAATTTGGGCCATTTACATTTTTCACAGAACTAGAACAAAGAATCTTGAAATTTTTGTGAAACCTCACAAGACCCCAAATAGCCAAAGCAATCTTGAAAAAGAACAAACCTGGAGGTATCACATTCCCTGACTTCAAACTGTACTACCAAACTATAGTAAACAGTATAGTAGTGGCATAAAAATAGATACATAGATCAATCGAATAGAGCCCAGAAACAAACCCACACATATATGGTCAATGAATCCATAATGAAGGAGGCAAGAAAGACAGTCTCTTTCACAAATGGTATGGGAAAAATTGGACAGCTACATGAAAAATAATGAAACTGGACCACCAACTTACACCATATGCAAAAATAAATTCGAATGGATTAAAGACTTGAATGGAGAACTGAAAACGCAAAACTCCCAGAAGAAAACATAGGCAGTGAGCTCTTGACATTTATCTCAGCAATATTTTTTTTGGAGCAGTCTCCTTAGGCCAAGGGAACAAAAACTAAAATAAACAGATGGGACTACATCAAACTTAAAAGCTTTTGCACAGTGAAGGAAATCACCAATGAAATAAAAAGTCAGCCTATTGAATGGAGGAAGATATTTGCAAGTCATGTGTCTGATAAGGGATTAATACCCAATACATTATAAAGAACTTACACAAATTTGTATAAACAAAACCCCAATTAAAAAACAGGCGAAGATTTGAATAGGCATTTCCAGAGAAGACATCCAGATAGCCAACAGGCATGAAAAGATGTTCAGTATCACTAATCATCAGGGAAATGCAGGCGATATCATCTCACACCTCACACATATCACATTGGCTATAACCAAAAAGATAAAAAATGACATGAGTTGGCAAGGATGTGGGGAAAAGGAAACCCCCAGTTTGGCGGGAATATAAATTGATATGGCCACTATGGAAAACAGTATAGATATTTCTCAAAAAATTAAAAATAGAAGTACTATATAATTCAGCAATTCCATTTCTGTGTATTTATCTAAGGAAAATGAAAACATCAATTCAAAGAGATAAATGTACCCCTATATTCACTGCAGCATTATTTGCAATAGCCAAGATATAGAATGTCCATCAATAGATGAATGGATATAGAAGGTGTAATATATACATATATATTACATATACATTACACACACATACATGCATGCTCATGCAATGAAATATTACTCAGCCATAAAAAGGAATGAAATCTTGCTATTTGTGACAACATAGATGGACCTAGAAGGTATTATGCTAAGTGAAATAAGTCAAACAGAGAAAAACAAGTACCATGTGATTTATTTATATATGGAATATAAAAAGCAAAACAAATAAACAGATAAAATAAAACAGACAGAGACTTATAGATACAGAAAATAACCTTTTGGTTACCAGAGAGAGGAGGGATTAGGGAACAGGTAATATAGGCAAAGGATATTTAGAGGTATAGGCTTCCGGTTATAAAATTAGTAAGTTATGGGAATATAATGTATAGCATAAGGAATATAGTCAATGATATTGTAGCAACTGTAACGTATTGGACTCATCATGAGGATAATTTTGTAATGCATAAAAATATCGAATCACTATGAGGTACACCTGAAACTAATAGGATATCATACATCAATTACACTTCAGTTAAAAAAATTGGACCATTTACTTACAATTCTTTATCAAAAATTTTCCTTTTTGTATGTTCTATAGAAGAAAGTGGTTGGAAATAGTTCTACTATGTTTAGAAAACATTCTAACACAGAACTTGATATTTAAACTACTCTCTTTTTCCCCAGCACTAAACCAACACTACTAATTTCTTTAAAACTTTGTGCTTTAAAAATCTTTGGATTTCAAGTATCACTATTAGTTTTGTAGTAAGTAAACTTTTACATAATATAGTAACATGAAATGAAATAGCTCATTGTCCATATGCTAATAGAAGTGTTATATGACAAACTTGCGGATTTGTGGACTGTAAAACATTGAACAATGATCTCTTTTGAGGATAGACATTTTTAAAAGGTTAAATCTCCGAAGATAAATATTTTTCCTTTTTTAAGATTTTATTTATTTAAGAGAGAGAGAGAGAGAGCGCACAAGCAGAAGGAACAGAACAGAGGGAGAGGGAAAAGCAGGCCCCCTACTGAGCAGGGAGCACCACATGAATCTCGATCCTAAGACCTTGGGATCATGACCTGAGCTGGAGACAAACTCTGCCCAGATGCCCTGATAAGTATTTTTCAATCACAAAATTTTCCCCAAAATATTTATTTTTTAATGTGTGAAATGGATCAAATATGCACAGGACACTGGTCACTATTACATTTTTTTTTTTTTTTTTTACTATATGTAGGTGTTCCCCATTCCTTCATCTTTCAAGTAATTGGACTAAACAGTTGAAATTTTGAGTAATGCTCCAAGTTTGAAAGTGTTATTTTCTCACACCCACTATTATGCAAATATAAGATATAGTTTGATATGCTCTTTCACTCAAGAAAAAATATAGATCCTCTCTTGACTTATTGAAACTGGTGGTGGTGGTTACTTAAAATAGTAAGGTAGAATTTTAAGAAGTTACCAAGAATAACCTGTATTACTAATGTAAATACTTCAAATGATAGGAGTCTTAGAAAACACTTTATATTTTCCAGAGCACTTGTTTGCACGTTGCTGCTTTAAAAAAAAAATATGTATTTATTTCTTTATTTGAGAGAGAGAGAGAGAGAGAGAGAGAAAGAGAATGTAAGCAGGAGGAGAGGGAGAAGGAGAGAAGCAGACTCCTCACTGAGTGGAGATCCAATGTAAGGCTTGATTTCAGGTACCTGAGCTGAAACCAAGAGTCAGCTCAAGTTGGCTTAACCAACTGAGCCACCCAGGCGTCTCAACACACATGTTGCTTCTTTATTCTTACTGTGGCAGGAGGCTGTGATTATTGTCATTTGATAGTTAAGAAAATAAGGCCTGGAGTCAGTCATACAGGCATAGATTGAAGCCTGTGACTTTGCTGTCATAACTAGCTTCTCTAGGCAACCCTTCTATGGTCATAGGATGATGGAATTCCAATTCAGCACCTCTAAATATGTCTTCCAACTTTCAGACCTCACCCTTCGACAACAAAAGATGTACATTCCCACTCCACAATGCTTTTAAAAACATTGATTTTTTTTCCCCCTTACTACACTATTTCAAAACTTGGGGTGAGTCCCCACTTCTAAAGAAATTTCATTAGCCTTCACAGAATGTACTTTTCAATCTGTCATCTACCTTTCCAACTCATGTCCAATGCAAACTGTCATTCTAGCCAAACCAGTATGTGCGTTGCCCCTAGGCAAATGCTGTAATTGTGCTTTCCTTTGCTCATGCTGGTCTGACAACTGAGGATATCCCCCTTTGGCCCATTCATGCTAATCAAAAAACAGCTAAAATCTCACCTAGTCCATGGAGCCTTGTTTGTCAACCTCACTCTTAACTGATACTATATTACACGAACAGCATTAATGATAGACAAGCACTGTCCAATAGAAATAACAATAAGAACTATAAATGTGAGCCAAATATGTAATTTTAAATGTTCTAGTTTTTTTTTAAAATTTTTATTTATTTATGATAGTCACACAGAGAGAGAGAGAGAGGCAGAGACACAGGCAGAGGGAGAAGCAGGCTCCATGCACCGGGAGCCCAATGTGGGATTCGATCCTGGGTCCCCAGGATCATGCCCTGGGCCAAAGGCAGGCACCAAACCGTTGCGCCACCCAGGGATCCCAATGTTCTAGTATTCATCTATTTAAAAAGCTTAAAGAGGTGAAATTAATTTTAACAACATATCTTTTATCCAATATATTCAAAATTCTATCATTTTGTAGTCAACCTAACTACATTGTAGCCAACATAACTACACTGACATTTTACATTCTTTTTTTCATACAAAGTCTTCAAAATATGATGTATATTTTACACATAACAACACATTTCATCTCAGACCAACCACATTTTAAGTGGCTATTAGCCACACGTGGCCTGTGGCTGCCATACTGGACAGAACGGGTCTAGACCATTCAGTTTAATTAATTATGTATGAAGTTATATTGTTGTTTAAATAGCTTGTGTGTGTGTAAAATTTTTCTAAGGGGAGGAAAATGTCTTCCTTTTCATACTTTCCTTCATGAGTAGCATTATAGAGACACTATGGGAGGTTATAGTATAGAGAGGCTTCATCTATCTAGTTTTTAAACAATTGTGTGTCCATTGTAAGAGAGATCATAGGAAGCATTAGGGATATGAAGATGGATGAAACAGCCCTTAGTATAATGATGTAATGGTCACTCTAGAACCAGAGAGGTTCTTGAGAATGATCTGTGTCGAAGCAGAGAAAAGAGCTCCCCAAAGCTTGTGGTGGTCCAATTCTGTGTTCTTTTTTTTTATTTTTATTTTTATTTATTTATTTATGATAGTCACAGAGAGAGAGAGAGAGAGAGAGAGAGAGAGAGAGAGAGGCAGAGACACAGACAGAGGGAGAAGCAGGCTCCATGCACCAGGAGCCTGATGTGGGACTCGATCCCGGGTCTCCAGGATCGCGCCCTGGGCCAAAGGCAGGCACCAAACCGCTGCGCTACCCAGGGATCCCCAATTCTGTGTTCTTATGACACCTTCTGATACCCCCGCCACCCTTGCCATAGCTTTCCAAGTTGGTCGTTGGTTTGGACATGTGGATTATCAGGTTCTTTGAGGTTTAGTCTAGAAATTACCATCTGGAAAGGTGGGAATGTCATACAACTGTCTCATTTCTCTTTGGAATATTTTTAGCTCAAAGTCATTAGACAACTAAAACAATTAGTTACATTGTTATGATGAAAATAGACTCTAACAGAAGGGAAGATAACAATTTTCTGCTTAAATGTTGTCCTGAGAGGGCAACCTGGGAAACTCTGGCTCATGAGGCAGCCTATTCTAATTTTAGACACCTTTAATTTTTAGAAAGTTCTCTCTGAAGATCTGTCTTCCTGTAACTTCTTGAAGTCCAATTATGATTTCAACTTTTTAGATGAGGAGATGAGGGAAACTGGTGCCTAGGTCAACTCAGTTTATTATGAAGTGGGAATTAGTATTAGGATTTTAAAAAAATTCACTTATGGTATATGTCACTATTTTATATCCTAATGTAACTGATAAAGTTGTGGCTTTTTTTTTTCTTCATGAAACAACATAATTAAGGAACAAACCAGTCAGCTCCTCAGATTTCACTTCTCTTTTAGATAACAGTATGTAAATTTTTCTCCTTTTTAAAAAAGATTTTATTTATTTATTTATTTGTGAGAGAGAGAGAGAGAGAACACAAGTAGGGATAGTGGCAGGCAGGGGGAAAGGATAAAGCAGGCTCTCCTCTGAGCAGGGAGTCAGATGTGGGATCATGACCTGAGCTGAAGGCAGACGCTTAACCCACTGAACCACACAGGTGCCCCTCAATGAACAGAAGTGTTATTCTCCTGAAAATAAAATGGCCTCTAAAATGTTGTATGTCTTTTCTCCCCCAAAGTTGGGATATTTTTTAACGTAATGGCTGACCATAGTTTTCCTAATAATCCTGTCAACTTCCCTACAAACATTGCTTTGATTTTAATTCAAAGGTCTATTTTAAAAACATGCCAGGTATCAAGACCAGGCATGTACACTTCTTAGCCACATGCTTAAGAGATATGTAACCTTGGAAAATAGACCTGGTTCTCTTTCATGTGTTTTAGTTCGTGTTTTGGAAAGATGAATAAAAGCATTATGTTGAAGAAAGTGAAGGCCTTGTGGAAAATAGATCTAAGACCAGGATTATTTAGTTCATTAACTAAAGAAATGCTAAATACTGACTTTCAAATTCTACTTCTCTCTGGTTTATTTTTCTGTGTAAAATACAACATTAAAAAAACAGCAAAAGGAGGAGGTTGATAATCTTTATGATTTTATTCTAATATTTATTTCCACTGCAGTCCTTTTAGAATATATAATACGGATTCAGCAATCAAATATAGTATGATCAAACAAGGAAGGAAACAGAGAAAGTTGTGATGATTTGAAAAAAAAAATTGGACTTACCATTAAAATGGCCAGAGCCCCTGATGTTCTGAACAGGAGCCAAGTCATTTTCTCTGATTTCCCTGCTGGACGAATCCAAGGAAGCTGCTGCTTGGATCCTTCCAACTGTCTGCATAAGTCTAAGAAAAGCCCTTTGCTAGCGACTCTGCCTCTTGGAGTCTATAGATGGTCTGTTATGCGACTCCTCCCCACCCTAAACCAAGGATTGGTCTCACCAGAAACGCTTGCATCACTTTTGCTCCCAGGTAAAAATTTAGACACACCTCAATTCCAAAAGCAATGAAATCCTTTGTTGGAGGCTGAAAGAAAAGTTCACAGGCTGAAGACAAAGTTTAATAGGAAGGTCCCAGATGAATAATAAATTAATCATGGTATGGAAGTGCAAAAGCCAGTCCTGACCACACTGAAAAAGAATCCAGTTGGCTTTTCTTCAGGGTTGCAATTAAAACTGAAAAGCAAAATGAAACACAGAAATCCCCTGAAAACTAACTTCTAGAAGAGCATTTATTTTTAGCCTGCATATATGTGGGTAGATTGAACTAAGTGAAATGTTGGTTTTAAGTAATAATATATTTTATTGAAAGTAATACACATCTAAAGAAGAAAACCATCAAGATAAGCAACTATTAAGAATAGTTAAGAATACAGTTAAAAATAATTGAAATACAATAAAAAAATAATTAGAAATAATTGAAAATAATTAGGAATAAAATTAACGTAAACAGCTATAGGGTGCCTTGGATATTTGAAATATATAAATAATGCATTGCAAGACCACATCCCTGATAATAATCAGATGACATCGTTCCTCTTGTATTCCTTTTCATTTATAAGTTTTTGAAAAGGTAGGTTGCCTAGTGAAGAAGATAAACTTTGTGCACTTTTAATTACTCAAAACATTTCCTCTGGAGTAGTCAACTTTCTTGCTGCTGTGTATTTATGCACTTCTATATATGTGCACACCACCCAAGTTAGGGGATAGGGGAAAAAATCTACTTAACCATTTTAGTTTGCTTATAACATTCGAGTTAAAAACATTTTAAACATTTCAAAACGTTTAAAGAAAGTTTCAGTAGAACAATTTTATCTTTGTAAATATCTGTGCACCAGATTGTAGAAGCTTTTTAGTTTCAGGAAAACCATTTCATCAGAGTATTTTAGGCAAAAAGGATTTTCTTTGTCTAAAAGTTAGGGAAGGGGGCAGCCCTGGTGGCGCAGCGGTTTGGCGCCGCCTGCAGCCTGGGGTGTGATCCTGGAGACTCGGGATCGAGTCCCACTTCGAGCGCCTGCATGGAGCCTGCTTTTCCCTCTGCCTGTGTCTCTGCCTCTCTCTCTTTCTCTCTGAATAAACAAATAAATAAAAATATTTTTTAAAAAAATAAATAAAAGGGAAGGGGCACCTGGGTGGCACAGTGGTTGAGCATCTGCCTTTGGCTCAGGTTGTGATCCCAGGGTCCTGGAATTGAGTCCCGCATTGGGCTCCCCACAGGGAACCTACTTCTCCCTCCGCCTGCGTCTCTGCCTCTCTCTCTCTGTCTTTCATGAATAAAGAAACAAAATCTTTAAAAAAATGTTAGGAAAAAAAGCACCTTGTGGACAACATCTTGTGGGTTTTTAAAAAAAATTGTGGCAAAATACGCATAACAAAATTTATTATTTAAAAATTTTTAAGCGTAAAGCTGAGTGGCATTAAGTATACTCACATTGCTGTGCAATCATCACTACCATCCATATCCAGAAAAATGTTGTTTTTGTAATAAAACTTTTGTAAATAAAGTTTCATTGGAACATAGATATGGCCATTTGTTTATATATTATGAATGACTGCCTTTGTGATATAGTTGAGCAGAGCCTTTTTTAATAACATTCTAAGCTTTGGGGCAGGAAAGAAGAGAAAAATATAGTTAACTTTCAATTCTTTCCTGTTCCATGATTTAATATCTTGTAATTCTTCAAAGTCTCTACTAAAGACAAAAGAGATGATAGGAGTGAATTATGATATTTCTAGGCATATCTGCAGGTTGCACTGAATCTAAATTCTAGATACGGCTTACTTGTTCTCATTTACCTTTTCTAAAATTCCAGTTCCTTGACAACTTTAGGGCTTAAATATGTAAATTATCATTCCACACTTTCCTTACCTGAATATAGGTAGAGAAGTATTTTATTTTTGTATTTAAAAATACTAGTTACAGATTCTTAACCAAGTGGTATATAAAAGCTGTGGGCACCCATGTAGGAAAATAATACACCAGACTTGGCCTACTGCAGCCTGGCTCCATCTATGTGTCCCTCAAGGAGGATTGTAGAAATCCATTACAAATCCCGTTGTGCATTCTACAGGCAGGCAGTGCTCTCTGATCTTCTATGTGCTATTGACAGTGCTTTAAGCCAACACTTCCTTTTATTTGAAGGATTTGGGACCTCAGTAAGGTTGCGGCCTGATTTGCATGGTGACAGGAAGGTAGGTAGTGGAGGTTGCTTCAGCTGAGGAGTGCATTTGCATAACATCTTTGGACTAAGCAATGTTTTCACTGGCCATTTCATTTGTTAGTGATAAGGAAAGAAGGGAGCATTTTCCAGTGGTTTCTATTGAATACTTAGGTTATTACTCTCTGAATAATGGCTTTGGAAACCTAAGCCCAACTTGAAACTGGCTCTGACTCAGGAGGCTGAAATAAAAATGAGGATCATAACAATAATAATTATAATCATTAGAAGGGAGCTTCATTGCATGTGTATATTGTGGTTCAACTGATGCACAATATTGACTATATAACAGTTGGACAGTAGGGCACATCATAGGTTTGAAAAGCTAAAGAAACCATTCATCAATTTGCTAAAAATTGAACCATGGCATAAGGAGTGAAGTAATAAGGATGAATATTTATTCAAGTGGGCAGTAGTTCTGAAGTGTCCATGATGTTTCTAACACTTGTTATCTATACTAGTTCTATTATTCACAAAGTAGAGACTGTTAATGAGACTTTGCCTTCACTGGCAAGTCTTCGCCAGTTTTTGTTTTTTTTGACTGGAAACATGTATGTTATATATTTTATAAGCCAGATGTTACTAGTTTCTGATATTTAATTGTTCTTGAATATCCACAAAATAATGAATTAAGGTATTAATTTCACGAATAATATGTTAACAGAATTATACATACATCTTGAAGTGGCCTGCAAAAGTTGTGATCCGTCATCCTTGGTCTTTGAAGGTGATAGAAATCAGATGTCTTCCATTACAATCATACCTGAAGGCATGCAGAAATGTCAGAGAATACAATAACTGTGCATCAGCAGAAAATAGTCTACACTTTAATCATTAGTGAAAATAGAGCTGTTAATCTAATTTTCTATTAGATGGTGTATAACATGGTTCACCGTGTTTCTGTGATTCCTGGAATTACTTCTTTAAAAAGATTTGTATAATTTTTATGATATATTGACTGTAGCCCAAACTTCAGAAGGATAATTATGGGTGACTCCATATCTAAAAAATTTTTACATAAGGTATGGACCGGGGTCAACATCTTTTTGCTTTGATTTAATCTGATTAATCAATTGCTTATTTGTGAGAGTATTTTTGTCAGGTAATTAGCATGAAGGAGGAATATTTAAAATGTGCGTCATGCTCACTCAAACAAAGAGTTTCCTTAGGAATAGCTTTTATTTGGTTCTGTGGTTTACTGGAGATCAAATTGTATAGGTGGGATCTCTTTGCAAAATGTATTCAGAATCCATATAGTTCCCAACTTCTATGGGCTTCTGCACTAGCCAGATTCTTAACATCTCTCATGTAGCCCAGGCAGTGGGAGGTTGACAACCTCTTGTTCCTACCTTCTCTCTCACCCACTCCACCCCTCACTCTGCTCCCTGACTGCTACTTTTAAAAGGATCATGACTTCCAGCGTACTTGGAACAGAAGCAACACTGCCTGGCAAGGCCTACAAGGAGCTGCCCCATGGACTCTGACTTCCTTTCCAACCACATCCCACACTTCATCCCCTCACATGTGTCTTCTTTTGTTCTCCAAAACCCTCAGCTCTTTTCCTGCCTTAGGCCGTTACTTAGTTTCTTTCTCTCCTGACTAGCTTCTTCTAACTTATCAGGTAGTAGCTAATATGACCTTCTCGGAGAGGTCTTTACTTCCTACTCCCTGCACTTGGACACTCTTTTTGTCATTATCTTTATATCAGTCATCATGGTCAGGCTTAGTACCTACCACGTGTAAACTGCTTTTTCTTAGTCAAATTGTTTATATTGTCTTTCTCCACCACTTGACTATGAGCTCTATCAGGGACCAATCATGTCTGTTTCATTTAATAGCATATTCCCAGGACTTTGCAGGGTGAACAAATGAACATATCCTTAAAAATTTTGTGCGTGTATCTGCTAGATCAAAGGACACAGAAAGTTTCAATTCTTAATAGATGGTCATCCAAAAGGTTGTGCCAGTTTGCACTCCCAGGTATAGTGTAAGAAAATGCCAGTTTTTCCTCCCTGCCAGGCATAAAGTTTGTCACGGGTAATTCCTTTCTGGTTCTTTTATGAGAAAATAGTACTCCTGTGGAAAAAAATTTTTTTAGCTCTGTTAAGAGATTTAAATATTGTTTGTTTAGATGTTAATACTTTATTAGATTATAATAAATTAAAGTTAAGATTTTGAGCATAACAATCTAATGTATTGGACCTAGACCTAAGTAAGTTCTGGATTTTGATTAGATCCTAAGGGCCTAGCATCCTTCCTGGATCTAACATCATCCTGGCCTTTTCACCGTTTCAGGTGATATAATGATAGGATAGAAAAAATATGAGAAAACAAATACACAATCAAATAGTAATTTCCTATATTATGTTGCTATTGTTATGATCCCTTTACTTATACATTTTAATCTTCATTTTGATGATATGTAGTACATGTCACATATGTCCTCAAGTATTTTTAGGTTTAATGGGAGCTATATGTTCTGTTTTTCTAGTAATCAAATTGTACCGATATTGTTGGTAATGCCTAAGGAGGAAAAAAAAAATTGTAATTGTTTTAATTTAAATTTCAACCCACTACTCCACCCATGGGAAGAAGTATGTGGAATGATCCACCAGCTTCTTAAACCACATGCCACACACAGGGTGTGACTGCCAGTGGAAACAGATACAATGCATCTATGCTCCCAGTCATGCCAAAGACACCAATCTGCAGAAAGATGGAATCTAAAAACACCAGGGACACTTAAAAAAAAAATCTCCAAGGATTTCAGGGAATATTGCTAGCTGTTCTATGGTAAGGAAGGGGGATGCTTCTAAAAATAAGCAGCTTGTCTTCTTTACTCTTCAGGGGATGTGCATTTCTCTACCAGGCTCATGTGTTTTACCCTAGTGAGGCATCATGTATCTATCCTTTTATGATTAATAAGTTCCAAGTAAGTTTGGTAAGCCTTAAAACTTGTACAACTCATTGTGCATTTTATAATTTGTGTGCTGATGAGGGGCCACAAAACCTCTGAAAAGATTAATTAAAGAGAATAGGAATTTCAAGTTTATTTTCTTGCTGCCACTTTTCTGGGGCAGAGTAGCTTTTATATCATGTGGATCAGATTTGTATTCACATAGTACTTAGGGAAGCACGGAACTTTCAGTTCAAACACATGAACATGTTTTTCCTTCAGTTTTGGGCATGTCTAATTGGCCTTCCTTTGGATAAACACCATTATTCTATTCACTGACATTAAGAAGAGGATCAGAATCCATTACCTACCTGAATTGGTCATAAATACATGCCTTACAGAAAAACGTTTAGCTATAGAATTTTTTTCTATTTTTTTAAAATTGTATATCACATTAACTTTTTTGAACATCATTTCAATTTACTTTCCTTTAGTGAAACTTCTGAATATTCCTATGGGTTCATTTAGACTGAATGTTTCTCAAAGCACAATCTTTGCAGTGTGAATTTATGTTCTTTGATCCAGTGCTGGCACAGCCGCAACATATTTGGCTTATTTCTAGAAGGCTACACCTAAAGAGAGATTAAAGGCAGAGAAGCTATTCTCCTTGTTAGCACAGCACATTCATGAGTCACTTTGGGCTTCATTTTTGATGTGTGAAACACAAGGCCAATTTTATGGATATTTGTGCATGCTGATTAACTTGTGCAACATGGTGATTTAACGTTAATCTCCAATTCTCCATGTGATGGCAGGATTGACAGATTCTTGAAACACCTTTTTTATTCCTTTAGACTTTGAAGTGGTGCAATTTCTAATAAGTTGTGTTGTTTAGCCTACACTTGAAGGAAATTATTTGAGTTTATGAAATTTGTCTTCAGTTACTCCACATTTTATTCTACTAAAGCTCCTCAATATTGAGTTGGTCTGTTGAGGTTTTCCATTTTGGGGGAGGTATGTTTTATTAATTTACGTTTTGAGAGGAAATTATATCATCCAGTGTTTTCAAATTTATTACCACACATTTTCACATGGTACTTTCTTTCTTTCTTTCTTTCTTTCTTTCTTTTTTTTTTTGATACTTTAAGGTGGATTTTTTTAGAATAAATCAGTAACTATTCTTTACCTTAATGATAAGGATCTACAAAGTGAAATGAGATAAGAATCCATTCAGTCTCAGTTAAAAACTCCAAAATATGTGGAAATAACTTTCTTAAGAATGCACAGAATATTAATAAAGGACATAAAATAACATCTAAGAAAATAAAAAGATATTATTATGTTCCTGGATGAAAAGACTTACTAGTATAAAATGTAGCTTTCTCGAAGACAAAAATCTGAATGTAGTTCTCAAACTTGACCCTTGGTTTCTGCAAGGGATAGAAACAGAGGAGGTTACAAAAAATATTAAAGTCTATATATGGAAGAAAATATGCCCTCAACAGCCAATAAAAGAATGATTAAGAAGGATATAGTAGGGTCTTTCTTGTCTTACTAGATATCAAAAATCACTCTAATGCTGCTTTTATTATAAGAGCAACTCAGCTACAGCTGTTGCTTCTGGATTCATGTTTTTATGTGACGGAGATTCAGCTACAGGAAACCTGACTTTATTCCCTCCCTATCTCTTCTGTGCTCCTTTTTGTGGATGGAGGACAAACAGTCTGATTAATGAACTTGGGAAAAGGAATTATAGACAGTGGGTTCAGCGTACTGCTCCCTCCTACCACTAACTTTCCAGGCAGGATTTTTCTCTTTTGGAGCCAGCCTGCTGACAAGACACATTTTCCATTTCTTCTAGCTATAAGCTCACAGGAGCAGGCTCCATCCTTTGGTCCTGGTGGAGGGGAGTTGCTTGTGACTGAGTGAATAAGTTTAATTCTGGAATGAATCTTAGGATGCTCATCATGACTGCCCATCTCAACCACATCATCCACATACATTTTGTCACAAATAGTAAAACTGATATTTATTTATTTCTCCTATGCCTTATTTCTCAATTATTTCGGATATGAGGAAGTGACAATATAAGGTACTGATCTAGGAATAGATAAAGCACAGAAAGTAGAATATTCTGCAGATGATAAAAATAATTAATTAAAGATATACCAATTGACTTAGAGATATTTGTATGAGGTACTATTGAGCAAAAGAGAAAGATATAGAATAGCATGTATAACATTCACGTATGTGTGTGTGTCTGTGTGGATGTGTATGTATATATGTATTACTGTAAATGAATACTTGAACATAGAGAAAAGCCTGAAGGACAACGCTACACTGTTAGAATCGGTTTTCAGGCAAGAGAATACTATTACTATGTGTTCAGGAGTAGGAGGGGTAGGAGTAGGAGGGGTAATTAAGCTGAGGAGGAAATGTAAAAACCAATTAATTGCACTGAAAATGTATCCTGATAGCACATTTGTTAATTTATGTCAAATTAAACATATATATAACTTACAAGTTAAAAATATTTTAATTATATGTTTAATATTTTTCCTTTCAAAGCCTTAGCTATTAAGAAAATAGAGATTTTACAATTCTATGTTTAAAACATTTACAAAAAGATAAACCTGGCCAGAAACATGAGGAGTTATGTATAATTATTATTTTAGGGCTTTGTCTAATAACAAAGTAAGCATAAAATACTGAGGTATCGAATTCCCTTGAGTCATGTGTTTTGCTGTAAATGAGAATGATGTGATCTGAAAACACATGGATCAGGTGTGTACATGCTGCTGAAGGTGTTGACATAGTGATCAATTGTATGCATTATTTTCTGGTATGACTGGTAAAAAATGTACACTGAATTAAGAGGACAAAAATCAGGAAAAGCATTATTTTTCATAACAATTTGAAATGAAAATCCCGAAGAGAATATTTTACTATTTTATATATAACATTCTTAATGCTGAAGATAGAGGCAATTGCTCTTCTGGCAATGAGGATTAATCAAAAAGTGATGTTACTAGGTACACTTGGATTTATTGGCAACTTCTAGAAGCATGAAAGATTTGAAAAAGTGATCCCTGCTGTCCTGGTGGGAGAGCCTTGCCTGTAGTAGGTAGATGACTTCAGTATGTGAGAGTGGGATCAGTTGCCTTCATCACCAAGTCCAAGGGGACTCTCTTGGAGAGTCTAGTCAGCTGTGAGGTAGCATCTCCATCCAGTGGTTCATGAGGACAGATGGTGGGGCCCCTAGGCAGTTACTTCAGGTTAGTGACTCCATTATAAATCAAGGCAGTCCTGAATTAATACAAGCAATGCAGGAAACAACACATAGCTCGCCTGCTTCATAAGATCTAGACCACAAGCTTTGAGAGAGCTGGGGCCATTTCTCATCTGGTGTACCATTTGGCTCCCAACAGCCACTTGTTGAGTAAATAAGTGAATGGATGAATGATTGGATGGGGAGTTAGAAATGAAGAGAATTGGACTGTGGTTTTTAGTTGGGTTCCAGACTGAGCTGGAAAGCCAAATAATAGTTCGGAGCAAGATGTAGAACAGAGGACCTGGTAGGTGAATGAATGGCACAGAGCTTCCCTAAGGAAGCTGGAGCCCCAAGCTCATTGAACTCTTGAACACACTTTCATTTCAGGCAGCAGCGAACTGATATTTATTGAGTACTCCCTATGTACTTAATTGTGGCACAAAGTCTTTTCTTTACATCATTTATTTAATTATTTATTTTCCCCCAAACACTCTGCAAGGAAGATGTTATTAACCCCATTTTACAGATGAGACAACCAAGGTTCAGTAGTTTTTTTCAAGATCATCATACTGGTAAGTGCTATAGGTGGGATTTGAACCAGATCTGTGTGACTCAAAGTTTATGCTCTTCACTCAACCCCAGTGACTCTAAAAAGAGAGACATAGAAGATATGGCTTTGCAGAAATTGAAAAATACTGTACTTGCCTATTTTGTCTTCATTTTCTTCTTAATTAAGGAAAAAACATCCTAGATTTTGATTATTACACGAGTAGTAAACATATATTGTAGAAAGTTAGAGAATACAAGCAAGCAAAAGGAAAATAAAGCCATCAAATTTCAACCACCCAGAGATTAATTCCATTAACACCTTTCAAATACATGTCTCTGGAAAATGAGGCTAATATCATTTTCTTTGTAGGGTATTTGGGAGAATTAAATACATGATGTAAAGAAAATTTCTAGCATAACATATATGTACCTAGAAGGTAAATATAATTTTCTTCTCCTGCTTGAAATTCTTCAACTCATTTTTTAAAAGATTTTATTTATTTATTCATGAGAGACAGAGAGAGAGGCAGAGACATAGGCAGAGAGAGAAATAGGCTCCATTCAGAGAGCCCGCTCCTGGGACTCTAGGATCACACCCTGGGCCTAAGGCAGACACTCAACCGCTGAGCCACCCATGTGTCCCTTCAACTCATTTTTCTATTTAGATATATGTGATTTTTTTTGTTTTAGCTAAATGGAGATTCTGCTGTATGTGCTCTCTTGTCACTTACTTTTCTCCTATGTGTTCTCTCCTTGTCCATGAAAGTAAACATTTATCTCTTCTAATATTCAATCCACATTCAGATTTCCTCAGGTGATCCAAAAAATGGCTTTTGCAATAGGTGAGATTTCCAAATTAGGATCTAACTCAGGACTGTACCTCCACCTTAAATTTATTTTGCTCCCACAGCCCCTGCTCCTTTTCAAAATGACACTGACTTGTTGAAGAGCCTGAGCCAGTTATTTTATAAAACATCCCACTTTTGGATTGGCCTTGTGTTAAACTTGTCCCCTATCCTTGTATTTCTAATCCCTTGTATTCTGTATTTAAAGGTTTGTCAGATTCAAGTCAAACATTTTTGTCCAGAATCCATTCTATGTACTTCAAGTACCATCTCTGATCTCCCAGACTAGGTGGGGCTCTGTGTCTGCATGCCTGTACGTAGCATCTTGGGTTGAGCTTTCTGAAAGATTATACTGAAGTATTTGCTTCAAGAGTTGATCCCTCTTACTATTCTGTAATGTCCCCAAGGGTGGAACTGTGTCTTATTCCTCTTTGTTCACGTCAGATACTCAACACATATTTCTTGAAATAAAATGAAATTAGTGGATTGAAGTCAGCAAAATGTGGATTGGGAATCATGCCTCTGTTATATTGAAAGAATGGATCAGAGAGTCCTGGGGGGAATCCAGGATTGGGTTCAGAGTTTCCAGACCAGGCTGTACATTGCAGGCAAGCTTAAGTGTCTGGAAAAGTTCTTGTTATGTTAGCAGTCAAAAATCCAAGTTAGGTATGAGGGAGAAGCAGTCTGATAAAAGTTGAGTTTGGCATTTAGGATTAGCATGAGGACAACAACAACAATGGGAATGGAATACAAATTAGGAATAAGAATCAGAATAGGCAACTAGTCCGTTTACCCAGGTCCAAACCAGGAAATGACTGTCTATCCTAGAACAAGAACTGTCTCTGCTCTGCCTTATGCCGGCTTCCTGGTGAGGTCAGAGATCAGGTTGGGCAGGTGTGGCTGGTTCCAGAGTGCAGCAGGCATTTTAGGACTAGTGAGTCCAGTACAGGCTCTGAACTCCTTTTCTGCTATGGCCCTCCTCCAGCCTGTCTCTATGGGTGCAACTCACTCTCTCTATTCCTGTTCCTCTCCTTCCCTCTCATCCTTCTCCTTCTTGCTTCTTCAGGCCCCCCTCCCATCCATTCTTTCTTTTCTTTCTATTGTTTTCTCCTTTTTTCTTTTCCCTCTTCCTCATGACCTCTGGATAGAGTGTAGATCTGAAATTTGTATTAGTCTGTTTATCAGATAAAATTTTATTTTGTTTTTTTTTTCCACTGGAAAACATAAATCCCCCCATTGTTTTTTTACTCTTAAAGGAAAATCCAACTAAACAAAAAGATCCAACTAATAAAACTGCTCACTGTTCATTTAAATTTAATTAAAACCCACTCTGCTGGAGCATGTATGTCTGGTGAGGGTGAGAGCAGTGAATGCACTGAGCCTAGCTCCCAGGAACCCCCTGCCCATAAAGAAGGACAACATGGGGAGAGGGAAACAAAATATCAAGAAATCGTGGAGGTTCTTTAGGAAGACTTATTGCTCAGGGAACAGTAGTTCACTGTTCTCTAAGGGCTTTATCCTTGACTTTGTCACTTGACCATAAAACATCCTGGGGATTACATACCTGGAGTTTTACTCACAGAGGTTCCTCCAAAACTGGTTTCTTTTTGAACAAAATGCCTGGAATCCTCAGGTCACTCTTATTTTAGGAAAGATTTAATGTCTAATAGGGATCACTTTGTTAAGCAGGAGCAGTTCATATAATTCGATACTCAAGGACATATGTTGTTCCAGAAACTTCTATTTGGAAGGTAGTAACTGGGAAGTCCAGATGGGTAAAGGACTTGCCTACCATTGCATGGCTCATCAGTGATAAAGCATAGGTAAGAATCCCATCCTCTGTCCAGGTTAGGATGACAAATTGCCATGGAGAAATCATGGGCACATTTCTCAGCATCTACAATATGCCATCGATTTCATACTCTAAAAGTTGAAGATCAAAGCAAAGATGGGTCAAAAATGGGTTTACTAGGTTCAATTTAAATGAATATCTGATGCACCTACAGTCCACTGGCTTTTCTCTATGTACGTGAACTACCTTTCTTTATGAACAATTACAATTGGTCTATGGTAGGTGAGGATCACTAAGTGCTTATTTTCATGTGATCTGAATAATGTTAAGCACACTCTGATACTCTTACCTCCACTGCTTTTGCTGTGCTTCAAGATGCAGTGCCCATTGTCTGTTGTTCTAGCTTCCCCATTTCTAGCACTAAAACCCTGCTTACTTCTCTTCTGACTTACTAAAAAAATTCAGACATTTGAGAACCTGAGGAAGCTTAAGATGATCTTAGTGGTTTTCAAACTTCTTTTAACCATAGTCAAAAATACAGTTTATATCACCAACCAATGCACATGTACACAAACATACTCTTGCTGAGTGTGATGTACTCCTCTATTTCCTTTTCTTTTATACTCTATTTAATTCCATTAAAAATGTTCATCTAGATAGGTATAGTAAATTGACTTAAAGACCCATTATTAAGGAGTATAACTCACAGTGTGAAAAACACTGGTATAATCCAATTCTCTAGTTTTACAAATAAACAAAGTAAGGTGAACAGATTTAAGTGACTCATGCAAGACTCATGTATTGATCCCAAATATGAATACAATTCTCAGTCCAGTTATGTAGAGCTGCAAGCCTTGAGAGGCAGAAGATGAATATCTAATTGTTTTTCCCTCCTGATAAGTTTTTGATAACTCTTAATGATTTCTCTTTTAGAAAGATAGATTCTCCCATTATCTACAGCTATAGCTAGTAGAAGAGGTAATTTTTAAAACAATATTAAGAATTGATCAAAGATGGCTAGTTCAATCAACAAGTACTTATTCCACTGACATTTACTGTCTACTATGTATCAGACACAGTTTGGGCCTAGAGACACAGAAATGAATAAGATAGTGATAGAATCTTGAATCAAGGTGTGCCCATTTGCATAGAAAGAAAGTGACTAATTCGAGTGCTGTGAAGGATTTTACATGACTAACTCATCATGTGAAATTGACAAATATTAAATGAATGCTTACAGTGGTGACTGTATTTTCTAAAACTCAACTTGTCTAACAAGAATGAGTATGTAATGGATAATAGATAGATGATTTAAAGTTAAGACTGAAAGGGATGGTGATCATTGTGAACCTGTCCTGGAAATCCAGGAAGTATGATGCTATTAATTATGCACTCAACCCTAAGAATCACCAACTGCTCCAAATTTCAAAACCAATTATAAAGCATCTTTTTATTTTGGCCAGATTTTCCAGTTGACAAAGTGATGGATGTTTTCTCTTTTATGTATTCACTGCTAATCAGTCTGAATGTCATGGAGCTTAGTGGTTCCAACTTCAGATTTCACTTCTCAGCCTTTTTCCTGTTGAGCTACATGCTGTTCTGTCTTAGCTGAGGGCACGTAACAAGTACTCTGCCAAAACATGCAATGAACTGAACACACCCTTATTTCAGAGAAAAGACACCCTCTTTGATTCCACAGAAACTGTAATTCCTAAACCAGTGGGATTTTCTGTAGTCTTTTCTCCCCTCCCTTTCTTTTGCTCTCTAGAGAAGAGAGGAATCCAAGAGGAGTGTGCAGCCTTCTTGACCTGCTGGGTTTTCCTTTCTGAGTCAGCCTGTGGTGAGGGCAGAAAGGCACAGTTGGCTTGTTGAGAGACTGGGACAGGCTTGAATTACAGGAGGGGAGGCACCCCTGTTCCCTCCTGTTCCAATAAAGAACTGCTCCCTCTTTCAGAGTCTCCTGTTTGCTTCCTCCCAGTAGAAAGGAAGGCTACCCAGGGTCTCTCATCAGAAAATCTGAAGATTGAGAGAGGAAGGCACTAAATACTTAGTCAGTTACCAGAATACGGTAATGGATTTTCCTTTTCATTTCTTTAGGTAATCAATTATTTTTCACTGACATATTTTGAAATTGGGGTGGGTGACAAAGTGTTAAGGCTCCCTTTGACTTTTTATAGCGCTTGCTGTGTGATACAGTCCTAAAGTACTACTCAATTTTGGTAGCTGGTGGAAGCTCTAGGCTCTAGCCACACTGTGAAGAGTATGGTGCTATTGAATAGATGATACCCATCAGCAAGAGCTAATGCTTCTTATTAGCTTGTGATATTTGTTTTGGGGGAAATTTGCTTGTAATTGTTATGAAAGTGGTTACTGTATAAGCCAGATGTTCCATCAGGTGTCCAGGTCTTCATTCTCGCTGTTCAAGGGTAAAACAAAACATTTATGGTAGTTTTTAAACATCGTTTGTCATAGTCACTTCTCTCCTGCCAATATCTCAGTGCAGGTGAAACAGAGCATGTAAATTCCCTAAGTTAAGGAAGTCAGATGAGAAACATTGATTTGAAATTGTGGAAATGAAAAACATGAGGAACAGGTTAGTACTTGAAATCCACACATTGTGGAAGATTAGTCATAGTTAAATATATTCTGGACAGTGTAAGAAAATCTCATTTTTTTTAAATTAAGAACAAATATAAGTAGTAAGTGTCATTTCAGGATGGGATCTACAATCATCATGTCAGATCATGTTCTATCTTTACTGGGTGTAATTTTTTTCCTCTAAAGCATGTATTTAAATTTAAAGATCTTTCTTGGTGGATGGTGAACTTAGTTCTAGCAACCAGCCTATAGGCTATACTTGGGAGATGCCAGCCAGTGTGGCATTGTGGTTTAGGTTTTCTCATACTTTTTGGGGGAAGAGATTTTTTTCAGGGTTCAAATTGTTAGACAATATTGGGTTCTTTTTAGAAAAAATTATAGCCCATAACTTTGGTTCTAGGATCATACTATACATCAATCAGGGCTGAACACATAGATATGTTGTCTTCACTTGAGAAAAAAGAGTAAGTTTTAGGACCACCAAAAATAACTTGGGATAATTTCTTTTAAAGATTTTATTTAGTTATTCATGAGACACACAGAGAGAGGCACAGACACAGGCAGAGAGAGAAGCACGCTCCGTTCTATGCAGGAAGCCTGACGTGGGATTCGATCCTGGGTCCCCAGGACCACATCCTGGACTGAAGGCGGTGCTCAACCACTGAGCCACCTGGGCTGCCCTAAGATAATTTTTTTTAAGTAATCTCCGTGCCCAGTGTGGAGCCCAACACAGGGCGTGAACTCATGACACTGAGATCAAGAGCTGAGCTGAAATCAAGAGTCGGATGCTTAACCGATTGAGCCACCCAGGTGCCCCTCACCTAGGATAATTTAAGCCTTGAGAACAAGGGATATTTATCCAAATATTTCTGTATAATGCTGGCATCCTTACAGATGAAAATATAAGCATCATAACTCAATGATAAATCTATTAGGCACATGGTCTCCATCAGAGTACTGGAAGGGAAACTGGAACCCTAGAAGTAAAAAAATATACACTACTGCTTTGGTTATTGCACTTTGGGGTATAGGGTGTTTTCAGGAATATCTAGGGCTATCTTGTTAATAAGTGTTGTATGTAATATACAAATTCTTAAATACATGCATAGTTTTGGCCCAGAAATTTCAATTTCAATGGAAATAATGTAAAGTGCATGTGAAGTCCCACATCATTATTTATAATATAAAAAGAATGAAGGAAACCTCCGTGTTCATTCATAGCTTGAATATCCCTTAAAATACTTTTATTAAGAATTTCAAATAGGGGCACCTGAGTGTTGCAGTGGGTTGAGCACCTGACTGTTGGTTTCAGCTCAGGTCATGATCTTAAGATTGTGAGATCAAGCCCTGCATTAGGCTCTGCACTCAGTGGGGAGTTTGCTTGAGATTCTCTCCTTCTGCCCTTCCCTCCATGTGCTATCTATCTCAAATAGATACATAAAATCTTTTTTTTAAAAAAAGGCTCTTCCTCTCTCCTTGTCCCTCCCTCTCTTTAAAAATAAATAAATAAATAAACTTTAAATATAAAAAATAGGCACAAACCTTTATATATAATAATCTCAAGTTTAAAATGATATGCAACAAATAAGCGTGTTAGAAAAGGATGTAGAAACAATGTTTAACAGTCATGAACTTGGGTTTCTTGGGCGGTAATCTATCAGCTAAAGGGTAACTGGGAAAGTGTTAATTGAAAGGAAAATTATCATGGTGTTAACAGTAGTTGTTTCTGGGTAATGGTATATGATTCCCATTACCTTTCTATATTTTCACAATAACTACACAGCAGTTTTACACTAGAAAAATAATGAAAGCTGCATGAATAGCAAAAATAAAAAGCAAAAACCCTTAAAATCTTAACACTGATTTGTTTCAAAATTTTTCGTTCCTCACCTTTATAAATGTAGAAAGCATATTATTCTTGAGGTGAAAGATTGGGTCTTAGCATCCATTTTCTGCTCCTTTAGCAGATAGTCCTTCAGGGAGAGTACTACTATTTCAAGGGCATTTACTGGGCTTGGTGGCTTTAGGTTACAGTGCCATCTTTGGGACATGGCTGGTATAACTGGTTGCCACCATTTATTGATGATGTAAAATACACATTTTTTTTAAAGATTTTATTCATTTCTTAGAAAGTGAGTGAGTGAGAGCGAGAGAGGGAGAGAAAGCCAGCACCAGTCAGGGGAGAGGCAGAAGGAGAGGGAGAAGCAGACTCCCTGATGAGCAGGGAGCCCGATGTGGACTCCTGATCATGACCTGAAGCTGAAGGCAGTTGCTTAACTGACTGAGCCACCCAGGTTCCCAACAATTGTTTTTAAGATTTATTTATTTTGGGAAGAGAGGAGTAAGGGGAAGGATAGAGGGAGAGGGAGAGAGAGAGAAAAAGAGAGAGAGATCTTCAGCAGACTCTCCACTGAGCATGGAGCCTGATGAGGGGCTCAATCCCAAGACCTTAAGATCATGACCTGAGCCAAAATCAAGAGATGGATAATTGACCGACTGGGCCACTCAGGTGTCACATGAAATACACAATTATAATATCATTTTGTGACATGGGCAGTTAATCGGTCCAATATCCCAAAGATTATGATGAGTTGATGAAACTCAAATCATTCCCTCACTGCCTTGGTTCATTGGAACAGCTTCCTGGCTGGCTGATCTTATCAATAGCCTCATGCCCCATCTGTACCAGAGCAAACGTTACAAGTGATTTATAATTCACTATTCTTAAAAAAAATAAAATAAAATAAAATTCACTATTCTTTAAATATTTCAGTGGTTCTCTTTAACTTTTAGATTAAAATGAGAATTCCTTAGCATGTCATTATATTTAGGCTTCTGACTTCTTATCTATACTACCATCTTCCTTCATTCCCCAGCCTTAACAAACTACTTCTAGTTTTCAGAAGAGCTAATCTCTTTTTCCATGTCCCCTGTTTCTCTGCTTCTTTCCTATTCTTTCCAGTTTTGAGGGCCCTTCCCATTTCTTCATCTGGCATTTTCTCCTGGGTTCTTCCAGGCTCAGCTGAAAGGTCATTTTGCCTCAGAAGCGCTTCCCACTTGCCTGGATGCCCCCAGTCTTCCCCCATAGTACTCACTTATTCTCTTGGGTAACGGTTGTCAAATCATTTTAACTCTACTTCTTCCTGCATTGGACTGTGAGACAAGGACCTTAGTTTACCTCTCTACTCCTAGCAATGAGCTCACAGGTAGATAGTGAAATGATCAAAAACCATTTAATTCATGAATGAATGAATGAGCTTTGGAACTAGGTCACAGTAGTTCCCATAATTTTTCTTTTCCTCAGTTTTATCCATCTAGGAAGACAGATCATAAGTGGATTAAAGAAGAACATGTTTGAAAAGCAATTAGTGTAATCCTTTGCATAATAATAAATAAATATTTGGTTTTTTATTCTTCTCTCTTTAAATACCTATCTAGTTTCATATTCCCCACACCTGGTGGCTCATGTCTCCCTGATACCAAAGTCCCCACCCAGTCAGTGCCTCCTGTGTATTTAAATACATAATGAAGAATTCCCAGGCAACCGGTGTTTATGCTGATTGCACGTGTGCTCTGTGACTTTTGTACCAACACCTCACCATCACTCACTACACATATTCACTATCTCCTTATTAAGCACACAGTCAACATCTCTCTTACATTTAGCTTAGTCATCTTACTAATCACAGAGAAACTCAACTCTATGGATTTCTAACCCATAACCAGGATTTCTAACCCTGGTCCTCTTTTTAATAAAATATTTTCAATGCTATGAGTTGATCTTTTAGGCCAACAACAATAAATACAGGTAGTCTTCAACTTTCACTTGTTTCACTTTTATTCAACTAACTTTGTCTACATTACGTATTGGCACCCTTACCTTGCACAATTCTGCCTGCATGTGAGCTAATGAACAAGCACTTTGCACTAGCACATGATGCATGCCTGCCGGCAGTTCTGTTCCGAACAATTGCTATCTTAATCTATAAAAGAGAATTTATTTTTGTAATTATTAGAAGGGTTTTATTGCCTTTTCCTTTATTATTTTTTAAAATGATAAGATACCTCACAGTCTTGTTTATTCAGTTTCTTAGCAGTTCACAAAAGTGCAGGCAAACCCCACTAGGGATTCCTTCCCAGTGTGAACTCTGTCTTCAGTTTTACCGTTATTTCAAGTCAGCTGAAATAGAATTTATTTATTTATTTAAGATTTATTTTACTTTTTAGAGAGAGAGAGAGACAGAGCATGCATGCGTGTACGTGCAAGGTTAAGGGAGAAGCAGAGAGAGAAGCAGTGAAAAACCCAAGCAAACTCTGCAGTGAGTGCTGAGCCCCACAAGGGACTTGATCTTGTGACTTGAGATCATGACCTAGGGTGAAACTGGGAGTTGGAGGCTTAACTGACTGAGCAACCCAGGGACCCCTTAAATAAGCTGAAATAGAATTTAAGGAAGCTGTCTTAGCAACTTAATTTTCATTATTTGCATTTAATAATTAGTCCCTGTTTAAAAATTGTAACAACCATTTAGATATTGTAACATTCAAGAAATTATACCATTTGACAATAAGTGACAATAAGTGTTGGCTTTCTGGGATTTTTTCCCATGAAAATGTAAGCGTAATTTTTAGGCTTCATTTATTTGGTTTTCATGGTTGTTTTGATAAAAGGAAAGAACCTTTATCTTAATACTGAGACCTGTATTTTTCCTGCTGTCAGGCTTTATCACACACACACACACACACACACACATTTTGTTACCAACCTTATATAGAAGAAATGGTATTTTTTTTTAGAGGAAATGGTATTAAAAGAGAAAAAGCCCACAATCAATGGCTCTAATGAAAGGTAATCTTATTATCAACTGTCTCTCAAATTCGCAGAAATTTTAACTGTCTTCTGAAGTGTTTATCTTGCATAAAAATCACTTTCTCTGTGACATTTTACAATTTATTTTATTCAGCTATAACAATTTCTTTCAAAGACACATGAGATTTTCTTTCTTTCTTTCTTTCTTTCTTTCTTTCTTTCTTTCTTTCTTTTTTTTCTTTCTTTCTTTTCTTTCTTTTTCTTTTTTTTTTGATTTTGTTTGTTTATTTATGAAAGACCCAGAGAGAGAGGCAGAGGCATAGGCAGAGGGAGAAGCAGGCTCCCTGGAGGGAGCCTGATGTGGGACTCGATCCCAGGACCCAAAAGATAGATTTCTCCTGGAATTGTCTTTGTGAGTTATATACTTCCATTTTCTTGCTAAAGGCAGCATTTATACAAGCTTTTCAAAAGTCATTCAAAGGGCTGCTACCTAGAGGTAATGCTATTAAACTGCAGATACTTCCTTTTGAGTCCCTGAAAGAATTGTACTATATTCTTCACTTCTAAAATTAATGAGTGGGTGCTATGTGCTAGATATTCTTTTAACAGTGGAGAAAAGCGGTGTCCTTTCTCAAGGAACTCATAGGCTGGCAGACATAGGAAAAATAGTGTGTTAACAGAAGTAAAGGAGAGCTAGCTAAGCCAGCAGCTTGAGGGCAGTGAATGAGATATCAGGAAATGCTCTCAAGAAGTGGCAATGCTTGAAGTGAGTGTTGAAGGGTAAGTAGGAAAAAGCTAAGTAGATGAGAAGAGCAAAGAGTGTTCCAGGTTAAGGAACCAGGGAGGGGCAGAGTGATGGAGGTATGAGAAAGCATGCCCTATTCTAGGAACTGCAAATAGTCCATACATGTGACTTAAAGTGAAAAAAAAGAAGAAGAAGGTCAAAGGCATTCAAAATGTAGAAAAACTTTGATTGACTTATTGGAGTCACCTTAGACCACCCAACATATACCTGCTCATCACAGTGGTGATCTAAGATCTCTGAGACTTTGGGGTCAACAAGCTTACCTTGGAATATTGTCTTTTTGGAAGATCCTTGGCTCTCTGGCCTCAAGAGTGTCTCTGTGTTCAATAGCACACCAACTGTCATGAAGACTCCTAATGGCTGCCTCCGTTGCATCTCATAAAATAAGACCTGGCCATTTAGCAGCACACAAAATTTCACTTGTTCCTCATTTTATAACAAGTTAAGACCAAACCCCTAATGGGATTCAAGATTCTCTACCATTTGCCTTTCTCCCTAATCTTTTGAATGAAATCAAAAGCATTTGAAGATTAAGAATAAGAATAGGCCATCCTGGGTTTGAATTTTAACTCTGCTACTCACTTAAGCTCTAATACAAAAATAACAACGCTTTAGTATCTTCATGTGTGACTTGGATATCAGTCATACCCAGTGTTGTTTTATGAACTCAATAGGATAATATATTCTAAGAAATTAGAACAGTAAGCGTCATATAAAATGGCTGACTATGTAATAAGTTTATAATGCCTATTTTGTTTCAGACATTTCTTATTATATTTAATTTGACCACTTAATATTCTTTGAATATATCCTATGTTTTCAGTTTTTATACCTTTGGAATCCCTGTCAGACACAATTCTGCTTGGTCTAGCTCAGATCTCACCCTTCAAGAAGTCTTCCTCAATTCCCCTTATTGAAATTCACTATTCTTTTCTTATTTCAACAGAAATTGATGCCTCTGGTAGGGGAACAATAATGATAATTTTATTGAATTTAAATCCAGTGGGAGAAAGAGGATATTTAATTCTGTAATTTATACAATGTCTGGAATAATTTTTGGAATTTATTCAGGAGATTTGTTAGTTTATAGTGAGCATTTACTAAGAAAATAATGATTTTATTGAGAAATTTTACCATTGGTGAGTAAATGAATTATTCTGAATTCCAATTTACAAGTGAATCCATGCTCCTGTATTATACCCACATGATAGAGACAATAATCACCCAGGAACATGATGGGAAGAGGTTTTCTGGGTGTGTGTTTGTGTGTAGAACAATACACACACCAAAGAGAAAATGAAACATTTATTTCTTTTATCATATTTTTATTGGAGAAACATATAAAACATTATTACATTTGGTAATATATTGCCATCAGAAATATCTAATCCAAAAGGAAATTTTTTCCAATAATTTTTTTCTGAAACAAGTTTGTAAATAATGTTTTTTTTTTTTTAAATATTTCATTCATATGAAGGAGAGAGCATGAGCAGGGGTAGGGGCAGAGAGAGAGGGAAAAGCAGATTCCTCGCTGAGCAGGTAGCCTGACTCTGGGCTCCATTCCCAGGAGCCTGGATCAGGACCTGAGCCAAAGGCAGATACTTAGCCAACTGAGCCACCCAGGTGCCCCTGTAAATACTCTGTGTTCTTGTCTTCCTTTCCCTTTACCTAATCAGGCAGTTCTAATAGAACCTATTTTTACATTTGATAATGACTTCCCTTCAGGTAATTGCAAGCAGCAAGATATATGATTCAAACTATATGTTATTATACTTATTAATTAAATATCATTTCTTGAACTTATGGGTTCATTTTCAAATTTTAACATCAATGCTGTATCATCTTTATATCCTAGATAAATCAATACCCTAACTCTTCAGCAGGGCAAGGGAGATCTTATTATGTTTTCTATTTTATTTGGGATAATATTTTAATAATACACCAATTTTGGAGCCTTATGTCATATGTGAATGATACAGACCATCTTGGAATGATGGAGGAGTTCCTTCTCACTGATAATATTGAGAGAGAAAATGAAATGGTTCTGGTCTTGTTTCCATGGACAGTATAAGGGAAAACAGCTACCAGAGATAGATTTCCTCTTTTGGAAGCACCATTAAATCTTTGTGTATTGATAGAAAAGTTTATAGAGAAATTTTCATAGCCTTCTCACAAGTGGTATCAGTTAAACTTTTAGTACTATTTTCTTCATCATTTCTCAAATCTCGTATTGTTTTCAGTTTTAAATTCATTAGCACCTTACATTTAATTATTCACCAGTTTTTTCATAATTTGAAAAATTATTAGCGCCATAGAATGCAGAATTCAAGAGAGAAATATCCACATCAGGAAATGCCATGGCACTGAATGCATGCAAGGTGTTACATGGCTGGTTTGTTGACTATTAAAATGACCATGGTATTAATATGCTCCTTAGCTACCCTATGAATTCATCAAATTATAGAGTTATGAAATGTAGCAGAATCTTGGTTGTGAATAACCACAGTAAGGAATGACTATAATAACTGGTAATACATGTAGCTTGGAAAAGATGAGAAAACATGTAAATAATCTTCTGGCGTCATACCGTTTCAGCTGTTCTGCACTTAAACGTCACAAAACCGGGATCCCTGGGTGGCGCAGTGGTTTAGCGCCTGCCTTTGGCCCAGGGTGCGATCCTGGAGACCCGGGATCGAATCCCACGTCGGGCTCCCGGTGCATGGAGCCTGCTTCTCCCTCTGCCTATGACTCTGCCTCTCTCTCTCTCTGTGACTATCATAAAAAAAAAAAAAAAAAGTCACAAAACCTTTTTTTCTTTTTTTCTTTTGAGAGATACTTTTTCTTCCAATTAGGAAATAACAAAGACTATGCAATGGGCCAAACTTGATCTCCATGTCTGATGTAGTTATAATATTGAAACATGGGCCAGAGTACCTGAAAAATGGCTATAAGATTTTGTTCCACAACTAGCAAGTTGTAGTCACTTTACCTCTCTGGTTCTAGATTCCTTTTCTGTAAAATGAGAGAATTGGGCAAGAGATTATGGGAGATGCTCCAAATTCTAGACTAGTTTTATTTATAAAGGAACAAATTAAACAAGAAGCACTACAGTTATTTCCTTCCAAAAGGAATAAGCCCTGAAAATAAGTTTATTTCATTTACATTATTTTATGAGTCACATTATAGTTGCTACTATATAGTTTACATATTTTACAGAATTAAATAAAATTATCTAGCTAGAACTTCTTTCTCTTAAGCCCACTTTATACCTACTAAAAGCAAGCAATCTGTGTATGTGTTTCTGTTTTATTCATTCAACATAATATAGCAGTGTTAAAAAGAGAAACACAACTTGGTAATGGACTTAAATATTTTGTTAATTATTCTTGGCAGGAACTCAAAGCTGTATCCCCAGAGTTTTAAGGGTACAGATGAGTTAGAAGTTCTAGAAGACGGGTAAATCATGTTTGTCTTCTTCACGTATTTATTCACAGAGACAAGACCAGCACTCAACACATAGTAGCTTCTGAGTAAATATTGTTGAATATATGCATAACCAGAGAGGTACTTTGGAGAATACCTGATCGCTAAATGAAAGCTCTATGACTTGGGTCAACAAAATGGAGTAAACCATATTTAATACGGTTTTCTGACATAATTAGGAAGAATAGAGAAAACGTTCTAAGAAGGAAATACTTTAATGCTTTCCCTAAGAACTGTTTGTACTCTATTGTTGTCATAATTCTTTTTACTATCATAAATTAATTTACAGTTACTGATATAAATCAATAAAGTGCAATAAAAATTCATCCATATTGATTAATGTATATATGCATATCTATATATATGTAATTCTTTTCAGTGAACTATTTTCAGTAATGCACTCAGCTGTCAAACTCTTTCCCTGTATTATATTAGTTATGCCCTAAATATTGCATATCTTGAGAAACTATTGAAGAGACAAATGATTTCAGGCTGCTAATGATAGATGCTCTATTGTCCTTTCCAACCTTCTTTCAGAAATGTACACTTCATTCAGTTTTTCAATTAAAATTTTTTAACAGAAATATTTCTCAAAAGATAAATATGACTGGTAATTGTAGTCATGACTTCTTTTGCAACCTCCAAGAGCAAGGGCATCTTGGCTTGTATGACTAGTCCTACAGACCTGAAGATCTCTAAGATTCACCTTATGAGTTATGTGCTATTTATTAGACGGTATCAAAGGAAATAAAAGATTTTAAGTTTTTGGCACATTATTTAAAACCAGAAAGAATTATAAAAGGCTTATCTAAAGTGCTTAGCCATATTCACCACCCCCCGCAAAAGACATATTCAAAGAGTAGCATTGATCTTAGAATATCTGAATATTTGTTGGCTATTAAAATGTTAAATATAATACATTTATACCTTTAATGGATATGTGGGTTATTACAAAGTACAAGGTCTCCGTATAGAGTATTGACCAAAAGCACTATTGTTGGGAGTAATGTATGTTACTATACCGTGTTACTCTGTGTCGAGATGTCATTGGGGATGTGGAACCAGTGGTTTGGCTTATATGAACGTTGGGACTCACCATTTGTGTCACTTGAATTTCTGGCCCTACCAAAATACCTCCACTCATTACGGGTCCCATACAGCCATCAGTCATGGTACTGCTGTTCATGTCAGGCATACCAGGACTAGATAGCACTCTCTCAGTGTAGATTACATTGTGTGCGTTGGCTAGCTCAGCAGGTACACAGATATTCCCTTGGACATCATAAACAGGTGCCATCACTGTTTCAGTCACTACAACATTGGGTGCAAGCTGAGGATCAATAACAATTGTAGTGGGTTGCATACATTGGTCAGCAGTTGAGTATGTCTCGGTCACTACGATATCCCCATGGATTATGGGCTCAGGTATTGCCATTTCTGCCTGGAATTCAGCCTCTGAGAGGGTCATTCCTGAAGAATCATTAACAAAATAATTAGGCCCCAGCAAAGGCAGGTCGGTACTGATAGGTATACAGGCCTGCTGTGAAGGAAATGGCTCAATTTCTGTGTCTAAGCAGATTTCAGCCAAAGTCCTGAATTTTGGATCTAAAGTTTCCATGCAGCTTTCATCCAAATCATCCACAATCCAGCTGCAGCAACCAATGGAGCCAACAGGAGACCCTACTCCCTCGTGGTCATAGATGAGTAAGCAGTCATTTGCTGGCCGACCTTCATCTTCATCTGCATAAACATATGCTTTCTAAAATTAGAAGAAAAATATGAAATTAGAAGCCTCTTTTCCCTTAAGATAACCAAAGAATAATAATAATGCTTTAGAGATGTCAGATTTGAGAAGACTTTAATGGAATGAACTGAAGAAAAACTGATGATTTTTTTTTGCTCTATTTCTAAATAATCAGGATTTTATTTTTATTTATTTTTATTTTTTCAATAATTGGAATTTTTAAAGGAGATCAGTATTCATTAATAGTGAATAGAACTTGAATAAATGTGAACTGCTCTTATTTGAAAGCTAACATAATAATTTCTACATTTTATTCAGATTTTGACAATCTGGATTTATCAAAGACGAGGTTTTAGTCTTTTGGATTTATAGTCTTTTGTTTCTCTGACATGGTCTAGAAATAACAAAATATATTTAGTTATGTTCAACACGTTATTTACTTAAGGAGAGAAATTTTATCAACTTAGAATAAAAGCATGTATGAAGATGTCAGTATCTTTAAGCTCCAGAGACTTATGTTCGAATGTTCAGTGGTTTTATGTGAACTAGGCGAAGAGAGCCAAGCTGACTTTGGAGTTAGGCTGACAGCAAAAAAACACTAGGATGATACCTACTATGATTTTCAAATTATTTTTAATGACAGCCCCTTTAAATGAAATCTTAGGTAGGAGCCCTCTATGTAGAAGAGATGAAAGAGAACTTCTCTGAAGAGGTGAGGTGGCTGCCAGTTTTCTCCCCAATTTCCCTCAGCTGCCATGGCCCTTGTTGGGTTCCATGAAATCCCACAGGACCTGGTATAATATTAGCTCCTTTCTATGTTATAAATAAGGTAGCCGAAGGCCCAGAGAGAGTGAATGGAATGCCCGAGACTCAAATACTTGTAGAAGGCTACCTGAAATTCAACTATCCTTTTTATACTACATCATGCTCCTTACCCTCTGGTCTGTACTAGACTCTAAATTCTAGCATTAGAAAGAAATGATTTTAAGTCTTGAAATCAATTCTTCATGAGTTTGGTATTACCTTAGAACTTTGCTGTTTAATATTTTTAAGTCGACACCTTAGTAAGAGAATAATCCCCTCTTGCCTGGGGCACAAGTTGGCTGTAGGGGTGGTGGTGTTGGTGGTGTAAAACAGAAAAAAAGAAGCACTGTACTCTTCTGCAGGTTTCACCTAGTAGAGGGAGAGGCTGCATCTCATGACCTCTGAAATCTAGGGCCATTTTTAAAGTGTAGAGCTGATATGTTTGGGGAAGGATGAGCCTCAGTGCTCACAGAGAAAGGAGAACACGTTTTGAATTTATTTGACCTATCAGGCACCAATTGTAACCAAAGGAAAGAATGCCCAGTGCAATTTTGACATTAATGGTAAAGCTCTTTTATTATTAGTGTGATTTTTATGAATGATTTGTTAAATAAAATTTCTGTGACATTTCTATGATACATATATAATTTGTGCCCATATATCGAGTGTACTCAGTGATAGTAGTCACTCATTTAAATAATCGATGCTATTCATGGATAGTCTGCAGTAGTATTTGTAATCACCAATTTTAAGAAATAGCTTAGAATTACAACAACATCCTTAGCATTTTTGTTTTGTTTTGTTTTGTTAAGAGCTATGGTAAAATTCATGTATTACCATATAGGGAGTAAAATGGGCTAGTTGAACTCTAAGATGAAATGGATTTCTAGTTAAATCAAATAAACATACTAAATAGAGATTCACAGGGGATTTATTTACTCTTTGTGCTACTCGGTTAGGCCAATCCAATGCCTCTGGAGCTTTCTTTGGAATACTCATAGACCCATGATCCCTTCTCTAACTGGGGGACACATATCCTTGGTGATGGGAGAATAGGAGACAGGGGTTCTGGATCTTGATCTATCAGCAAATCATGGCAGTGCTCTGTTCCTGAGTTACCATTCTCTTCCTTCCCCAGTCCTGGCTTTAATTTCTTTTTTTTCTCTTTTCTATTGGAGGTACTTGCAAGGCAGGAAGGACACCATAAGGAGAGGACATGGATACACATTTTTTTTTTTCTTCTTGATCAGAATCCTCCTGTTTTGCTGCTGCTATGGGAAACAAAGTGGGAAAACCAGAAGGAAACAGAAGACAGAAAAATAGGAAAAGAGAAGTAGGGAACAATGAGGGATGCTAGCCTTTTCCACAATATTAAAATAGAGTATGTCAGTTGAATACGAAATGTTTTTGGCTGCATTGCCTTTCTGTATTTTAAGGAGAAATGAAATACTTATTCAGGATGGAGATAGACTTGAGAATAACTGAATATATTTCAGAAGAACCTGTTGGGACGCCTGGGTGGCTTAGCAGTTGAGCATCTGCCTTTGGCTCAGGGTGTGATCCTGGAGTTCCAGGATCAAGTTCTGCATCAGCCCCCCCCCCCCCCCCCCCCCACCGCAGGGAGCCTGCTTCTCCCTCTGTTTATGTCTTTGCCTCTTTTCGTATCTCTCATGAATAAAAAAGTAAAATCTTAAAAAAAAAAAAAAAGAATCTGCTGAATGTTATCATTCAGTCCAAGACTATTTTGTGGGGCCATGTGCAGGGGGATTACCTCAGAGAAATAACTGTCCAAGAAAGCCATGTTCAGGCCCATATCTGCATATTCCCACTGAGTTCCTATAGTGGAACTCCTCCTCCGCCGCGCTCCTGCTGCATCTTCGATGGCCAGACCAGCAGCTGTCCCCAGCCCCGTGTTGAGTTCCACTCCTGACACACCCCCTTCAACTGTTCCTCCACCGGCGTAGGTGTTAGTGTAGATTTCTGAAAGGAGAGAGTGTTTGGGAAACAGTGCTTGAGGGGTCTGCACAGATCATTCATGTAAAACACTGCCAGCCACTGTCTGCTGTGTCACACCACCACCACCACACAACATGAGTAGGTTCTGGAAAGCAAGGCTGGGAGCCATCCAAATTCTACCCAGTCTCAGGCTTGCCAATAAAAGTAAGTAAGCAGTACAGAGGGAGCCAGCTTTTCGCACGTGGCCCCACATTTGCACAAGCTTCTCCCCTAGACTCAGGTGGAGAACTAGCCAAGAGGAGCAGGACCTCTGCCTCTGCTGCTTGGGCAGGTCAGAGAGGACTTGCACCCATCCAGGAACCCTCCACTGCAAGGCCAGCAGAAACAGGCACAGTCCTCATTCATCCCAACACTAGAGGGACAGCTGGCTTTTAGAGGAGTGGCCAGCCACCTTAGGCTCTTTGCATCCAGGGTCCAGTTTGGGACACTAAGGAGCCACTGCTGAGAAATCTCATGTCTGCTCTAGAACTGGGCAACCTCTCTATATTGTTCAGTCATTGCTCACTAGCTGGGTATTTTTTATAGTATTCCTAGATGTACATAGAACTGATAAACTAGGAGAATATAAGGCTGGTGAGGCAAATGCATGTGTGGATTTAAGAAAATTCTTCAGTGTATATTAGAAGAATATATTTGCTGCTTTTTCTTTTCTCTTATTATTATTTTTTTTGAAAAGCTTGTGTTACAAATAATAGCTACAGTAGCACTCTGTGTAAAGCTATTCTTATAGTCTTAGAATATACTATTCTAAAGTATATTTTGTGATACATATTTTATATGTATTTGTATGCATGTATATTTTGTGATATATTTATTCACATACCACACATACACATATAAAACATAAATTATATAATATATAATACATTATATAGCATACATAATATGTCTATATTTGTGTGTGTCACTCTTCACAATGACACTTTGAAGTAGGTACTATCATAACCTCATTTTCAAAGATAAGGAAATTGAGGCCCAGGGAGTTTAAGTGCTGGCCCAAGGACATAACTGGGAATCAAACTCAAATATTCTGGTTCTAGAGTTTGCCTTTTTAATTGCTGCACCATACTGCACTGCCTATAGTTTAAGAAAAAGAGAATGCTGATTTCAAACGTAACTTTTCCTCTCATTATAATCTCCTCCAAAAAGTTTGGCAGGTATACTGTTTATTTAAAAAAATTACTTTTACATGAAATTTATCTGGTTGGATAATTTTGCAAATTTCAAAAAGAAAAACAGATTTTGGTGTCCACTGACCAGAAGAATCTATACGATCCTGGGTATTAGAGGCTGTCATTGGTACACATATATTTGACACATCCTGAAAAGAAAGAAAAATATTTTTTAAATAAACGCTTTATGTTAAACATATAAAAATTGACATACTTTTATTTTTATGTCTCATATAATTGTCAAGACATGCATAATCCCATTGAAACCCCACACTTCTCTGGAACATGACAGTCCACTCACCCTGTCCTCAGGATGGGCCCCTTCGATTCTCCAAGACTGCATCACTCCATCACCTCCCTCTGGCACAGGAGCAAACCTCGTCCCCAGGCCTTCAGGCTGTCTTCGTTTGCAGCAACACATGAGCAGCAAGAGTGGTGACACTACCCAAGAAAGTAGAAAGAGAGTTAACACATATTGCTCAATTTAGGAAGTCATTAAAAGTATCCTTTTTTGAAAAATGCGGCATTCTATTTAGAACCAAAGGGATAAATATAAATGTAAGAAAGTATTTCCTAAAGGATTGAATATACACATCCATGTTTATGAATATAAAATCACCAAATCACAGACTTTGAATGCTGGGCTGAAAGGAATTTGAGATCACATAATCAGGGTTCTTTACTGATAGATCAGGAAAATAAGATGCAGATCCAGGATTCAAATCCAGTTTTCTGATTCCTAGTCCCCCATGTACACACATATAATTGTCTTTGTATGTATATGTGTTTGCTAGCCTATATATACATATGAATAAATATATTCTTATCCTCAAGAGTATGTGTATTTGTAGGTACCTGGATATGGTATATACATACACATAGACTGTCTCTGTGTATGTGTGTGTGTGTGTGTGTGTGTGTGTGTGTGTGTATACATTTGCGTATCCATATAAAAACCAATATATACAAACCCATGTAACCAAACATCACGTATATATTTATAAGTTAAGTGCATAATCAATGTATGTTATCAAAAAGATTGAATACAAATTTCAGCTATAGGACCTAGAAATAGGTCTCTTCTACTCTTATATTTACACTTAAAATCAACTAGATATCACCCACTAAATTTAATTGAGCCATTTATATTTATTTTAAGATTTTGTCTATAAACTATAATGAAAAATTTACCTCAATTCTACACTTTAATCCATAAATATAGACATTTCTTAAGTTTTCTAAGATTCTAGAATACACTCAGTTTAGTTCTTTGGGTCCACTCTAGTTGATTTTTTTTATACTCTTCTACTTCCCTAGTGTAACATGCATTCCACTGAGTTAATTAGAGGTATGGAAGAAAATAACAAACCTGCTAAATAGGACTTTTATTGATTTCATTGAAGTAGTTAATCTCACTCAGAGCAAACATCAGAAGTCTTAAATGAAGGCCCTTTGAGAAAATGTTTTGGGCAGGGACCCCTCCTCTCACCATTACACTGCTTCTCCTCCTCCATAACACAGCATGGTTTTCTCCAGTGAAAACAAATAATCGACTAAAAGGGTATACCCTTTCTATTCTACAATCAACTTAACAACTCTTCTGCTTTCTTGGCCTGGTTAAGGAAGAGTCATGAAATTCTGAGTGCTAGTCCACTGAGAATGCAGCTGATTCTGTTTATTTTTTTATTTTTTTATACATGAACTGCACATTAGCTTCACCAGACTTGCCACAACTTGGTGTCATCTTGAGTACTTCTGCTTGAACATGATTAATTTTAAAGGTCTTCAGTGATTCCAATGTGCAGGTAGGATTGAGAACCGCTGGCTTAAAGGCAAGCTGACACCTTGACTCATTTGCTATTGTCATGTTCTGGGAAAATATCTCTAGTATCATTATGATAATCACTCTTGATATTGATATAATCCTAAAAATTCATATTGTTTTAAGAAGGAAAGTCTGCCCCAAACTCATTTGTTATTTTTTCATTCCTCAAAGTGATAATGTTTCAGTGTGTACTTATCCATTGAAACATATTAATATTATATTTTGAAGGATTTAGTCATCTTTAATTTTAGAATTCAATTTTTGATTTCCACAAACTCTAAGTATTGCAGGGGAAGCCTAAAATGTATTAGTCTTCTGAGGATCTACATGCTTTAAAAAATGGTATGGGGAGAGGAGGATTCTTTTTGCAGTGTTTGCTTAGGGACCTCACCATTCCTATGACCATGGTTTTAGTTGCAAACACTTCTATCAAGAGTCTAGAGGCAAATTTTCTCTTCTAGGCTTTCTCCCCACTTCCTATTATACTAGAGTGAAGAGGTCACCTGATCCTATACATCCTCACTGATTTCTCAACTGTGGACTGAAGCCCAGAATGTTTGGCTTATCATGAACTTTCCTGCTTTATGGCTCCTAGCTTACCTTTTAGCTTATCTACTTCCTGAGTGTCCAATGCCTTTCCATCCCTCTCCTTGTTTATGTTTGTGTTATTCCTTTCAGATTTCCCCAGATACCATCCTCCTTCTAAGAAAATCTTTAGCTTTTAGGGCCTGGGCCGAAGCCAGTTTCTATATGAAGACTACCAACCTTCCCACTTGGACTTGAATTGCTTCTACCTTTCTTTCCAGCACTTTGCTGAAATTCTCATGATGGGATTTACTCTATGTTTTGCTACATTATACTTAGACATTTGCTTGTGTTTTTCATTTTTATGACCCTCCCTAACTCTAGTTATCATTATTGAACAAGTATATGCTCTAATTGGTTCCACTGTTTTTTTCCCCAAATTCCTGCAAGAATTGCTATAGCTACCAAAAGGAAATGGCCAAATTTAGTCACACCAGTGAGCCTAGTTACATTCTTATTTTGAAGAATGGCTGAAAAGAGGGATTCAATCCAGTACTTACAAAGTAGTAGTAGGAGTCCCAGAGCGATCATGCCAATCCCTGTTGGTCCGAGACCAACATTTGAACTCCCAAGTTGGTCATCAGTGACAGACCCGTATATATCGCTGGTAACTGAGCTGCCGCCCCCTGTGTTGATGCCCGTGGTACTAAAGTACAAGCATATGTGGTCGTTGTCACAATCACAGGCTTCTAACACCACAATCTGTGGCAATTCACATGCTCGGTTATAGCTGTCCTTCACGATGATTGGGATTTGGTAGAGCATGGGACTTAAACGCTGCTTAGCTGTCAGGATTGCGAAGGTAGCTGAAAAAGAAGAGAGGAAAGAAAAAATAAATTGAATTTCCTTTTTGGTGACCCTTCTTAATACCCAAGACTAACCTAGGGCTTGGTTTTTCCATGTTCCCCTAGTCATACAGCACTCTACACTTTTTTTTTTTTAATGTTTATAATGAATTGCCCAATACTTCTTCCTGCTGAATTGTTATTTTTCTGAAGCAGGCTGGGACCCTGTTGCTATTTTCTGGACCAACAATATTTGGCATGTTATAGGCAGTCAATAACTATTTGTCCAATGAATGAAGAATTATCGAGCTGCAAGGAAATACTAGAAATCTTCTATTTAGGATTACAGTTTGCAAATACCTCCTTAAGACACTTGATTATCTCTTATTCAAAGTTGCTGTTGTATCATTTAAATTTAAATTATTCGAATAACTATTATTTTCCTAATTCTTTGTGCTACCATTGCCTATTGATTTGCATAGAAACTATAGCTTAATACATAGCTTGAAATTTATTTACAGACCCTAGGATTTAGAGATTATTAAGTTTATACCTAAATCATGAATATTAATTGATTAATCTATAACGTGCCATAATTATAAATATTATGGTTTATTAATTTCATTTAACTATGTAATAAGCCAACTGTGTCTAATAAAATGCACCTGTGCACAAGGCAAGAGTTGAATAACATGTGTGATGCCATAGCACATTAGGTGAAAGTTTATTCTGTTCTTTAACACCAACATTGAAACAGGACCCTAGGAATATTTTTTCCAGTGTGATTATATTTTTATTGGCAAATCTATAATTTGAATACCTTTATGAACCTCCACATTGAACCTTTTTAAAAATGTTTTTACTCATAATATCTAGGATCTTAATGAGGAAAGGTCATTGGCAGTTGTTATTTAAGAATGGGATATTAGGCTTTATAAGAAGTGTGAATTCAAAGTTGTTTTGATTTTAATGGAGTTACTTTAATGTGCTTAGCGTTTTAAAATATTAAAGTGGTTTTGTGGAAAAGAGCCAAAAGTTTTATTATGAAAACAAGTTGCCTAATTTCCTCTTTTTATTAAGTGCTTAAGTGTGGCTCTTTTTTTTTTTCTTTTTGGCATCATTTTAGCATATCTTCATTCTGTGAGTGGAGAACCTCAGTGGTCTCAGAGAGATGGCAAGTATTTCCTCTCACCTTGGGCTCTGAGGTTGGATCTCCATCCCATCACCCTCTAAAAATCTTTTATTGTTGCCTCAAGTGAATATGAAATTAGAGAGCTATTGTAACCCAAATCAGGTCCTCTTATAGCATTTTATTTTCTATTACACATTTAACATCTCTGGGAAGTAGAACCTAAGTATGTAAAACATTATGTAGTCTGATATTTACTCTCAGTACTTTCAGGCATTCATTTTTACAAAGCAGTGGTTAGCACAAGCGCATATACTACCTGGAGATCTTACTCTTTAAATACTATGGCTTATGTGTTTCTTTGTATCTAAAAGCTTCACATAATTCTAATTTTAATGCTGTATGTACTACATCTTAATAATGTGTACTACTGTTTGCTTAACCATTCTTTTCATTTTGAGCAATTTGGATTTAAATTTTTACCTTTAGGAAAAGTTTAAACTTATCACTCTTTCTAAAAAGAATTTCATTGATCTTATGTGTACCCGAGCAGAAAATATGTAGATATGGGATACTTGAGTTTCAGAAATTTTTAAGTGATTTGCCTGAAATAATTCAGAATAGGGGAATTATGACATATGGTGAGTTAGTCAAGGATTCTGTTTATTTCAAACTGACCAAATATTGGTTTAGTACCCCATGTATATAAAATGGTAAACTGATATTTACATATTACTATTTGTAATTGTGTATAAAAAATTACCGATAAAACTTTTTAAATTTTATTTCAGTTTAAGAATTTTCCAAATATCCTAAGTGTTAATATGAGAGATTTTTCTCATTTACTATGAATATGGTGTAGAATCACAGAAACAGAGATAGAAAGTATTGTTACATGTCTTGCCTAAGTATTTAGTAATTGCTTTTGCTTTTGGCCTTGAAGATGAACAAGTTTGCATTTCACTTACCATTTTTTGGTTTGATATCCCATAAGTCTGCTGTCCCTGGTGGCTGATCAACAACACAGAAGGTATAGGGAGACCCATAATTATGATCACTAATGTCTCTTGCAGAGATAAGGATCGATGGAGAGTCAATGCATATGTATTCACTTTCGGCAAAAACAACTGGACAATAATCATTGACATCAGGGACTTCGATACATATGGTTCCTGTTGCTGTTTTCCCAGAGCCATCTGAAACAGCAGAGCATCATAGGTATTGGGGTACATGGTGTGAGGCAAAAAATTCTTATATTCCATAATGATGCCACAACATAGAGGAATAGCATGAGTAACTCCTGAGGTGGTGCATGATGGGTTCCTGCTTATTTCAGTGACCCAAAGCCACTCTTGCCTTTGCTCACTACCTTCCAGCCACACTGGCTTCTTTTTAGTTCTTGGAACAAGTTTCTTCCTAACCCAGGACTCTTGTGCACACTATTCATCCTTCCCAAAATGTTTTTCATCTCAATTTCATTCAGCCAACTCCTACACATCCCAGTATGCAAAAGTAAATGTCATTCAGAGAAGCCTCACAGCTTTCTGTTCCTCTCCTGTCCCCATGAACGAGAGACTCCCCGCCAGCCTATAGCCTTCCATTTGGATGCTTATTGAGCTCTGTGCTTGTAGGAAAATAGCCACAGTTGAAATGAAATGATTATTTGTATATTTTTTCTTTCCGTTTTGCTATGTTTTTTTTTTTTAATTTAAATGCCATCCCTTGGATGCTATTTCTCTGTGAAACGGCACTTCTGAAAACAAACAGAAATCTATTAAATTTTTTCCTAACCCACTTGAAACAAATTTTGGCTTAATATAGTTTATGAGAATGGGCAGAGGACCAAGAAATAGGAATCTGGGCTTTTAGTTCACTTTTCCATCTAGATGGCTTATACCTGTGCAGATACTCTGCATAGGTACATAAACAATAGCCCTTGTTTTTAGTTTGCTGTTAAACATTTTGGTAGTTTTTTCCTCCCTCTTTATTCACTTGATGACTAATTTTTATTCTAGTTTCTTTTTTCTTTCTTTCTTTCTTTCTTTCTTTCTTTCTTTCTTTCTTTCTTTCTTTCTTTCTTTCTTTCTTCTTTCTTTCTTTCTTTCTTTCTTTCTTTCTTCTTTCTTTCTTTCTTTCTTCTTTCTTCTTTCTTTCTTTTTTTTCAAAGTGATAGGAGTTTATTAAGCAGAGACATGGAAAAAGCTCTCAGGAGTGAGAGGGGTCCCAAGAGCATTGCCCTTTATTCTAGTTTCTGAAGATATTCACATATGAACAGTGTGCAAACATAGGCATTGATCAATAGGATTAGAATCCATTATAGGAAAAGGTTTTCTAGAATACTGATAATAAATAAGACTATAGTATTTTTATAACAGACCCAGCTGTTAAAAGTGACACTCCCAGGATGAAGAACAGAATGTATGGACCATAATTACTTGGGTATTATCATGGTTTCTTTTTAAATCTTATACTGCCACTTTATCTTTTTCTTTGGCTACTGTAAGGCCCAGTTATAAATAATATAAACCTATAGTATCTATCTGCTATTCGGTATACATCTGGAACACCTGTTTTTTTCTCTTCTTTCCTGGATCCTGACCTTTTGCTATATTTTTTTTTTTTTTCCTGTAGTAGCTGGTTTCCTAGATACTGTTCAGAGAATGGTTAACTATTGATAAATAACTTCCTGTTGCACTCACCAAGAAGAATCCTTAATGGATTTTCCCACATGAGAAGCAGCTCAGTTACAAGTTCAGTGCATCTGCACTTTGGGCTTTTAATTTGGATCTTATATCTTTAATTTGCTCTTTCTATCTTGTGCTTTATACTTTGGACAACATGTCCACTTAAGCTGCACTTACATAGGCCTCTCATTGTAGCTCAGTGTTAGTGGTTGTAAAATAACTATACTCTTGGGTGGCTCAGTCCATTAAGCATCTGACTCTTGGTTTTGGCTCAGGTCATGATCTCAGAGTCCTGAGATGGAGCCCTACCTGGGACTCCAAGCTCAGCGCGGAGACTGCTTGTCCCTCTCTGTTGGCTCGTCCCCCACCCCCACGGGCTTACACGTGTGCTCCCCTCTCTCTCTCATAAATAAATAAATAATGTTTTTTAAAAAATCCTTAAACTAGCCCTTGTCTTTGGGAGACACTGCTTTCCCATAGGTCATCTCCAGATGAACTTTGTGTATACCTCGTTAGCACTTCCTTTACATAAACATTTCTAACACACTCTGAAAGTTGGATTAATCATCTCAAGAAATGAGGCCATAAGCAGAAACTGAGTTTTACTTATAGACATAACCTTTTATGCTTTCTGCTGTATATCACATAAAGTTCTTTTTTGGAAGTAGGTAAAATAAATTATGATTTAAATGTAAATTATGGTTATGAGTGTACTGAATTCAGTTCTTAATCTAGGGTATTTAGAACTCTCTATAAGTTTTGCATACAGATACACTACATGATATATTTTGAGTCAATCTAATATCTATATTAAAATCATATTTATATTTAATGAAACAATAATTTTATTAAAATATTGTAAAGAAATTTTCTTACCATCTACAGCCAGGATCTCTGCTGTGTATATCCCATTGGTAATATATTTTGACTTCTTATCAAATTCCCTAGAAAATTTTATCTCACCAGTCCTTGAATCTACTTTTAACCAGCTGCCTGCATCATGTCCTATGACATACCTGTTGTGAAATAAATAAGGTCATCATTTGCTCATATGAAAGTTTATAATTTTAAGTTACATACAATGTATTAAACATAAATATGGTGCTTGTATGTAAAAAACCAAGTGATAATTGCCTTGATTTATAAAATGTATATATATCAATAAAATTTTAGTGTTGAACATAGTAAACACAGGTTCACAACAGTGTTTTAAAATTTCATAATTCTTACTCTTCTAGTTCTTACTCTAATTGTTAGTAAAATGTATGAGTCTCTTTAAGGTTTATTTATTATAGCAATACCTACTGAGGGAATATCCTTTATTCATTTTCACATGTGATGTACTTTGTTTTTCCTAGATTTTAAGGCATATTAGTTTTAGGGTACTTCACTGGTAGACTGTTAGGGTTATGGTATTATATTAATATAATATAATATAATATAATATAATATAATATAATATAATAATACAATTGATTCAAAGTGCTTGACCTTAGTGGAAGAAGATCTAGCCTCTGTAGCATGCGCAATTTCAAGTGTCCAAAGCACTTATCTGACACATCCTTTTCCTCTATCCCATACTGATAGTCTTCATGATTTTTGTTGTCAATTTGTTAGCCTATTAAGTAATCAAAACTGTTGCTATTAAAGTAATTTGCAAGTCAATAGACTGTTCACTCCAAAAATATTAGGAGGAGGAAGAGAGATAAGCAAAGGATGTAGAGAATGCTTACATATTTCACTAGAGTAAATTTCTAGAGTATATTGTAATTAAATGTAATTCATGTATAATCTGTCTACCTAGTGCCCCTAATGCCTACCTTTCTATTTCTCCAATTCTGACTTCCTTTATACTCAAATTTCTGGAACACCTGTGTTTTGGCTTCTTCTGTTATCTTTTTTCTTCCTCTTAAAATTAAGCTGGTGGTTGAAATTAGCTCCAAAGTCATTAGATAACACAGGTGTTAAGGAAACAAGCAGTGATTCATCTTTTATGTCTCATAGTTTACAAAACAGCTTAGTCAGCCTGGGGTCAGGGTGGTAACAAATGGCCACAAAAGATTAGAGAGACTCATAGAGTCTCTTAGGTAGCCCTTTGACCTTATTCTTTCTCTCTGGACACAATGACCTTTGTAACCAGTTGGAGGCCATATTGCCTCTAAACTACTATTAAAATCTTGGAAAAATGTCAGTGCTACAAAAATGTTTTAAAACAAGCAAATGAACAAGAGAAGCAAAGCAAAACTCAAAAAGCATTTCAACTCACATAGTCTAGCAGATTCTATATGAGCTAACACTGGACCAAACTGCATTTTATCACTTTGACATGAGCATAGTATTTGTGGTACCTGACATTTGTGGCAGGATTTCCCGTGTCCAAGTCTATTGCCGTATATGTGCCAAGCACATAATTCAATAAGGAATTTCCTCTTATCCCTTCCCGTATACTGAAAATCATAGAATTTGGATGAAATGCAGGTCCTTCTTTCACATTAACAACCTGAATTCTCACAGGGGTTGAGTGCATTTGGAATCGAGAGGCAACTGAGTGGTGAAATTCAGCTTGGTTTTTAACTCCGATACCAAGATGAATATTAGGCATTTGTTCATAATCCAGCATCTGAAATGATAGAAAGTAAAAAACTCTAAAACAGCGAAAGGACTCTCTTTTGATAGACTAAGTAGCCATGATAGGAAATCAACACACTATAGTAAAGTCATGGAGCTATGTAATTCAGATTTTGAATTGATAAAACTTTTATTACTGCATCAGATACCTCGGACATGTTGTTCCCTTTATCTCATGGCCTAATCAGGTATATAAGTCATTTAGGCCTGTGACTTAAGTTGGACTCCAATCCTGGAGTTTCAAACTTCTTATATAATAACTGTGAAGTCAAAAATGATCTCTTTCCAAATGAGAAAAATAAAAAATAAATTTAGAATGAAATAAAAAGGGGTTTACAACTGGTGAATGAATAAATAGGACTCAGGTTTTCTTTGTAGAATCCACATCTGAGAATCTCTTAAAATCAGCAGAATAAAGGAGCCAATATGTGTGATGTAATTGAAGGTGTAATTTTATTAAAAAATGATGCAAACAACTTCTAAAGGAAAATTCATGATTATTATACATAGTTAGAAACTATAATTTAGTTGTGTTGGGTCTAGTGGATTAAAAGATTTTTTTCACAGGCCTCATTCAAATAAGTAAATACGTCTCCTGGAGAAAAGTCACCTTTGAAATGGGTTCTTTGGATAAAAGGTGAATGAAATCTTTTGATCCAGAATGATTGATGTGGTGACTTGAAAGGTCACCACCAAAAATTCAGCACAGAGCTGACTGTGAACAGTGTACTAAAAAATGGATTTTCAATTGGAAGAGAGTTCCCTCTTGTACAACACATGAAAAAGTAGTTGTGGAAAAAAGGAGTCCTGGACAAAGTCTGGTTAGAAGTGTTCTGGAAGCTAATGTAAGCACCACTTGGATCACATTTACCAACAACAGAAGTCAGGATAGCAGTGCCATCAGCAAGACCCTGGGGTAAATCTCTGCTTCCCAAGGAAATTCTGTGACATCATAAATATTTTCCCAGTCAATTTTTGTTAATTTCTTTGTAAGAGCTAATAAGATACAAGTATTCACAGGAATTCAATTGCATCCTTATTTAGGGCCAACTCAACATGATTTCCTTAGATTTCAGCTCAAATCCTTCAGGTTTGGGTTTTGGTTTTTTTTATCTGTCCTCCTCCTGGTCCACACAATGCCTTGCACAGAGCTGACTATGAATGATGTACTCAAAAATAGATTTTTAATCAGAAGAAACCCCTCTCTTATAACTCAGTTTTTATTTTTTAGAACTCCATTGCTGTTTTTAAACAACTGAAAAATCTAAGATCTTCTCTTCTGGTACAGAGATCTCCTGGGGCTCTTTTGTGCATATGCTTCTTGTTTGTCAGAATAGTTCTCTACCTTTTTGAATGGAGTGTGGTGAAAAATATATTAATGTGTATATAACATCATGTGAATTATAGATGTTCATAGAATATAGTGACAGGAAATTGGGGGCTGATCTTCCTCCAATAGGGAAGAAAAAAAGCAGAGGAAAGGCGGAAAGCCTCTTACATCCTTTGCCAATGGGAACTTTTAACAAGAGTTTTGCAATTGTGTATAGAGATCAGGATTGTGCAAAAAGCAGTAAAAGCAAACAAACAAAAGGCAATAAAAACAACCATGAGTCCCTGTCTGGAGTTAGAACGGAGAGGCTAGAACACCTCAGTTTCTGCAGTTTAAGGCCTGACAAGAATAATCACAAAGGATATGCAGATCTGTGCCAGAAAGGGTGGAGCTAGTGTTAGAGAGTCTACAAGAGGCTCAGGGTAAAGAAGACCCCTCTAGAAATAGATCTGGCTTTGTTTGTTTGTTTTTGCTTATTCTAGGTTAATAGGACCCTGCTAATTCTTAGGGGGATGCCAGTTCATTTTAAAATTAAGTATGAACAAGAGGAGGAGATTAGCAGTCTGTGTACAAAACAGGAAGTTTTCTATGCCAGGGGATTGAGGAAATGGTTAATTATCTACCATGGTGTGTACGTTCTGCTTTTCAGGAACTGACATTTTCTGGTGTAAATGTGTCTGGAAGAGACTAGCAGGACACATATGATTGGGCTTATAGAAATAAACAGATGGAAGTGTCTCAGGACTCTAGTTCTTGCTTCAGACTTGTTTCACTGGCCCCAGATTCCATGGTGAAGCACAGAGGTGGCAGTTAATTATGCCTTTGGAATCAGAAAGCTCTGGTTGGGAGATCCCTGAGTGGCTCAGTGGTTTAGGGCCTGCCTTTGACCCAGGGCATGATCCTGGAATGCCGGGATCTAGTTCCCTGCATGGAGCCTGTTTCTCCCTCTGCCTGTGTCTCTGTCTGTCTGTCTGTCTCTCTCTCTCTCTGTGTTTCTCATGAATAAATAAATAAAACCTTTAAAAAAAAAAGCTCTGATTGGATCTTTTCTTTGTTATTTGCCACATGGGTGGACTTAAGACAGGTTAGTTTTCCTCTTTGATTTGTTTCACTTTCTGTAAAAAAGGAATCAGAATATTTTCTTCTCAGAGTTGTGATGATTAGATAATATGTGTAAAACCTCTATAATGCAATATAACTGATTAGCTGGTGTTTACTGACTGCTTAATAAATGTTAATTTGAATTATTATAAAAACAGAGAATCAATATTTTTTTGTTAGAATTCCAACTGGATAATATTTTGCTTTTTTTCTTAATGCTGAAACAAATGTGTGTACACACGCATGCATACACACACACACACACACAGACATTTATATTGTTGGTTAGTATTTCCACACACATTTGTTGATAAATACCAAAAAAAGTTATTAAAGTTATTATTGACAGTTTTTAAAATCTTCTTAAATATTTTCTCTTGTTACACTACAAATTTAATTAGAGCAAGGACCATGTCTCATTCACTTTCATATCCCTAACACCTAGCAGTTCTTAATACATTTGAGGTGAATTGAGTCATTTATAATATCCTTAGACTAAGAAAAGGGTTATGGAAAGCTTAGTCAAAGCCCATGACTGAGGGGCTAGTTTCCACAAGGTTAAATAGCAGCTTGAGTGAAAATGGAGAGGATGCAGGAGGGCATTAGTGACCTCATTCCAAATGCCAAATTCTGGATATTACACATATGTTCTCTAAATACATAGTTCTTCTGGCTGTGTCCTGACATGCATACTAAGGTTTTAAATTTCATTTTAATTAGCCTTTCCATATTATTTTGATGTTTTTAAACATATTTTTCCTGATTTGTTTAATAGACTTGAGAAGTTATCATCCAGGAAGAGAGATGCTTTGTCTATATAACATCTAACATACCTGGACCAATTTTTCATGAAATTGAATTTCCCATAGTTTTTCTTTGTGATGAACTAAGTATATTAAAAAACCTCCACTTTTTAGCTCTTACAGAAGACACATCATGTAAGTTATAGTATAATTGCCTACATTATGAACATGTTTTCTTTTTAATTTTTATACTTTTTTAGAAATTATGCAATATGCAATCAAGCTCAACTCCATTTGGGTGAAAACCACACCATCCTCAAACTTTTGTGAGTTTCTACTATCTTCTGGACACTGGACCACGTGCTAGGAGTGGTCCAGTGTTAGATCAAGTTGTGTATATGCAAAGTTATTACTATGTTATTTCAGTAGATTTGGAGGCAGACCAAAAGCAAAGAACAGTTATATGTTATAAGATAACAAGTTAAGTCAATGATCACGATGGTAAGAATTATGCGACATGTCTAGATCTTGATTTTTTTTAACTGAAATGCAAGGTTAAACAAATTCTGATTCCTGAAACAAACTTGACTATTCAGAATTTGATAGGATGGCAGGTGACTTCTTGTCTTTCTCTTCCTTATCTATGTTAATTTGGCAATGGCTATTATTCTTGTTCCCTCATTTCCATTTTTATTGCTATTGCCTTAGATCAGATTCTTAGCACCTCAGGACTTGACTAATACAATAATTTTCTTAACTTTAATCTTTCCAGAGTTGAGCTAATAATTTGTTTTTTTAAAAAAAATATGTCCTCTTGGTCTAGAAGTAGGGATTAGTAAAAATTTTTGGTTCAGAGCAAATAGAAGGGCAGCCCAGGTGGCTCAGCGGTTTAGGGCTGCCTTCAGCCCAGGGCCTGATCCTGGAATCCCAGGATCCAGTCCCCTGTCAGGCTCCCAGCATGGAGCCTGCTTCTCCCTTTGCCTGTGTCTCTGCCTCTCTTCCTCTCTGTGTCTCTCATGAATAAATAAATAAAATCTAAAAAAAAAAAAAAGAAAAAGAAAAAAAAAGAGCAGATAGTAAATGTTTTAGGCTTTGGAGGTCATACACAGTTTTTGTCTTCAACATTCAGTTCAGCCACTGGAGGTTGGAAACAGCCATAGAAAATAATGAATGATGATGGCTGTGTTTTAATAAAATGTTACGTACAAAAAGATGGCAGGTCATATTTGTCCTGTGGGCTATAGTTTGCTGACCTATGGCCTAAAGCAATATTTCTCAAACAGGAAGGCTCTGGTGTGTTCTTAGAGTCCTTGTGTTCTCTTCAGGAATTTTGAAATTTTGAATGGCAATCTTATAAAGTATACATAGATATTTTCCATAATTTTGGTGACTACTTCCTAAATTAATACAGTACATGATTTCAGTGCTGGTGGTTGGGTTTTGAGGTAAATAAATAATACTTTAATTGCTCCAGACAATTGCAAAAAAAAAAAAAAAAAAAAAAAAAAAACGGAGAAAGGCTCTATATAGAAATGGTGTGTTTGCATTAGATGAGGGCCAAATGACTTCCTGATATATAGTAATTGGGATAAAGAAAAGTGGTAACAGAATGAAATAATTACAGCTCACACTGTGTACCTAATTGAATGTGTGCATTTGTCTCATAGTTTATATTTTCATAACTATAAGTTTTGCCTATGTTGTTAGTAGTAATTTTGAGGAAAAAATTTCCCTTAAGACATTACTGTTAATTTGAGTCTTACTGTTCTATAGTTTTAGTTGTTTCTAATTTGTATTTTTAGATTTTATTGGTGTCCATAATTTAAAATCATAAAGTAGTTTAAGAAAATTAGTTATAGGAAAAAGTCAAACCCTCTACTCCAGTAATCAAGGTTCTCAGTAGACCGACTCTAATTCAGCAACTTTGTTCTTATATCCCATTTTCTCCCTTCCATGAACACTCTGCTGCAGCCCCCAAAATTGCTCATGGTACCCAGAACATGCTTTACATTTACTCACCTCAGTGTCTTTGTTCATTTCAGTTTTGACATTAGCAGTCTCAGTTGTAAAGTCTTACTTAAACTAAACTGTCTTCTCTGCATGAAACTTTTTCAGACAGATCCAGCTCAGAAAGATCTCACCTCTTAGTAATTATTTCATATATCACCCATTTGGCCATTAATTATGTTTAACATTAGAACATCTATACAACTATTTCTTTGTTTTGAACTCATTATCGAATTCAGGAGTGCATGCCTTGTCTTCTCAGCTAGATACTGAGCACCGTGAGAACAAAACACCCTCCTTACTTCTTATTGCTCTTGGTAATAAAGAGCATGTTGCTGAGCTGCAAGTTTCACACTGACATAGTGAGCTAATTTATGGCACTTGTCCACATAAATAGTATTCACGGTTCTAGTGTGGTTTTTTTGTAGGCAGATTCTGGCTGTAAGAGTATTTGAAAATTTTAGAAGGAAGTGCTGCAGATCCCATACGGTACCTTGACGACTTTCAAAATGCCCTCATTGGTTCGTGGGTCTGTTTGAATATCAAACCAATTCCCATCATTTCCGGAGAGAATTAAATATTTTGCCAACCAATTATCAGTGCCTTCTTCATCAAGATCAATTGCTTGTAATCTTATCAGTTCTGAGCTTAGACAGTTCTCTTCAATACTTGCTGAATACTGAAATGACAGATCAATTTTATAATCAATAAAGTTTCAAAAGGGGAAAGATGTTAATTAATATATAACTGTCATTTAAGATACTAACAACAAACTATCAATAATTTTTGCACCATTATTAAATAACATACATTCTGATCATAAATCTAAGAATAAAATGATTATAAGATAATAAAACTGATTTTTTGTTCTGTGTGTGAAATCAAGGTCAAACAGGCACTTTGTTTCATTCTTCTTGCTTATTTTTTTTTTTTTTTCATTTTTCTTAAGTTACTCCCTCCTTTTACTCTGAAGGGTCAAATAGTAATATCTTAGGCTTTGTGATCCAGGGAGTTCATGCTACAACTAGTTACCTCTGCTGCTGTAGGATCAAAGCACCTGCAGACAACATATAGAGGAATGAGTCAAGTTGTGGTCCAATAAAACTTTTTTTTTTTTTAACCAAAATAGGTGGTGAGTCAGATTTGGCCTTGCTATTTTCAATTCTATGCTTCTTTATGCCTAAAGATGAAGATGGAAGTTGAAAATGTTTGGGACTCTTGTAGAATTAATTCAGTAAATTATTAGGCCTATAAAGATACATCAGTAATGTTACATGATTCCCAGACTTAGATTAATAAAATCCCAGATTTCTATAAGTAGAGAGTATGGAGGAGATGGTTTGCTGCTTTGATGGTCTGTGCGAGTTGCACAGAATAGCGCCTCAAAGGCAAACATGCACTAGTAAGTTATATTATTATTTTTTTAATGAAATACAATTAAAATATAATTTTTAGTTTTACATACAATGTAGAAATTTGATATTTATATGGAGTGTGAAATGATCACCAGAGTAGGCCTAGTTGCCATCTGTCACCATACAAAGTTAGTACAATATTATTGATTAATGAGATATATTATTAGTATACATAAGAAGTTCCAAGGTTTACACGGCAAAGCTGAGTCCATCCATACATATCAAATCAATTACTGACACTTAGGAAAAAAAGGGTTATAGGGTAACAACTTACAGAAGTTTTCTCCAAGGTGGGAAAATTATCATTGACATCTAAAACCTTGATTCTACAGTCGCACTCAGAGGACAGTCCATCTATAGCTCCATCTCGATCTGAGCCCCTCACGAGGAGGTTATACATACTGTGTTGCTTAAGATAAAAAAAAAAAAAAACCAAAAACTGTAAGACTTAAGTCTCATTTTTAATGAAATCCAACACATCCCAATGTTGTTCTTCCAATTTCCTTTTATAATTTTATGTAATATTTTAATATAATTTTTTCTTTTTATAATTTTCATTGAAAAGTCATGGTTGGATTATTTTTTCTCCCCTCCTTTATCTTTGTCTTTTGAAAATTGAATTCTTTATTTATTATCATTCATTCGTAGAAGGCTTTACCTCTCTGTCAAGGAAACTGGACATCGTGCGGACTTCTCCAGTATACCTGTTCAGGATGAACATTGGTGCACCTGCTGGCTCCTGAGAGATGATCTTATAGGCTATTTTAGAATTCAGATGATTGTCTTCATCTGCATCTGTAGCACTTAACTTTACAACCAATGTGTCTAGAAATGAAGATGGAGATGGAGAATGTTTGGGATTCTGTTAGAATCAGTTCAGCAAATCATCAGGCATAGGAAGAAAGACTGGTTGGCCTTCCCCTGAATTTTCTTTTGCTTTAGTTTCCATGAGAATATAGTATCATAACTTTCAGCTACACCGCTGACTGCAAAAATAATAGTGGTTTGCTTCTATAAAATCATTTACAGTTTCTCAAGTACTTCCAGTCCTTAAGTGATTAAATGGTAAATTAGGGGCAAACTAATCACTGATGTATGAAAAGTTCCATGGCCTTAATCATAAAGCTGAAAAACAGAATTTATCAATTTGTTTTTGTGTGGTCGTGTGACATTATTTTAAAATGCTTAAGGAAGAAATAGTATAACTTAATTAAATTCAGTGTTAAGGTTATTTATTGAGCACCTATATTCTTTATTTTCATTTACCCAGAAAGTAGAGAATTACTATTTGTTGCCTTGGAGGATGGTAGTCCGTTACTGAATAGTCAAAAACATATACCTACTGAAAAGATTTGTCCACAGGAATAGGAAAAGTTCTTAATTATTCATAGGATCAAAGATGCTTATCCAGGCAGTCCTCAAGGACATCAGCCCAAAGGACAGATTTTCCAGAGCTGGATGATCCCTGATGTTTTTCTGCTTTCTAGCCAGGTTTCAAAGTGAAAAACCCTAACACAGAGAACCAGAGATGCTTTCAATAGAAAAAACAGTTCTCATGGAGTTCATAGTTTATGAAAATACGCCCTGGCCCTGTGGTTGACTCTCCTCGCATGAGGGAGTGTGAACAAGACTGCTAATCAGCAACCAAGGGTAGGTGGACTCGGGTGTGCATTTGGATGCGGGTTTTACCTTCTCTCCATTCACCAGGTTGTGGAAGGATGTTAGTGAGGAAACAATGATGGGCTTTGGAAACCCTCTCTCTGTTTGGCTTCCTTTGAGCAAACTTTTATTTTACTTCTGTTATGTCCTCCCATTCTGTTATGTTTTATGTTATAAAAATTTTGTTTCTTCTTTTCAGCATCACTGTTTTTAGAGCCTCTGCAGAAGGAGTTCTCCAGACACCCCTCTTGACTCCTGCCTTTTTACCTCCTCCTTTTCTGCTCCCACATTTCTTGTCTCCTTTCTCTTTTCCCCTAGACTTCTCCATTTTTCTTTCTTTGACTCTTCATCGGTATCTTTAGTTTGCTTTCTATGTGCCTTCTGAAATTTCTTTCTTCTTTTTTCCAAATCTAATTTAGAGGTACACATGCAGACATAGACATGGGAGGAAAAGGAATATTGGAATATTGGGGAAAGAAAGAGGTGGAGGGCAAGGAAGGAGAGCAGAGGAAAAGACCAACACAGGTAAAGCATAGGGCGGAAGGATGTTCAGGAGAAGTGATAGAAAGAGGGAGAAAAGAATATTCGACCTGGAGATGAAATTAAGCAAGATGGAAAAAATGAAAAAAAAAAAAAAAAGAGAGAGAGAATGTAAGGTAGCTTGCTGTATAGACTGTGAAGAGTCAGTGATTACCCTATAGGACTAACCTGATGGGTGCTGTTTGGGATGTACCCTCCATCACTCTCTAGTGTGCTTTAGCCCAGAATTTGAGGAATAGACCAGTACAGAGCCCTTTTCCATATCATGGTTTCTTCTTCAGTTTACTCATTAGTATTAAGTTAATCAAGAGCCAGTAACAATCTTTAAGGAAGGCACTAAGCACCTACTAAATCGCATCTATGAGAGTCCTCCACAAACAAGAGGATATTTAGTGTTTTAGACAGCATGTTTTTATCTAGATCAGTTTTAAGTTAGAATTTGTGGGGTTTATTCAAAATACAAGTTTGACTTTTTCTCATCTTTACATTCTACCTGTATGTCAATTTCCTACACACCTTTTGACCAAGAAAAAATTGATGTGATACAATGCAGAGATGAGTGTCATCTACTTACTTGCATCACTGTTTTCTTCAATGCTGGCTGTGTACACATTTTGTGTAAAAACTGGAGGGTTATCATTTATGTCCATAACCTTGACTCGAAGCTCAAGAGGTCTTTCTAAATCTTCACCCCGTGAATTCAGAGCCCGGCAATAGATCTGTGGAGAGTTGTGGAAAAAAAACTGTCTTTTTCAATCGAAGATAATTAAGTAATATGCTTAGAAATATTTCAGGAAATATGCAAAGAAACAATTTACTTAGTGAATTCAGACTACATTACAATTTATTAATTTAAACATTATCAAGACATTTGATGGCATACCAATGCAACACACCAGACACTCTTGAACTATAAACTTATGTTTTCACACTTTTTTCGTCTCTTGAGTCTTTTTTTCATCTCAGCTTTGCTGTGTTTTAAAAAGGGAAGAAAAAATGCACAAATTAAAACACACTGATGTGACTTACCAAGAAAAGTGGAGTTATCTCCCTGTCCACCACTGAAGTGATATTAATTTCCCCAGTTCGAGGATTAATGGTGAATACTCCGTAAGGTGGTCGATCAATTCCTACCCCAGAAATGCGGTATGTAATCTTCTGGTTTGCTTCACAGTCTGATCGAATCTGTGAAGAAAATGGCTAGGTCTGTGATCTTACTGAAAGCAGTTTCTGAACTGCAGAGTATAATAGAATGAGAAGGGATAGCTTTGTAGCCAGATGGGCTTTGGGTTGAAACCTGGGACCATGATTTAGGCCTGGAGTGACCTTGGAAAATTCACTTAACTTTGCCAAGTATCAGCTTATAATGGGATAATACCACCTACATCCTAGGTTTGTAGTGGGGATGGTATGAGGTAACATATATACACCCACCCCAAAGCCTGGCATAAGGCACATACATGCTTGATGCTAGATTTGTTATTATTAACAATACATTGTTTAATTATCTGATTTTCTTTGCATATAAAGAATTTGACAGAAGAAATCACCATCTTTAGTATTTGTTAAAAGATTGTGTCATATTGATATGTACTTGACTATACTTTAGTTGGAGATTTAATCAAAATTATAGATAATTTAAGAACATCACAAGAGAAGCACAGTATTTAGAGATATTGGCAATCATTTTTTTAATTGAAACCTACCATATCATTCATTCACCTGCCAAATAGATTTTGTGGCAAATATTCTGCTATATAAGTTTTATTTTAATAGTTTCTAAAAAAGATTTTATTTTTTTATTCAGGAGAGACACAGAGAGAGAGAGAGATAGGCAGAGACAAAGGCAGAGGGAGAAGTAGGCTCCATGCAGGAAGCCGACGTGGGACTCGTTCCTAGAATCCCAGGATCACTCCCTGAGCCGAAGGCAGACGTTCAACTGTTGAGCCACCCAGGTGTCCCTGTTTTAATAGCTTTATACCTATTGCTCATAAATTTAAATAAAGATAGTTTACATTTTGAAATCTCACCTGTATACTAAAGATGAAAACATTCAATAAAATACTAAGATTTGTGACCCAAATATCCACAATTAAATAAAGACAACTGTAAATACAACTTGGATTAGCTTCACTGTAATCCAGAGATCTTATTTATATAGATGAAAATCCAAGAATTCTTCCAAATGCGAATGAAAAGAAGAGGGATGCCTTTCTTTCCTAATTCTCCTTCCTTATTAATTGGAATACCATTATTTGGAATACTTTTTAAGTCTCTCCTAATTTCTGGACTTAGGAATCTAGTGGGAACTTTTGATACTCTCTTTTCTTTCTTAAAAAGAATAAGTACTATAAACCTTTGATTTGGGAGTGGGATAGTCGGAGATTATTACTACACATGTAAATTTCCTATAACATGTACATACGACAGATAAACAGAACACAAATGAGAAGATAAAGCCCAGTTGTGCTGGAGATCCAGGTCTCTCTACTAGGATCACTTCAGAGACTCTCTGCTCTGTGTCGGCTCTGCAAAGGTGATACTCAAAACAGTGCCTCAGCAACATGAGCAGAGGAGTACATGTCACCCATCTTCCTTAATTACTATTGAGTAGTAAAGGCTGCAAATCCCTGAAATGGCTGAGGCTTTCCTGCCCTGCAAAATCATTTGTTATCAGCACAGCGTGCTCCTGTTTATTTCATCACTTACTCTGGCAATTGGATTCCTCTTGGAGTTGTCCTCTCCTTCTCGGCAGGCAGCAGCAAACTTGATCCACTCCCGCTTTTGTCTTCTGACGGTCTGCCATTTTGTAGTGCCTTTTTCAATGTCTAATTCTTTCACCTTATGCAAAAATAGTTCACATTTTGTACAGTGTTAGTACAGTTTTACTTAGGAAGGACATGCATTCAACATTGTGAAGTATACCCGGAAGAAGCAATAGTGTTGAATTTGAGGAACAAAGGGTGTTTACTAATTCATGACTCTAGATAGTTAGAGCTCTGTCACCTGCCTGCCTACTTCTTTTGGAATCATCTCACTTCTAACTATATGATTCCAGTGAAACAGATTTCATTAGCTATGTGTGGTGCTCACAATGTGTTACATTGGATAATATGTTATGATTTTTCTTTTTTCAATCTGTCCTCACCATGTGGAGGGCTTGCCTACCTCACCCTTCATTGACCTCTGACCAGGCTTTTTTGTCTCCAGATTCTAAAAGACTGTTAGTGTTCCACTGAGTACGACCTATGCAAAAGGAAAGTTGTTCTGGTGAGTATGCTCACCTAAAAGATGGAAGGGATTTTTCTTTTCTGTTGGTAAGGACACCACTCTAGCTAAGCACCTAAATATATTATTGTAGGATTAGGAGAATATTTTAAGTAAATTGATGGTACTTACAATAATCCTGTGAACAACTCTGTGCCTTCTCAAAGTTGTCCATTTGTATCTCTGCTTGCTATATGTTTTTCTCTTTGTAGGTTTATGTTGCTATTGTTGGAAGATGTCCAGGAATTTTATAGTATTCAAGAGTTTAGAAACTTAGTACATGCATAGACATTTTTATACATGTATAAATGTATGCATATATTTGTGTATAATGTACATTTCCTTCCATTTTGATACAACTTCCTGAAATGTACCATGTATTCCCTACTTTGTCAACAGAGATTAGAAAAGTAATTTTTTTCAATGATTTGAGATTATCATAATGAAAGTTTAACTACTGTAAAAAAAATAAAATTCTCCCAGAGATTAAGGACAGTAGCTTTATTTCCTGAGTCCCACTCTAAATGGCACCAGATTCCCTGTTGTTCTACTTAGTTATGATAAATATTTTTTTACTTTTATATTTTTCCCTCATTGACTGATGATCAGTTATCTTTCCTAATGGTGTAACTATCTAAAAATCCTCTTCCCATCTTAACATGTTACTGTGCTTCTTTTGTTTTGTTTAATTTGGGAAATGTATGGATAAACTACTAATATAGTTTGAGAAAAGTAGCAGTTACTATGACATTGAACTGTCACAAACCATGCCTGAAAACATGGATATTTGGAAGTATGGGTTTTACCATTGCTATTTCAGTTTGGCAGAGATTCTTTCTCTTGCCTTTTATCTAGATGATTATGATTTCAAATATTCTGATATTTGTTATATGATGCATTGCAAAATTCTATTTTTCTTTCAATTTTAAATTGAGAAAATAGTTTTATTATACATTACCTCAACAATAAATTCGCTGTTTACTTCCAGCACCACCTGTTATAGAAGGTACAAAATTAGCAAAAATTTGCATAAATAAAGGAAACAATGTCATAAAACCATTGACAATGTTCTTTTATTAATTCATTTCTTAAATATACATTTTGTTCATAATTTGGAACAAACATGGGTAATACAAAATAAATAATAGACTTTTTGCCCTCCAAAGGCTTTTAAACTTTTAGGAAGGAAAAAGTATAATTATAGCAAGGCAGATTAGGACACATGTTGCAACAGAGGCACCCATGGGCTCAATGGAAAGATATAGCAGATAACTCAAGGGATCAAAGTGAATTTTGGTAAGGCCTTATAGGAGACTAGGGATTGAAAGGGTTCTGCAGGATGAAGGTGCTTTGATAAGAGGAGTTGATGAAGAGAAAAATTTCAGCCAGAGTAAAACATGTACACAGATGTAAAGGAAGTTCCAGAAATGATAAATAATATTAGCAGGAAGTTAGAGGAAGTATGAAGGACACATGGGAAATAAGATTTGGGATGTCAATTTGGAGACAGATCATGAAGCACTTCTTATACCAGATTAAGGAGTTTTAGACTTCATTGGGTAAGAGATAAGGAGTGACAAAAGCAGTGTGTGTAAAATACAGCATTGATACAGAAGGTAGATTTCAAAGAAAAACACTGGAAGTTGAGAGACTTGGGAATTAGCAATTGCTTAGGAAGGACAGAGTTAGCACATCAACATTGGTGCTGAGTGGCCCTGGAAAGAAGAGAGGAGAGAGACATTCTCAAAGGACTGACAGGACTTATGGACCATGTGTTGCCAGGGAAGGAGGGTCAGATGGTGCTGGTGGAGGAAGCTTGGCTTTCAGGAACAACTGGAGTAGTAGTCATAGAAACAGAAAATTCAGCAGAAGTGTGTCCCTGTGGTGAGAGGATGATGGATGTTTGTTTTATTTATTTTTAATGTGATTCTAAAATTTGGGGTAGATATCAAAACTAAAAAAAAAGTGGAACTTATCCAAACATGAGAGCTACTAAAAGTTAAAGGAATTGAGGTTATTACACGGAATGGTTCAAAGTCAATGAAATAGGTCAGGGAATGGGCTCTTATGGGAAATGCTTACATTTGTGCAGTGGACAGAAGGAAGAAATCTAAAAGCAGAGGGCTCAGAGAAAGTAAGGGAATAGAGGGACCGAGGGATCAAGGTTGTGGGCACACAGCACATTCTGTCAGTGTCAGAATGCTAAAAAGTGGAGATGATCATGGTGGTTGTGGTGGGCTGGTGAGGAAGGTGACTCAGAAAGGAGAGATTGGATAAATAGGTGGAAAAGTAGCAAGAAAGGAGGCAGAATGAGTGGAGTGCAGTGATAAGAAGCTAGACAAAAGAGGGAATATTTAATGATTTATGTACATAGCAAGGTTGAGGTGAATGGGAATGGAGAAGGTCACGGGGTCTCTCCTTTACATCTGTGTAAGTAGCATGGAGTCATTGCTAACGTTTGCTGGTGGCATAAGTCAAATAATAGGAGTCAAGGGATGAGTTATTGAGAAAGTGGAAATAGCAATCATAGATTACATGAAAGTAAGGAGTTAAAAGAAATGTGGGAGGGCAGCCCAGTGGCTCAGCGGTTTAGTGCTGCCTTCAGCCCAGGGCCTGATCCTGGAGACCCGGGATAGAGTCCCACATCAGGCTCTCTGCATGGAACCTGCTTTTCCCTCTACCTATGTCTCTGCCTCTCTCTGTCTCTCATAAATAAATAAAATCTTTTTTTAAAAAAAGTAAAATAAAATAAATGTGGGAAGTTAGATGCAGTTTGAGGAGTCAATTAGATCAAGACATATTTTTTATGTCAGGAAATCATGACCAAATATACAATTTTTAAAAAAATATTTTATTTATTTATTCATGAGAGACACAGAGTGAGGCACAGCCACAGGCAGAGAAAGAAGCAAGCTCCATGAAGGGAGCAGGATGTGGGACTCGATCCCGGGACTCTAGGATCACGCCCTGGACTGAAGGCAGACACCCAACTGCTGAGCCACCCCAGGCATCCCCCAGATTTTCTGGGAGGATAAAGGGAGAGATAAAGGGGTGTGTGTGGGAAAAGTGATACGAGGAAAAGGAGAAAAGAAAGAGGAGCAGGAGGAAAAAATCAAGGAGCTGTTATAATTGGGATTAAAAGAGAATAGGAATGACTGCTTCAAAGCTGAGTAAAAGAGCCTTGGTAATGAGGTAGACTATTTCTTCCTTTGAAACATAAGAATGAAGAGAGAAAATCATTTTGAGGTATAATTGGAGGAAAATTATAGCACCGTTTTGTGGAGTTGGAGTGAGCAAGAATGAGGAGGGGTGTAGGAAAGTGACAGGAAGTGTTTTGTGCCTTTTCTAATAGAACTTGGCAGCCTGGGAGCTGGATGAGAAGGAATATGAGGGCTTCCTTAGTTGGGGATTGTTACCAAGGCAGACTGAAGATTCAGGGTTGTGATAAGATACTATTGTGAACTCCAGTGAGTCAGGGAGCAGAGCTAAACCAGGGAGAGACTAGAAAGAGACTGGGACAGAGGGAGAGGGTGCAGAGAGGATCTGCAGGTGTGAAGGGGGGTGTAGGAGGAGTGGGAATGTGATGGGGATTTGGAATGTCACCTGAGTCCAGAAAGGGGAAAAATACAGATTAGAAATTTGGCAGTGGGGAATGGGGTTTTCTCTTTTTTTTTCTTTTTTTTAAGATTTTATTCATTCATGAGAGACAGAGACAGAGAGAGAGAGGCAGAGACACAGGCAGAGGAGAAGCAGGCTCCCTATAGGGACCCTGATGCAGAACTTGATCCTAGGACCCTGGGATCACAAACTGAGCCGAAGGCAGGAGCTCAAACACTAAGCCACCCAATCACCCCAATAGTGTTTCCTCTTAATTCACTTTGTCCCTCACGTGCACTTTTAATTGGACATTAGCAAAATATCTAGACTTGGGAAAGAAGTTCAGTATTTAATAGGAGATCATTTTATTTGATTACAAAGGATGTTTTATTTAATAATAAATAACACTTTTTTGGGGGTGAGGTTTTTTTTTTTTGTTGTTGTTAGAAAATTAGATGGTTCAGGAAGGTATAAGTAAAAGTAAAAATCACACTAAATCCTGCTACTTGGAGATTTATCACTTTTAGTGTTTGGAGAAATTCTTTCAGGCTTTTTTTTTTTTTTTTTTAATTTTCTTCTTCCCAAAACATATATACATGTACAAGTTGTAATTTTTTTTTTCTTAACCCAAAAGAGTTATAATGTGCCATTTGGTAATTTGGTTTTTGCGCTCAGTGATTATTTTGGTAAAGTTCCAGTGAATACATAGGGACATCCTACATTGTGAAGGTTGCCTTATGTATCACTCTAATAGGTATCTTCCATTCAGACCATTGAGATATTAGGATAACAGAGAACTGACTAGTTAATGCTGAGACTAAACTGTGATATGTGATTGTCAGGCACTGTCCCCCCAGTGGGAGGTGAACTGGAAGCACTGCCTTAATGGATGCCAGAAGGTTGATGAACTTGTCATCTGAGCCTACTGTTCCCCATCTTCAGCTTCCCACCAGTCTCTATTTTCTGTTTCTCCTGCACTCTCTTCTCTCTTTCTCATGCATGGAATAACTATTTAATTCTTTTTTTCATTTCCTTCATCAGAATTTGGTAGATTTTCTCATGTACACCTTGTATATATTTTGTTAGATTTATACCTAAGCATAATTTTTTGCTTATACTTAATTAATTAATGCTTAATTAATGCTTATAATTAATTTGAGGGGGGGTTAAATGATATTGTGTTCTAAATTTCAAATCCCACTTGTTCATTGCTGGTATATTGAAAAGCATTTGATGTTTGTATATTAATCTTGTATCCTGAAACCTTGTTATAATTTCTTATTATTTCCAGGACTTGTTTTGTCAATTCTTTTTGATTTTCTACATAGACAATCATGTCATTGTTTTTGGGTTGATTTTTAAAAGAAAGTTGGAAAAGCTTTCTTGCTTGCATAGAAGCTTGTTTATTTTTACTGATGAATTACACCTCCATTGAAAACTATTGTACAAACATGTTTATTGTGGAGTAGAATGTATAGCTTTTATATATGTTCCTTAGGAGTACCAAATCTTTTCTCATTAAGATTCTTTCCTAACTAGTTATCCCCACTTCTTTTAAGATTGAAAAAGTTACCAAATACAAAATCCTTATTTCAGTCTCATATACATAAGGCAAAATATCTTAGGGGGCTATATCATGGATCTTTTGCAAGGGCCAAATAAAAACAATTTAATAGCTAGGACAGTCTTTTTGAAGCACATATTGGATTAAGTCACTCCCTTGCTTAAAACCCTCAAGGCAACTTCCTGTGGCCCTTAGAATGGAATTTAGGCTACCTTCATAGCAAGAAGCTCTATCTGATTTGGTCTGCCCATCTTCTAACTCTATCCCTTATCTCTGTCCCTGAGCTATCTGTTCTTCCAGGACCCAAGTACTCACTTGTCTCAGGCTATTGAGTCACTGTCAGGAAAACTCAAACTTCTGATTTTCAAAACACTGGCTCAGTCCCTTTCTCAGTGAGACATCCCTGACTTCCCAATCTCCAAGCTCAATCAGCATCCATGACCACCCTTTGTCAATGGTTGTCAAATCCATCATTTTTACATCTTCCTCAATAGGAGTCTTCCTAGCACTTTTCAGTGTCTGATGTTATTTTGAAAAGATATCTATTGTCTATACCTGTCCATTACTATATGAGTTCCAAGAAAATTGGGACTTTGGGGATCATGTTCTTACCCTCTCTCCCCTATCAGAATGCCCAGTGCCTAGACATACAGTAAATATTTGCTGTAGAAACCAATGGACAATCACTATAAAAATGATAAAGATATTAAGCCTTGCAAAAATAGAGTGTGACATTATTCAAAAATGTAGAAGATACAAAAGGAAAAATAGGCAGATACATAGATGTATTAAATAGTCCATGTAATTCTTTGAAAGAAATTGTTTTATGGTGGCTTTTGATATCTTTTTCTGTTGGTTCATGATATGCCTATGATCACTCATTATCTCTGCTCTTGGTTAAGCATTTAATTTGGAGCAGCCTTTGAATGAGTGGGCTGCCTTCCATGTTTACTCAGACATGCTTCCATCTTGTGGAGTTTTCTCTCTCCAAATTTAAATGACTTCTTAGACTTTCTACATAGCTTAAATGGTAATTTTATGATATTTCTTTTCAACCTTTTACCTTATCTGTAAAACATTAGTCTAATTTTAAGTATGATAAACTCACATGAGAAAACCATTTGATTAGGAGCCATCAAAGGAATGACTAAAGTCATGTATCAGGCCTTTGTACCATAGGATTTTTAGTATCGATGTGATTAAATGATGGTTTTGTACAAATAGATGATAGATTAGAAAACCAGGTGGGTAGCAGTGAATCAAACTCCAGTCCTTGCAAATACATGGGCATTGCAGTAAAATAGCTTGTGGGAGCTGCCTTCTGCAGGGCCATGGGATGGCTCTTTGGGATGATTAAAATCTTATTAGACTTGATCTTTGCTGAAAATTATTTAAGAAAAATGAAATATATAAACTTGGTTTGAAATCTAGAAGTTGGCTTTGTTTATAGTCTGTATTTACTTTGTAAATTAGTTGGGTGAGATGTAGGCCTTTCAGAAAAAGTGGGGATTTAAAAATAAGGAAGACAAAATAATATTTGTAATTTAGTGCTGTTCTTCCCCTGCCTCTCATCCAACTGTTTGGTGTTCATAAAATTAGTTCTGCTACATAGACAGATTTTAGATGAAAATATAACATTATGAGGGTTAATGTGCTTCAAATTGTGCAGTTAAGGAAAGTATACATGGAGATACGTGTTGCAAATGAAAGTCTTGTTCTGATCTACAAGTAGGACCAAATAGGTGTTTTATTTTTGCCAATTGACTATTTGGAAATTATTGAGAATAATTAATCTCCCAGAGGCATTTAGTGTCTAAAAATGTTTTAAAATGGGGTGATCCCTGAGTGGCTCAGCGGTTTGGCTCCTGCCGTTGGCCCAGGGCGCAATCCTGGAGTCCCGGGATCGAGTCCCGTGTCAGGCTTCCGGCATGGAGCCTGCTTCTCCTTCCCCTGTGTCTCTGCCTCTCTCTTTCTCTCTCTATATCTATCATGAATAAATAAATAAATAAATATTTTTTTTAAATGTTCTAAAATGGGCAGCCCAGGTAGCTCAGTGGTTTAGCACTGCCTTCAGCCCAGGGCCTGATCCTGGAGACCCAAGATTAAGTCCCATGTCGGGCTCCCTACATGGAGCTTGCTTCTCCCTCTGCCTGTGTCTCTGCCTCTCCCTCTCTCTCTCTCTCTCTCTCTCTCTCTGTCTCTCATGAATAAATAAATGAAATCTTAAAAAAAAGATTAAGATTGACTTAAGGAAAAAAATATATATATGGAAGCTGAGATCTAGTAAATGATTCATTTAAAACTATCTGTGGACTTGTACCCTCTGAAATGATCATGTATCTCAGGGATATCTCTGCCCCAAATGAAGATTATTGTTATAGCAGCAAGTAAGATGGTATTAAGGTTTTTCAGTCTGTATGTATCTCTAAGTCAAATAATTTCTGTCTCAGAGTGAATATGTAGCCCTGAATTATAGTTAGCTTCATAAAAAGCAATGTGGTTTAGACATTGATAATAATGATTAGCAATGCATCCTTCTAAATGCAGAAGAACTGGGTATGGGTCTTAATTTTGTTTACCAGCTGTGTGATCTTGGATAAATTTCCTAGCTTCTCTCTGATTCAGATTCTCATCTAAAAAGAATAAAATTTGTGAAAGTAATAGGCACCCTATATGCTCAGTATATTTATACAAAGGAAGAACAGTGAAAGAAGAGTTTCCTTCTGTGCTTTAGAGGATATGTTCACAGCACACCCTGTCATCTAAAAGTACTAGTCATTCATTTTTAAAGACTTAGCTACATCAACCTGATTAGTTCTCAGTTTAAGTGATAAAGGGAGTGTTCTGAATTTATTTAATTTCCTCTTGTCCTCTCTACAGAACCCAACTCAATTGAATAGCAACAATCCATGGTTGCCCTGTGAATTTGTGAGTATAAGTGTAAATGTCCGTTTTTTGTTTTGTTTTTGTTTTTTGTTTTTTGTTTAAGGAAGTTGTAATATTAGATCCTAGGGTCCTTCCTAGGATAACTTATATTGTGCCTGATGGGGATGGTGCACTTCTGATATTTCTGTTTTCTGCTCAGCTGGCTCTACTGATGACGGTCCCAATAGCCATGCTCTGCAAGTCCCATCCCTTTATGTGCAGGTGTTACTGAACGAACTCTGTAGGTTCTGTTCTCAAGCTGTACAAAATCAGGAGGCTCCTCACTTTCCAAGAAATACCTGCGAATGGGTGTTTTGGAAGAAACATGAAATGACATCTTTCTAAATTGCACATAGTACCATAACTGCCTAAACCTCAATTACACTGTGCAGAGTAGTTATGGGTTCCTGGATAATTGAAGAAATTCCTTGCCTATAAAAGTCACCTTTTGGGAGCCTATGTAGGTCATGCATTATTCTAAGGTATAGTTTTGCCTGAAAGGCTGGCTAAAAGACATCACACAAAATGGAGAGGGTTGAACCAGTTGCATGATAATGGAGTAGAGAAGTTAAGGGCACGTGCAGTTGAAGGAACAGAAATAACCCAGAGAGTGTCTGGTATCCTGAGTGTGCTGTGCTCTCTGTGGGCTAGTCTGATGAGAGGGTTTCCCATCTTCTTTTTTTCCTTTGGATGTCTTTACAATAAATTGCATTAACTGAAGTAACATTAATAGGACTTATTCTGGCAGTATAAAATGCCTCTGAAACTAAAACGTATACGCCTGTGCTACTTACTCTCCAAGTATGTGTTTAAGACTGAGATGGAGTATCTGCCCAAAAGGGGCTCCCACATTCAAAGGAGGAAAGCAAATAAATGTAAAAAGATATTGGACTATTATAGACATCATAAAAGAAGCATGGGTTGGATATAGCATTGGCCCAGTTAAGGGAAAGAATCAATTCTGAAACTGGATAAAATTCTGGACATGTAGTTCAATTTATAACTGTGCCACTTATGGTACATTTATACCCTTCTTTATTTGTAAAACAAGGATACTTCTATTTATCTCTTAGGACTCCTGTTATGTGTGTGAAATGATTTCGTTAACTATAAAATGCTTTGTTAGTGCTTAGTTAGATGAGAATGCAGTGACAGACTAAATCCCCAAGATCCACCTCCCATGGTTGTCTCAATTTTAAACCCACAAGCTTACTCTGAAGTTCACTAGCCACATTAAAGTGACCTATTAACATATAGGTGGAAAATATGGTGAAGTGACTTGGTGAGAAAGATAAATTAGAAATGATATCCATTCATTATTTAAAATTTTCTTTGATAAAATATTATGTGACAGGTACTGTTCTTTGTGTTGGAGTTCCAACCTGTAATGATGTACCCAGTCTGGGGAGAATAATAGGATATACAATATTCGATAGCCATCTAACTTTTGGTGAATTGTTAGTTTTTCTGGGCCTATTTTTCTTTGTCAGTGCTTTCTCCCAGAGAGAATATGATGATTTTGCAAAGATATTGGAAGCACATTATGCGTGCTTACTGCAAATTAGTCTACACATTGTTCTTTTACATACTGAGTGATTTAAGTCATTGCTACTGAACAAGGCTATTTTTCATTTTTGTGCCTTACCTTTACCTTTTTAAAAAAAATATTTTATTTATTTATTTATGAAAGACAGAGAGAGAGAGAGAGAGAGAAAGAGAGAGAGGCAGAGACACAGGCAGAAGGAGAAGCAGGCTCCCTGCAGGAAGTCTGATGCAGCACTCGATCCCAGGACCCCAGGATCATACCCTGAGCCAAAGGCAGATGCTCAACCACTGAGCCACCCAGGCGTCCCTGAAGTCAGTTTCTGAATCCATTTACACATCTAGGACTAACTTATTAATAAGCAGTTCTCTCCTGAATAATACTTATAAAAATAATTGAGTAAAGCAATTGGTATCCTTATAGGGGTATGTTAGAGATGCCAAGTTCAAGCCTAATTATACTACTTTTGTTTATAATTGAAGGTATATCAAGTAGTGGCATTTTAGTTTGCAAGCCATGTAATTTTCCATGTAGAAAGGAAAGGCAAAGAGTTCTCATGCGGTAATATCTGAAGGTTTCACTCCAGTCACTCTTCCCACAAACCCTCTCATCAGAGGTGCTCCTTGTGGGTGAAATATTCCAATAGCGCTGCCACTTGGGAAAAGGAAGGAAATGTCCCAGCAGCTCAAACAACAGTTTCATTGCTTTGTAAGGAATCCCTGCCTAGATAGTTAGGGACTAACAAGGAGTCAGAAGGCTATGTACTCAGGATTGTGATGTTTTCTTAAAAAGATAAATATCTTTGAAAAAAGGAAAACATCATAGAGTCTCAAGAGCCATGAAATATTTTTTAGAGCAAGATTTTTATCTTACAAATCTACAGGTAGATATTCATGAGAAGACTGTATTAAAATTATTGGTCATGTTATGATAATATATATTATTATATTATTTATATTATATATTAAATTATATTATATATTATTTTAAATCCAACATAAAGTCTGCAGGAATCAGAAAGCAAAAATCTAAATTTACACTCTCAGGTTAAAATATATATTATAATTTCTTAGCTGCTTATATCAACAACAGCAAAAATAATAGAGGTGAGATTTATTTCCATGTAACTTTTGGTGTTAGGTATTGAAAGAGGGAGGAAAGCCAGTAAGTGTGAAAGGATATTGGAATATAATAGACAATATAAAGGAAGCATAGAAAGGATACAGCATTGGCCCAATTGGGACATCCATGTATCTGTAACAAGCAGTACTAAAACCAGTCATATAATGTTATCTAGGATATTCTGTTTAGCACAAGTCAAAAACAAAATCAGATAAATATTTTTATTGTTGTTATTAATGGTGTTCCCATAAGTCTATACTCCTAGAGATTTGTCTGAAAATAAAATAAAACACAAATTTCTGTTCTACATGGCAAAATCACATTGTTTTGTGTAAGAACTAAATTGATAAGTGGCTTGGTTAGTTCTAAATATGTTTTTAAATTTTGATACCCGTTTTCAACTTACAGTGAGATAATGTTCATATGCTTGGCCTCTACCTTCTTTACTTTCCAAGAAGGAGAAGACTTAGTTGGAATGTATACATTTCATATGTATACATGATCATGAATGATCACCATATGTGCAAAAATTCTTTTCCGATAAAAGCTACGTGGCTGTTTTTTTAATGATAGCAACTTGATAAAATACATGTCTCTCACAGCTAATAACTAGTTTGTCTTGATTCCTTACTAATAAGACTTATACGATCCACAGCATGACCTAAATCTTTAGATTCTTCAACTAAAGTTATGAAAATAATTCTTGGGAGCCAGATATGAACTTCTACTGCATGACTCTTTGATAGAGGTAATTAAAGAATCTCAGAGTTTCTGCATTGGCAGAAGCTTAGTGACATCATGTCTAACAGTGTATCCTGACATGGAGCACAAATGCAGCCCTGAAAGATTGGGTGCCTTGGCCAAAGTTACCCAGTTCCTTTGAGGGGGAGCTGTGACTCACCCCTGAAGCTTCTGAATCCTAGTCCAGTTTGACTGTATCTGACCACCCCAACCCATTTCAGAGTAGAACATGATGAACATTAGGAAGATGCCAAAGGGCTCACGTGATAAAATGAGACACCCTCTTGTAGCTTTGAGTTTTGGGTACATTTATAGATCACGTCAAAATCTTGTTTAAAGCACTCTCTGTGGTTGAGATATAGATGACACAAAGTACCATCTCTGAGAAGCTGCCACACCCTCATTAGTATAAGCTGCAATGATGCCCAGATAGCCTTTGATTTAGTTAATGTAAAAAGGGCAGAGTTCAAGTTCAAGAAATGAAAGACAAGTAGGTGTGCTTGTTTTCCACAACATCCATAATATTATATTGATTTTCCTTAACTTATTCCAATCTTGGTATATGCCAGCAATTTCTACTTCCTAATTACAAAAGTTACTAATTGATATGTTAAAAGATCTATTAGAAATCTTTTAGGAAAGACCTTAAATTTCTCACAACTACTAAGAAATTTAAAGCACAGATACTTTAGTTATCAGTGGGGAGTAGGGAGAAATTAAGCATCAAAAACATGAAAATTAATAAGGATAATAAATGTATACTACTAAAAAAGATGCTGAGAATCTGAAATATAATACTTTCTCAAGATCAAGGAGAAGAAACATTAACTCTTCAATTAAGTAATATTGTCATAAAACATGCCTGTGCAGAGAACAGGAGGCAAAATTTTGTGCTCAGAAGTAGCCTTTACAATCTGGATGCATGCAATCAGTTTCCTTACAAAAACAAAAGATTTATAAGCACAAGCAGGGGAGAAGGGGGAGAGGGAAAGGGAGAAGGAGAAGCAGATGCCCCCTGAGCAGGGAGCCCATTGTGGGGCTTGATCCCAGGATTCTGAGATCATGACCTAAGCTGACGGCAGATGCTTAACTGACTGAGCCACTCAGAAGCCCCCCAAATAGTCTTGTTTAATAATCTGTCTCCCAAACTTAGAGAATGGAATGTTCCTCCACTGTTCCCTTCCAAGGTTGGGCTGTGTGCCCTTTGGCAGCGTTAGACTCCTGCACTGCTTTTGAAGCTCATGGAAACTGTGAAGTCCAGAAGAATGGCATCTGCTGGGCCAACTGGATGGCAATGTGCTCCCTTATCTCCCTACCCTTGGCTGCCCTCTGCCTTTTAGAATTGATGCTCAGATGAGTCCCAGAGAATAACACTTACAAATCATTTTCTAAGCAAATGTCATGACATCACTATGGACATTCCTTGGAGACTGAGGTGAGGCCAACAATAGAGTATTAGCCTTTGTTTGCTTTGAAAAAAACATATGTACAATTTCCTAATAATCTCCTTCTCTTATCTATCCCTTTCATTTCTCTTAACTGTTTTGGCTGAATTGTTCTGTCATTTAACCATAAATAGATTTATGTCTAATGTAATCTAATCCAATTTAATGATTTTCCCCCCAAGATTTATTTATTTATTTATTTGAGAGGGAGGGAGAGTATGAGTGGGGGTGGGGAGGGGAAGGAGGAGAAAGAGAGAATCATAGGCAGACTCCCTGCTGAGTGCAGAACCACACAGAGTTTGATTCCAAGATCTTGAGATCATGACCTGAACTGAAATCAAGAGTCAGATGCTCAATGGAATGAGCCACCCAGGTGCCCCTTAACTGATTTTTTAAAACAGATTTTTCTGATTGAAAATTAGTGAATTGACCAACCTGATCTTTGTTCCTCTAGGGATCTGGCATTAGGAACTTCCTTAGCTTTTTCAAGAATAGGGCACTCGTTGTGGATGATACCTATCTGGAAAGCACTTCAGCACCCATGGGTTGGAGGAAAGTAGTATAATATCCAGAATGCCATGTTTATTTTAAAGAACTATATCATCTAAATGATTCCTTCCTGGACTGTAGAAATGCCCTAATTATCCCAGAAAGGGTCTGTCTTGATGGCTTGGTTTTCTTCATTTTCTTTAGCCATTTCTGACAGGAAAAATTTTCTCACATGGCTGAAATATTTCAGTTATTCACAATGTAATTTTGACATAGCCACCATTCCTTCACCTTAAAACAAACTCACAGGAACATAACTGTTTAAAATAAATGAGCTTGACCAACTTTACTTCCCTAAATATGTGGAATCCATTTATACTGGGAATTTTGACAGTAATCTGTTTGGTTTAAGTATAAATAAAAGAAAACAGAAAAATACTTTTGTTTCTGATTAGAAATTTTAGAATTGTCCAGACATTCAATCTGAATTAGATTATGTCTATGATGCCACTGAAGTATAATTCACTTAGATCCTCACTCTGCTTTTCTATGGCATTAGGTCCCTCAAGCATGGAGAATCATTTCAAGTCACTAGCAGCTGAACTCACAGGAAAGGTTTAAAAAGGAATAAATCCCATGTAGAAAACCTGACAACCAACAGAATAGATAGGCCTTAAGGCTGCATTTCCTTGCCAGGCCTTTAAATTCTACTTACCGTTAAAATGATCAAAAGGCAAATGTTCCTGAAAAGGAGCCAATCCATTCCTTCGAGTCTCTCTTGCACACGAACCCCAGTGAGATGCGATTTTAGTCCTAGTCCTCCAGGTTCTGAATTCAGCTCTGCAGCAAGATGTGCTTCAAGATGCCCTTTTAGGAGGGCATGGGTGATAACTCTGGTGCTTTCTGAGCAGAGGAATGAAGATGTTCTATAATGACTGTGTTTCCCCACCCCAAACTCTTGGGCTGGTCTGGAAGGCTGGCATTGTTTGAGCTCTGGGTAAGAACACAGACACACCTTGATTCTTATTGCAATGAAACCCTTTGTTGGACACCAAAGAAAAATCTTACAGAGTGAGGACAAGATTTACAGGGAAGATACCCAATGAATAATAAATTACTCACAACATGAAAAATAATTAAAATGTTAGGGCCTATCATCATGCTGAATAAAATTAGTAGGCTTCTTCTTCTGCCAACATCGTAAAAGTAAAATTATATATACTGACAACACACATACACATGTCCACTACAGAACCAACTTCAAGGACTCACACTTTGAGCAGAGGATTTTGTGAAAAGGTATCAGGCCCAAAAGATGGTGTAGGGAGAAAGATAGAATAATGAGACTCTCATCTCTTAATTCCTGCTTTCCTCCTTAAGAAGTACTATGGTCAAACTGCATTACTCAACCCTAAAGATGTTCTGAAAAAATAAGGCTAGAACAAAGAGACTCTAATTTCACTAGGATGTTTGTTCCCACATTTTAGCACCTTCTTTCCTCAATATACAGTTGAACTGTTAGATACGGTATAACACTAATGTCTTAAAGAAACTACGATAGAGTTTCCTCATTCTTCATAGCATTTCCCCTGATTAAAAAAAAACACATAACATGGGTAAGGAACACGTTTGAAACCCTGATAAATATTGATTAATAAAAAAATGGAATTATAAGCCTGAGAATTTAAGAGGAAAAGACCAGAGCAACAGGGATGTCTCTGAAAATCATTACTTGTTTTCATTTCTCTCTTACCCTTTGTTAGTGTGGATTTGGAGGAGGTATAGTTTCCTGTGAAAAAATTGCAGGTTGGCAAGCATCATCAACAAACATAAAAAGAAAATGTAGTTGAATGTCCTCTAACTGCTGATACAAGTTTGTTGGAGAATTTGATAGAGTTCTCTACTGCTAATACATATTGATTGGAGATTGCATCTTGTCTTTACTACCTCACTGCTGTAATTCAGAAACAAGACGGGCTCTATTGCTGTTAATGGAAAGTATTCTAAATAACACTTAGTTTTTGAGAATCTTAGTTTGACATTTTGAGGAGCATAGGAGAGAGCATTAGAGGGGTGGCATAGTATCCTAAAATGAAAATGAATGAATTATATGTTGAAAATATTTATAAGAAAGAGCAGGAAATTATAGTTAAGCAATGGAAAAAGTGAATTGTTACAAAAAGGCAGTATTTGGATACACCTGCCCAAGCCAAATCTAATATTTGAGGATATCTGGCTCATTCAAAAATATATAGGCTGACCTGATTAAGTATGTGTATCAGGTTTAAAGTATATCAGATTATCCTCCGGATATTAATTTACTATTTCATTGTATGTTAGATACGTCTTTAAGCCAAGAGTTATGGAAAACTATGCTTGGGTAAATAAGCTGTAAAAAATTATTTTGTCACTGTTGTACACACAGCAGAGCTTTCATCTTTTGTTTTCATGAATTGTTCAGAGGGTTTGAAATGGGACAATTATATCTACCTTGGAAAATTTTTCTTTTATAGCTAGGATAGAACAGCATTAAATTAAATACTTTTACTCTCAAAATATATCCTCTATCAATAGTGCTAGTGAGCTTTGGGCTTTGGAGACACAGTGGTATTTTCCCTGTGTTTCTCTATATGTCAGAAGTATAAAGGACACTGTTGCTTGAAATGATTTCCAAGGGATAAGTTGGTGTGAAGTGGTTCTTTCCAATACAAGCTACCAAAGACTTTTTTATTGTGTATAACTGTGTTGTGGCTTTGCTTTTATTTTTGTACAAAACATTTGAATTATTTTGGAATAAAGAAGGAAGGACAATGAGAATTTGCACTATATCAGTGAGGAATACTCTTTGGCTAACTGTGTACATATTTAGCCCTAGAAATGCACCACAAACAGCTAAGAAGATGGTTTGTGACTTGTGGAAATTCAGTGTGCCATGCTGCTTCAGATTTGAAGTATAGAAACACGAGAGGAGAATGTAAAGTGTCTCAAATATTTAAAGAATATATAGCTGACATCCTTTTTCTGTGTGCCACCCCATTTACCATGGCCCATGTACGTAAATTTTTTTGGTGTCTGTATCCAAAGGAGGAGTGATAGAAGAGGATCTATAGCTTCAGTGCTTTCAGTACGATGCTCTGGGCCATCAAGCAGAAATGAATCTGGGAGACCTTTTATTGCAATGGGAGTCACTAGAGAATAGTAGAGAATGAGAAAAGCCAGTAAGGATTTGTTAGCAGACTTATGGTTATAAACAATAGGTCAGTCAGAGCTTAAGAAGGAACTAAAAGTTCAAGAAGTCAGTGGCTGTCGTGATGGTTTTATTTTCACCACTACTTCCAAACAGGCTTTGAGTCAACGTAATGGTGCATTACAATAATATGCATCATAGGGCAAGTTGACTGTTGTTTAGCTAACTAAAGAAATTCATTTTTGTTTTATTTCAGTTAATATTGAATTAGAATAATTTAATTTGTCTAAGAGAATTAGTGAAACAGATCTAGATCTATGTGTCACTGTTTGTCACAAGAGGAAAATTATACTCTTTCCTGGCTCTGTTTGATGGAGGTATTTGCACAGGTTTCCACTTTTTGTTTTATCATGATTAGTTGATTTCTTCTGAAAAATAAAAGTTTTTGTTTACCTGATTTGCTATTCATAGGGTGAGTTTCAAAGAAAACAAAAGGAAAGGAAATAAAAGAAAAAGAAACAAAAGAAATGGCAAACAATAGAAATAGCTTGTAGATTTTTTAGGTAATTCCTCCAGATTTCCCCATTTGTAACTCCTGTACTCAGTGATTCAGAATTGAATCTGGTGACTATGATTATACACAGATTTAAAATATTTTATAGTGAAATAAGTCAATTGGAGAAGGACAAACATTATATGGTCTCATTCATTTGGGGAATATAAATAATAGTGAAAGGGAATAGAGGGGAAGGGAGAAGAAACAGGTAGGAAATATCAGAAAGGGAGACAGAACATGGAAGACTCCTAACTCTGGGAAACAAACTAGGGGTGGTGGAAGGGGAAGAGGGCGGGGGGTGGGCGTGACTGGTTGGCGGGCACTGAGGGGGGCACTTGATGGGATGAGCACTGGGTGTTATTCTGTATGTTGGCAAATTGAACACCAATAAAAATAAATTTATTATTTAAAAAATATTTTATAGTAACTGAGGAATGGACACTTGATGCCCAACACCTCATTTGTATTTACTCTCCTTGGGAGAGTTGTGGAGGCTATCTCAAAGTAGAATCCTGAAAGGATTTCAGTTAGTGACTAGTTACTAGTTTTCTGGGCTAAACTTTGAGCTTAGATTGATAAAGAACAGCTACTTTGTTTCTCTTGCGGGGTACTAGCCATCATAAAATCAGAGTACAAAAATATTAATGTTTAAAAATAACCTAGAATGCTCTAATGCAACCTCTTCACTCTTCCTTCTCCCCAATGCATGTTATAGGTATAGCCTTGTGTCTGTAGAGTTTATTAGTGACAAAGTAGAACAAGAATTCTACTCGACTATAGTCAATTTATATAAATACCATGCCACTATTCAGTGTTGGCTGGATATGTGAAAGCCAACTAAAAAAAGAGTTGATGGCTGAATGCTATTACCTTTTACAAAAACTCTTTACATAGTTTATAGGTTACCAGACTATTAAGTTTAATAGCTGGCTCTGCAAGCAGAATTCTAAGAGTAAGTTTGTTTTATTATTAATGTTTGATATCAAACCAGTAGCATTTTATTTGCTCAAATGAAAGTGTATGTAGAATTTCAGGGATGCTCTTCATAGTTAAGTATTGTTCTGTGCTTCAGTAATATTGTCTCATACTGGGACATTTTAAAGTAGTGAGACATTTTCATTCCATATATCATGTCCACCTAAAAGTTAGTTATTTTAACACTTACAGTTTTTAAAAGTAAGCCCTCAAAGATAGGTAATTAAATCCATGCCAGTACAGATTCTTTTTGAAAAAAAGAAACATAATCTATTTAGGCCAAATTGTGTGAACATGATGTTAAGGCAGCGTTTGCCATAAGGTTATCAGTGTAGGATTACTGGTGGATAATGTTTAAGTATCCATAGGCAATTCTATTTCTTGATAGCAGGTGTTAGAGGAAAGGAAATTTAAAACATATTTATGGTCCTAAACTATGTTTATCAAATGCAGTAGGCAAGTAGGTTCTAGAGTTGACCCAAGCAAAAGAGTTTTCATTAGCATGGGCCTGGGTGGATAAACAAAATGTAAACAACACTTGTCTTAGTTTTGACCTCAAGCTGTGCTGTGACTACACCTCTGACAGTCCATCCTGAGTTAATGGCACTGGAGATAAACAACCTATCTCCTTGTTAAAGCCAATTTATGTATGGCAACCATGGTGCCTGCAAACCAGGTTATTTAGTGGGTGTTGGAAATCATAGAGATTAAATGTCAGTTTCCTAAAGAGTTATATTAATACCATAAGGATGATGTTAGTTTGCACCCTAAAATCATACTTACACCCTGACAGAGGTGCCTTGTTGATTCTCTCTGTGATGTCATGTCCTTGGTGTGGGATGTCTTCTAAGTAAGTGCAGAAAGAATAGTGTGGCTTCTCACTGTGTATTAATTAAAGTGCACACTTACATACTTATTACATACTTGCTGCATACTTATCCCACAAAAATTTCATCATGGTCTGCTCCCTGACTCTGGATCATGATGACAGTGACAGCACTTCTGCACTATGAAAATTACATAAATATCATGCTGGCTACCTCAGTGATACTGGCAGTGCCCCCTCCTTGGCAAAGTTGTATTGTGTATATTGTTTAGCCTTTATGCTGTTAGTTATGCATCTGGCAGACTCTGAAGTGGGATGTGGGCTTAGGCTGTTTAGGAAGAAATTCAAGAGGAGGAAGGTCACAAGCTAAGCAGTGCTTTTTGAAATGTATTTCTTGGGCCACATGGGCCAAAAATCATATGGTCCAATATGTCGGAAATGCAGATTTATTGGCCTCAGACTTACTGAATCAGAATGTCTGGAGATGGGACCAAAATTATTTTTTCTTAACATGCTCTTCATGTAATTCTGGGGGTTCAGGCTGAAGTTTTAAGAACTATTGAGTGAGGATAATTAACCTAGGCCTACATAAGCAGAAATGGCAGCAGGTAAACATATTTTTCAAAATATGGTAAGGTTAGCATCTCTTCATGAAGGGGTTGGTATTGGTTATTTGTGTTTCTTTTTATGTGAAGACTTTACTTCTTTATTTTCTCCCACTGTGTTACTGATGCCTTTATTACAGATTTGTAAATACTTTTCATATATAAGGGAAATCAACTTTTGTAAAAAACATTAACACTGTTTTTTGCTTTTTTTTCTCTTTTGAGTTTGTTTTGATTTTTCTTTTATTCTTTTTCCTTTCTTTCTTTTTTTTTTTTTTTTGCATTTGAAAATGATTATGTTTTTCCTTGGAGTAGGCTGTCATAAACAGTGCTACTATCTATGTCTGTTGCTGTTGTAATAAATTATCACAAACTTAGTGACTAAAAACAACAAAAATGCATTATCTTACTAGTATAAATGACATATTTTCTTTAGTTATAGTTTCTAGCATTTATTTTCATATACACAGAAATATAATTGGAGTGCCTGGGTGGCTCAGTCAGTTAAGTGTCTGACTTTGGCTCAGGTCATGATTTCAGAGTCTGGGGATGGAGCCCCATGTGGAGCAAGCCCTGCTAGGGTTCTCTGCTCAGCAGGGAGTTTGCTGGTCCCTTTCCCTCTGCCCCTCTCCCCACTTGTGCTCTCTTTGTCTCTCTCTCAAATAAATAAAAAAAAATCTTTACAAAAATAAAAGAAGTACAATGGATTTTGGCCTTTTGATTTTTCTATCTAGCAAGTTTGCTAAACTTTTTCTTTGTTTCTTTGTTTCTTTGTTTCTTTCTTCTTTCCCTTTCTCTTTCTTTTTCTTTCTTTCTTTCTTTCTTTCTTTCTTTCTTTCTTTCTTTCTTTCTTTCTTTCTTTCTTTCTTTCTTTCTATATAGTTGACACACAATGTTACATTAGTTTCAAATATAATACAGTGATTCAACAACTCTATATGCTGTGCTGTGCTCACTGCAAGTGTACCTACTATCTGTCACCATACAATGCAGTAACAATACCATTGACTACATTCTCTTGTGTTGTACATTTCATCCCGGAAACTTATTCATTCCTTAACTGGAAGCCTGTATCTCCCACTCCCCTAAACAGAATATTCTGTCCATGTTCTTGTGTGAAATTAACATATAATTTCCCTTTCTTATACTGATCTTGATGAATTTGTCAAAAAGTTATGCTAGTTTTATAAAATGAATTGAGGGTTGGAAGGCCTTATTCTCTTATGTAGAAAAGTTGTCTAAGATTGGAATTATTTCTTCCTTGAGTGTTTGACTCTTGAAAGTTTGGATAAACTGTACTTTTCACTCTGAATTTGTCCACTTAATTTAAATATTTTAATTGATTGGCAACGAGGTATTCATAATGTCTTCATTTCATTAGTGTCTGTGGAATCTATAATCATGTCCTATTTTAAAGAACTCTTGATTTTTTTTTATTTGTGTGTTCTCTTTTTGTTCTTATCAGCCTTACTAGGTATATAAATTTCATTAGATTTCTATTTGTTGTTATTTTTTTAAGATTTTATTTATTTATAAAGGAGAGAGAGAGGCAGAGACATAGACAGAGAGAGAAGCAGGCTTCTCGCAGGGAGCAATCCCTGGACCTGGGATCATGCCCCGTGCCAAAGGCAGATGCTCAACCAATGAGCTACCCAGGCATCCCAGATTTCTATTTGTTTGATAGGATGTGCCTGAAGATTTTAGTATCTGAAGTCTTTTTAGGTATTTTTCTGCTTTCCCTTGTTTCTGCTGGGTTTTACTTATGAAATCTAGTTGAGATTGGTTCCCGAGTTACCCTGAAAATGCTGTCTTTGTGCCTCTCCATCCTGCCACATATCCAAAGATCTCAATAGGGGAGGAAGCTTAGTTACAGAAAATACAGGGGACATCTTTTAAGGAGTCTGCCTTTCAGCTTCAGCTCCCCTAGTGACCAGTGAGGGAGAACTGGTTCCTAGAAGAATTTTTTCTGGTAATTCTATGGCTTGCTTACATCACTAGATCTCGAAAGAATGTGTCCTTGTCACTTGTTAGCTTTTGTTGTGTAGAATTTAATTTTATTTATGTAGTTTATTTTATTTATGTAGTTGATCCCTAATTATAGCTTCTAGTTTGTCATGCTCATAGAATTAGCTATTTATAGTTAATGTAAATTTGGAATGCTAGTGTTGCATATTAAAACGTTAAAGATGTAGATCTGGTTCAAATTCCAGAAATTTCACTAGCTTGGTTTGTTTCTATGAGTGAGTTAATTTGTCTCTGTAAATTGCAATTATCTCATCTATCTCCTTCCTAGGCAGATTTTGGAAGTTAAATTAAATACATTTAGAGAAACTAGCACATAGTACACTCTCTTTGACTGGTATTCTTTCTTCATAATTTCTAGATTGTGTATGTCTATAATAGACTTGCCATTTATTAAAGCCTATGGTATTAGGTATATATATATATGCTATTTTTTCTATGTGCTAATATTTGATTTTTAGTGACAGTCAATAAATAGGTTTTTCTTATTGCTTGCTCCTCTAGTTTATAGCACATTAATTTGACAGTTTTGTACGTGTGATTGAAATTTTATTTTATTTAATTGGTTTTTAATCTTCATTTTGGATTTAATGATTTTTAAAATACATATGTATCTTTTAAAAAATCTGGCTCATTATCCTTACTTCATAAATAATGTTAAATAATGTTTTATTTATTTTATTTCTTTTTAAAGATTTTATATATTTATTCATGAGACACACACACACACACACACATACACAGAGAGAGAGAGAGAGAGGCAGAGACACAGGCAGAGGGAGAAGCAGGCTCCATGCATGGAACAGATGTGGGTCTCCAGGATCATGCTCTTGGCCAAAGGCGGAGCTAAACTGCTGAGCCACCTGGGCTGCCCATAAATAATGTTTTAAAAGGAGTGCTTTTAGGTTGTCAATGATAAGAGCAAAGAGAAATCCAGTCAGATAGGTACCCATATTTGGCCCATTCATTGTTTAACTTGGATTGAGTTCCCCATTGCAAGCTTTACATCTAAGTTTTGTAGCCTCAGATTTTCTTTTATTTTTTTAAAAAAAGATTTTATTTATTCATTTGAGAGAGGGAGCAAGAGCATGAATGTAAGAGTTGAGGGAGCGCAGAGGGAGAGGGAGAAGCAGACTCCTTGCTGAGTGGAGAGCCTGATGTGGGCTCCATCCTAGGACCCTCAGATCATGACCTGAGCTGAAGGCAGATGCTTAACCAACTGAGCCACCCAGTCAACCCATAGCCTCAAATTATTTTCATCTTTATATTGAAAGTAAATTAGTTTTCCCAGTAATTGGTGTTCAATAATCATGTTTATAGAAGATGATTTATGAAATAAAATATTAATTTATTATTTTATAATGGGGAGATTTTTCCATTGCACGGTAACTATAAAGTTCATATTCTCTAAATGCCCTCCACTTACCCTAGCAATCAAGATACTAGCTCAAAAATTATTTATTGGTTAAGAAAGGAAAAGCAGAGATGGGTGGTTATTTTGATATACCTTTCATCTAAGCTGCAGGGGTAAAATGTTCTTTCTCTGAGATAGGAAATACCTTCATTTATTCTCCCAGAGAACCAGTATGTAGAAAGGCCTGAGCTTTTGCATATGTTTGATTTCATCTATCAGGTGACATATTTTAGAAAAATCGAGTAGTGAATGGATTGCATTTATTTATGTATACAACAAATAATTATTGAGTTTCTGCATTTTGATATATCAACCTCACAGAGCCTGGGAGCACTTTTCTACTGCCACTATGACCTTTGTCATATGAAGAAAGTCACATTTTCATCCCAATTTTTTTGTACTCTATTTTCTAAATTTTTCCACTTGAAAAATGTGTAGTTATATTTGAAAATAAACTACTTTTTAGGTTATTTAATCTAAAAATAATTCTTTAATTCTAACTATATCCTAGCAAGATCTAAAATTTTATATATCTAATCTTTCCCCAAAGCATATTTAAAACAATTAGTCAAAATATATTTTACAATATAACAAAATTAAGTTATATTGTTCCACATTTTAAAGAGGAATCATCAAGCCAAATAATAATTAGGAAGGAGAAGTTCTATTGGGAATGGTGGAATTTGACAAGCAATATAGTATAATCTGGGGGCTCAGTTCTCATGTAGATGGTCAGTACAAGGATGGGTTTTAGATAAGTTGAGTAGTGGATTGATTGTATCTATGTATGTATTCAATACATAATTATTAAGTTTCTGTTTGTTGCTGTGCTGACCTCTGTATCACACATTAATTCAAAATGTGTTATTTAATTACTTCTATATCCAAATAATGACAATACAATTTTTGGTGTACCTTTTTAAATAAGCTAGATGCAAGGACATGTTTTAGATACTGAGTAAGTTAACATGATGTTATTGGAAATAAGCTATTAAAATGTTGGGCTGTGTATACAAAAAATGATAACTTTAATAGATTCATGACCCTTCTTTCTAGCAGTAAATAGATATCAAAACCAATTATCTATCAAGCTCACTCCTAAATTTGTAACAGTAAAGCTAAGTCATCTCTTATAGGAGAATGATTATATGTCTAAACACTTTACAGGGACAGGCATCTAATTAACATGAATCATATAATATCATAAAGGTACAATTTTTTATTTAAATTTTTATTTATTTATGATAGTCACAGAGAGAGAGAGAGAGAGAGGCAGAGACACAGGCAGAGGGAGAAGGCAGGCTCCATGCACCAGGAACCTGATGTGGGATTCGATCCGGGGTCTCCAGGATCGCGCCCTGGACCAAAGGCCGGCGCCAAACCGCTGCGCCACGCAGGGATCCCGGTACAATTTAATGATAAAGGGGACTTGCAAACTTTCCTATTTTATACCAATGGGTTTTGTTATCCAGTTTATCAATATATTAACTTATGGTCCATTCTTATTTACAATGGAATGTTTAAGAAAGGGCCGTGAAATCTGAAAATTTTATTTCTTGCTTGTAGCATATTTCGCCAGAGTGCTGCCGAGTAGACCAGTGGTTGTAACAGACCCGTTGGTGTCCTTTCCATATATTTTGCCCTTATATTTCAGTACCCACAAATCCAATTTCTGACTGCCAGCTATTCTGTTTCTTCACTTCATTAATGCTATAGCCACTTTGCCCCTCAACTGTGAACTGATGGATATTGTCTAAGTACGCGATCTCTCTCATTTCTGGCCTAGTTTAACTCTGCACTGCATGCACTACACTGACTTCCAACATTTTCCCCAGGAGAGCTGAGCTTTGGTTATCCGTGGGGATAATTGGCCTCTATTGGCTGTTTCCCCTTCTCTATTTCATTTCACAGTTACTTACCAGGATTTCTTCACATCCATCCCCTTCTTCCTCAGACTGCCCAGAAATCCTATTTCTCAGGGTCTAATTGTGGGTAAATCCAGTCTCAGATGTGATCAAAACAAACTGAGAAGCCCAAGTCAGTAATTGAGCAAGGAGGAACTGGCATACATTTTGAAAAAGATAGCTATTAATTTGAACACAGCAAATTATTTTCCAGTGAAAATGTGACAAATTAACATTCTCGGTCCAACCAGATATAGTCTTCTTTAAAAACCACATTTATGAAAAACAAAACAAAACAAAACAAAAACAAAAAACCACATTTATGTATTTATTTATTTGAGAGAGAGACCCATGCATGTGTATACAAGTGAGGGGAAATATAGGGGGAGAAGGAGAGAAGCAGATTCTCCACTCACAGGAACCCAGTCTGGGGCTCAATCTCATGACCCTTAGATCATAACCTGCAGAAATCAAGAGTTGGATACTTAACCGACTGAGTCACCGAGGTTCCCCGAGATACGACCTTCAACGAGAAATAGAGCCTGACATGTTGAGCAGTTGTAGGAAAGTTCTTGAGGCAAGGCTCTTCCCTCTAGGTTTGTTTAATTAATTAATTAATTTATTTATTATTTTAATCTCAGTATAACTAACATACAGTGTGTTATGTTAGTTTCAGGCATCCCATATAGTGATTCAACGATTTTATACATTATTCAGTGCTCATCATGATAAACGTACTCTTAACCTCTTCACCTATTTCACTCATTCCCTCCTTCCCCTCTGGCAACCACCAACTTGTTCTTTATATTTGAGAGTCTGTTTTCTTGTTTGTCTCTTTTTTTCTTTGTTTGTTTTGTTTCTTAAATTCCATATGTGGTATCTGTCTCTCTCTGATTGTTAGGTGCCTGGGTGGCTCAGTTGGCTAAGTGTCTGTCTGCCTTTGACTCTGGTCATGATCTCAGGGTCCTGGGATCAAGCTCCACATTGGGCTCCCTGTTCAGCAGGGAGCCTGCTTCTCCTTCTTTCCCCTGCTCATGCTCTTCTCACTATCTCTCTCAAATAAAATCTTAAAAAAAAAAAAAAAAAGAAAAGAAAAAGAAATCTGGGATTGTGATAACTCTGGTTTTGTCTTTCTCAAGATTGCTTTGGGCATTTGGGGTCTTTTGTGATTCTATACAAAATTTTAGGATTATTCTAATTCTGTGAAAAATACTGTTGGTGTTTTGATAGGGATTACATTAAATTTATAGATTTTTTCAGGTAGTGTGCTTTTCCACCTGAGTTTTATCTGAGAAGGGATGACTAGCACATAGGCACAGAACAAATAGGGATATACCAAGTTTTTCCTAAAGTTTTATTTGTAAAATTAAGAAAAATAAAGGTCAGCTAGTGTTTGTCTTATATGAACTCAGTCACTAAGTACATGCCCAGAAATTGGCTCCTTTTCAATCTTTTGGACCAATTTAATATGTTCCATCTGTGTTTATTATGCTCGAGTTTTTTCAAGAAACTTTATAATGAAATTTGAATTTAAGCTAGTTCTCAAGGCCCTTTTTCCAATTTCTTTTGAATTTCTCTTTATTAAGCTGCTTAAGGTTTTTCTTTTTATTTTTGTTGCTTGTTTTGCTATTAAATTATATGGTCAAACCAGGTAGTAGGAGTCCCTCATTAAGAGAGAGCTGTAAGTGATCTTTCAAAAATCTAAATCTGAGCAGAGCACTCCTCTGCCCAAGCTTTCCAGTGGCTTTCTATTTCACTTAGGATAAGTCAGAATTCTTACAATGGCCTGAAAGCTCAAACTCAGTCTCATCCCTGTTATGTCTCAGATTTCATTTCTTGTTGCTTTCCTTCTCTCTCTCTACCTCATTACTGTTTGTGGTTTGTAGTTTCCTTTACCTGAAATGTCTTGTACCCAGATAGCCACATGATTTGTTTCCTAATGTTCTTCAGTTGTCTGCTCAATAGACATGTTACTGCCATCTAGCACACTTTATTTTCCTGTGTATTGTCAGACCTACCCCCTACCCTACTCCTTATCCTGAATGTAAACTCAGAAGGACTTTATCTGTTTTGTTCCTGTCATATCAACACTGTTAGGCATTCACTAAGTATCTGCAGAATGAATGGATGAATGAACAAATGAATGAATGAGTGAATGGCTTTCTGAGGGAATGATACTTAGATTGCTACCTAAAAGATGAAAACAACGTAACCACATGAAAACAAGGAGGAAAATGTGCCACACAGTGAATTCTCATGGCAGAGGTCAAAACATTTCCTCAGTCCATTTCTTTCCGCCTTCTCCGTTACAACTATTCTAGTCCAAATCACCATTATCTTTCCACTATCATCTTTCATACCAGATCAGATGGGTCCCTATAGTCTATTCTAGTACCTATGGATCCCTATAGGCTATTCTAGGATTCTATACAATGGAAATGTATTAAAATTCTTGAAATAGAGGATTGGCTTAATCTGATTTACATTTAAGAAGGCCACATAAGCTTATCTGCAGAAAATTGTTTGAAGAAGGCCACTATGGAAATAGACAAGATAAGATACAGTTCTAGGAGGGGGTGGCCATATGGGGATGGAAGCTATTGGATGGCCTGAGCTATGTTTTGGTTATAGATTCAGTCAAAGTCATTAGCACATACTGATGGATCAGATGAAGGAAAGGGATGTGAGGGAAGGGATGAAATCAAGGAGGAGTACTTAGTCTCTGTCTTGAGCAGTGGGCTCTATTTATTGGGAGGGAGTACTGGGGAGCACAAGTGTGCTTAGTTTTGAACATTTTAAAAGAGGCTTTGATGAGGTCTCATAGAGACAGTGTAGAGTGTAGAAAGGGGAGGGCATAGGATCAAACTTTAAGGGGAACATCATCATTTGATAATTGGGTAGATGGCAAAGAAACAGGAAAATAAGAGAGAATTCATTCAATTTATTCATTCATGCAGTGAAATGTAAGCTATATTTTGAAAGGATGGTATAAAAGCCAAGAATGAAAACTGTTGCAAGGAAGAGAGAATAGTTATTTTTTTCAGATTCTTTCCAAAGGTTAATAAAGATGAGGATAGAAAAGAGGACCTTGTGTTTGGCAATCTGTAGGTCTTAAACAAACTTGACAAGGGCCATTTTAATGGATCGATGGGACGGGGTTGAAGTTTGATAGGACATGGGAAAGAAAAGTCATGTGTTTATAAGTCTTAAAAAGTTTGTGAAACCAACAAAAAATGAGGCAGTGATTCTATGGAGGGGTGCTGATGAACATGCTCTGAAAGAAATAGAAAGAGAGAGAGAGAGAGAGAGATGGTTTCCAAAAAGGATTATTAGGGAAAGAACAAAGTTCTTGAGCACAAATTGGAGATTGTCTTTTTATAAAAGTAGAACACCAACTCCATTGTAATAAGGGGGGGGGGAGAGTACAAGTACAGGAAGATGTGTAGGTCAGGTGAACAATAAGATTGGGTCATCAACTAAGAATGAGGAGGAAAGAAGAGGTGCAGGAGTTTTGAGGACAGAGAAGGTATGGAATAGTGACCTAGTATAATGAGATGGGAAGTCTATCAGAGATGGAGGTAGGATTGTGGGGAAGCATTTTATATTAATCTGAGATTTGAGATTAAGTATTCAAAATGAAAAAAAAAAAAAGTCAGTCACACCTGAGCTGTTTGTGTGAGGACAGAGATGGAGAGTGAAAGATTTGGGATATGAAAGGGGAGAGCAGGGCAAGGAGTTTGAAGGCATTCACCAAGAGGCAGCATATTTAAGCTCATGACGCTTGATTAGACACAAAGGGAAGTGGGGTGGCAGATAGAAAGCAGGGAGAGTGAAAGCAAAGAAGTTTTGATTAAGTGGAGGAATTGTGCAATCAGAATACTTCAGCAAGTGAGCTGAAAGGATAAGGAGGAAGTGATCAGAGGATGTGAAGACTGAAATAGGCACCCAGAGTACTGCCCTGCTGAGGTGGGATGGAGAAAAATGGGGGTCAGGTGCCTCACCCCTGTAGTTACTTAAGTTACTGTGAATGCTTTCAGGAGTTGGAAAGATCGCAATGGACTGTGTGTCAGAATATGAGTCTTTAGTAAAAGTGAGGACATTGCTGGGAGGTCAATGAATGACACAAGCAGGAGAGAGAGAGAGAGGAATACAAGCAGATCACATGAGTCTGGAAAGATAAGGTTTTGTGTAAGATGAACGTGATCATGTTCTGAAAGTGGCATTGGAGAGCAAAAAAGAGATGCATTCCCAATAAAGATGAAAGGGGGTGATTTTAAAAGCAACTAATAAGAAAATCCATTTTAAAAGAAATACAATACTAGTGTAAACAAAAATATAAATGAGAGTATGAAAGAGAGAAAGATGAAAATATAAAGATGCTAAAAATTTCAAACAGAATTTTAAAATCCAGCTTTTTGTCATTTATTTATTTGTGCTTGGACACTGCTGACAAGTACTCTGCAGAGAAGGCTCCTCAGTAAACACTGGGAAAAAAAAGAGCTAGAAAATGGGAAATGTAAATAAATTTTAACAATGTGAAAATAAAGTATTTCTTCCCTCATATGGGCTGAAAATAATCATTTGATTTGATAACCTCTAATTATTCCTTACAGTCTAAACCGCCCCACCTTTAAAATTCAGAAAAGATAATGGAAGCATACCAATCATTTTATTGCCGTAAACATAAGTCTTTGGAAATTACAGACTGACTTAAAATAGCAAACGGAGGACCAAGCAAGGAACTATTGCCCAAATGAGCCAAGAACTTTTATATTGAAACCTAAAAGAAAGCACCTGTTTTAAACATCACCAAAGATGAATATTAGAATTTAAAAATACTTGTAAAATAGCAAAAGAAAAAAATAAGACTAGGTACTGCTTGATGATAAAGTGTTTAGTAATTCAAATATAACTAAATGGAAGGAATACAGACAGTTAAACAATAGATTATTCCTTGTTTTAAAATTCTTTGATGGCTAATAGGTTGATCCATTCGTGCTGTTGTCCTAATATAAATTGAACAATCTAGAACCGGAATGCAGATTCCATTTCATGGGGACTAGTAATCTGTGTAGACTGGTGTATTGCAGTGCAAAGTGAAGTAAGTCTTAAAAATACCAGAAATCCTACAAAAGGTTGGAATTTATTTAAATAGGCATGGGAGAATGTGGCAAATACTTTTAAAAGTTCATTTTGGGGTTTGAATGTCTTTCCTAAACTGGCTCTTCTAGCCAATGATGATAAAACCTTTAAATTCCTATTCTAGCCAGAGGGTATCATATGTGTTACACCCTGGTTGATTTATACCAATTTATACCAACATTCAGATGTTGGTATAAATTCAGAAACAAATTGTGTATATAATTAAAAACATCCAGTTAGAGCAACTATGTAATTTTTGAAGCTATATGATTAAAATTGTCAGGAAATTACATTGAATGGAGATTATAAGGGTAAAACTATGTGGCAGTGTAGAACAGATGTCCAGATGAAGCCCTAAATATATCCCCAGGCGATAACTTTTCTGTAAATTTGTAGTGCATACAGTTACATTTGGCAATATACATACAGACTAATAATATGTAGCAGACAACTCTGGAACTAAATGTTAAAATTAGCTCAGGATGGTAATTTGGTTGATATTAAATTATGAAATATTTATGACACACTAATTTTTGACCCTAAGGACCATATCTTTAGATAGTCAGACCCTAAGGACCATCACTTTATTTCAAACTCTATACACAGAACATTTAAACTACTATTTTTTCCTCTCCCTTTTGTTAAGAGCATGTTGATCTGAGATTCAGCCTCCAATATAGATTTAAATTATAACATTTACTTGTAAAATAATTTCCATATCTTAGGTCTGTAGAATGACCTAAGGTCTGTGAGTTGGAGTAAAGGATCTACAGAGGAGAATTGATTTCTGCCCAAAGGTTGTTTATTGAAAAAATGACATGCCTTTAAAGGATTGTTAGAACTGTATCTTAAAAAGATAATTTAAAATTTAAGAATAAAGAGTTAGAACATCAGTGTGTAATCCTGACAAAAAATTTATTTGAAAGTATCTTCCTAGAAAAATTGACAACTAATACTGTCATTTTTTATATCTTCCATGGTTTTTTACTAATGGATCTTCATAACAACAGTTATTAAAGATGGTCACTCTGGCATTTGTTAGACAATCTAAAAAACTTTTTTGGAAGATATCCAGAGTCTTTAAAAAACACTTCTGATGAGAAATCAAAGTGACACAGAAGCTACTTTTGGTCAGATACCATTCCCTTGAATTAATTAACTAGTAATTATTTTTATTACTTCAAACTCCTGGATCCAGCATAATCAAGTATATTTCAATAAATACATTTTGACTTTATTTCTGGAAAGATTATCCATCATTAATGGAAGCTCCCCCCCCCCCAAATGGGAGAAAGAAATAAAAGAGTCCCTGTAAATGACTTTATTTACACCTCTGCATTTTGACATGCTACAGGCTATCAAAATTTCACATAGACTACAGATGTAAAATAAGATGTATATTGTGGCTCTGAAAATATTGACATCATCTACTATAACATAGAGCAAAATAGCTCTGATAAAATAGTTCACTCCTTAGCTCCCTTTGAAAAGTGTTGGAAGTTGACTATTCTTGGATTTTGTAATACCTTGGGAAATTTGAGTAATCAACAGGGAATAGTCCTTGAACAATTTTGTCATATATAGTTTCACTTTAGTGAGCTCATATCAACACTGAATTTAGAAATGAGAAAAAAATTTCTCTATCTTGCCATAGCAAGTTTATCCCTGTCTAAGAATGCTTTGGTTCTATTTAGAGATTTTTTTAAACCAGGTATTACTATATAGCAAACACACAGAAATGGCTTATCATAAATAGTATATTGCTAAATTTTGAAGCTAGAAAAATATATCATACTATATAATTTGGGAACTATCTATAAATTGGAATATTATATAAGCCAAGAGTTTTATCAACAAATTAAATAAGGAGTATAAGATTTATTCTAGTGAGAAAATTTAGTAGGGAGTGAGATAGAGTAAGGATATGGGATTGTCTAGTACAATTTCACATAAGTTAACACAATATCATCAACTCTGTTAAAAGGTTTTGGTTGACCTCTTTAAAATAGCAGCAGAGTGTTGTTTTTAAAAGTACTAAACTCAATTAAAACTAATAGTACAGCATTACTTTACAGAACTAACTTTTCCCATTAAACATTTTACATGTTCTAAAAACTTTTTTTAGATCCCCTTAAAAAAATCCCCCCAAAGCTTAACCATACTGCAGAGTTTTTTCACAGCTCAGCTTAAGTAAATTATTTTAACTTAAGAGATGTATAATAGAGAGCTGGATGTAGGTGAATAACACTTACTAAACACACATCTGAAAATACAAAGTGGTATCCATCTGCTTCCTTGGAAGGTAATTTAGCATTAGGGACGACAACCATGTCAGGTGTTACTTGCTTCAGTCAGAGAAGTATACTTGGCAAGCTTTCTGCCTTTAGGTAAGAGCCACAGTGATAAGGAGAAGAAGGAGTGTGATATTCTGCAACTTCACATCTACCACAAAACACAAACTAGAATCAGAAAACTCCTGGACTCCATGGGAATTTTAGCTGAGGCCCCATCTCAAGATCAGGTTCAGACATTTCCAGTTTCCCCCCAATGAATCTCCCCTATTGCCATTCCCTTGTGGAAATTTCCTCCCAGGAAATTGTTCCTCATTTGAGGTTTATTTTATCTAGTGCAGTTATTAAGGTAGGAGTGCTTGATGGCTTGTGAACTGGATTGTGTAGCCAGATTTTGTTTTCTTTAATGGTTCATCATGGTCTGAATACATGGTTGGATTTTTATTCCTATTATCTGTGAAATTGACCAGGCGCTTAGCACATATTTCAAATTCTTCCTACATATGTGAGCTCATGTTACATGTTTAGTCCTTTTTTAATATTGCCTGAGCTACATGGCAAATCAAAACAGAGTAAGGAGAGTTGTGCAGATAGCCATCTTAAGGCCAGTGATTTTGCATGACTGAGTTTAATTTATTCCCTGTGCTGGAGATATAAGACAGGCCACACAGAAGCAAAGAAGACCCTGTCTCAAGTTTTACTTCACTGTCATGATTCCATTAGTATTAATATAAGAAAAAAGTTTACAAATGCTAGGAGAGCTCTTGCCCAATAGCACTGTTTCCATCTGTCTTTCTCATTGTGGTTTCTGACCTTGTTCCACAGTTTTTTAGCACCTACCTGCACATCATCAAACACATCATTAGTTTTTTGGTGGTGGGAATGGAATCTAAATCACCATTACTGAGAACAAATGTACTGGGATCCTGGCTACTTAGTATATTGTACTGTACTGTACTTTGTGATTCGGCTTCGGGCAGTACTAGGGGAGGCAGATCCAAGGGTCTGGCTAAAGTGATGGTCAGAGGAGCTCCTCACATGACCGATGGTGGCTGTGCCCCCCATGCTGCTACTCAGGCCACCACCTCCTCCCAGGCTGTTCAGCCCAATGCCACCACCACTTACTCCCATTGCACTGCCAACTAGGCCACTGCCTCCACTTATCCCAGCTGGGCCACTAATACCACTTATGCCAGAGCCAGAAACAACCCTCTCTGTCACAATCACATTTTGGGCATTTGATAACTCAGGGTGTATACTTAGATTGCCCATCATGCCAGAAGCTGGTCGGATTACTCTTTCTGTCACTACCACATTTGATGATTCTCTGGGATCAGGCATAGTCAAAGAGGTGGGTAGACTTGAGCTTGGTGCTATTACCCTTTCTGTCACTATAACATTTGACCCATCTCTCAAGTCAGGCATCTCTAACATTCCATGCAAATCGGTGCCAGAGATTGGGCCAACAACCCTCTCTGTCACCACTACGTTTGATGCATGTCGATTATCATGAACATGGACAGTGGGCTTCAGAGTGCCAGAGGTGGTGTAAGACTCGGTCACAGTGACATTACCATAGCCCAGAGGATCAGGAATAGGCATTGGATGCTGTACACCAGGTCCTGAGGGGTAGGTATTCTCAGAAATGACTGTGGTAGTACCGAAATGTGGGGAGATGGATGGGTGTCCACCAATGATGGGCTCTGTTCCCTGCTGAGGGCAAATTGGTTCAGTGCTCTCAGGTGGCCAAGAGGGATCAGGGTCTGGATAAGGTTCAACTTCTTTTCCCAGGCTGATATCTGCCAACTTCTTAAATTTAGGCCCCAGTGTGTCCAAAAAGCTGTCATCCAAGTCTTCTCCAATGAAGCTACAACAACCCACGGAGCCAGCAGGAGAACCTACACCTTCAATATCATAAATGAGCAAACAGTCATTGGATGGACGTCCTTCATCTTCATCTGCATAAGCATATGCTTTCTAGATTTGTAGAGGAAAGAGAAAAATGAAATTATGGATACATATTTAACAATAATAGAAGTCTTTATCATTCTTTTTGCTTCTGGGGCATTATCAAAGAAGAACATATAAAACAAAATTCTAACCTCTACTAGAGATATATTAAAATCATCATATAATTTCTTGAAAGAATTTGGTTGGATATTATTTTAACTGTAATCCTGTTAATACATTTTGATTTTTAAAATTTATTTAAATGGACTTCCCTCATCAGAGTGCACTTTGGATACAAAAGTACATGCAAAAAAAATCACATGAATTATTTTGTAACCAAACTGGAAGGAGATACCTAGAAGCACTGAACATTAAGTACACTCAATTGTGTGTGTGTATGGGAGGTTCTATTCTTTTCTTTCTTTCTTTCTTTCTTTCTTTCTTTCTTTCTTTCTTTCTTTCTCTTTCTTTCTTTCTTTCTCTTTCTTTCTTTCTTTCTTTCTTTCTTTCTTTCTTTCTTTCTTTCTTTCTTTCTTTCTTTCTTTCTTTCTTTCTTTCTTCTTTCTCTTTCTTTTTTTGTTTGTATATAAAAGGTAGCTCATTGTTGATTCGGGCTCATTCAGGATTGCACTCTCCTTTCTCCAGCGGAGTGAATTTGGTGGTTCTGTGAAGATTTACTTCAAGATGGCTTTTCCAGCAAAACAACAGAACATGTCTTTGCCATTTTGGGATTCAAAACTGAAGATTTTTTAAAATAGGATCTTCTTCAATTCAAAGCTAAATCCCAGAGACATGCACTTTTTTTCTGTAAGATTTATTTATGAATTTGAGAGAGAGAGAGAGAGAGAGACAGAGAGAGAGAGAGAGAGAGAGAGAGAGAATCTTAAGCAGATTCTCCACCGAGCACAGAGCCTGACTTGGGGCTCCATCTCAACCTGGAGATCATGACCTGACCTGAAACCAAGAGTTGGATGCTCAACAAGCTGCGCCACCGAGGTGTCCCAAACATGTGCACTTTTATCTCATTTCTGTCCTTCATAATATTGGATTGCAAACTTTCAGGTTAAGTATCAGAAATATCTTTATTAGCAAACCAAGTCATTTCATTATTTCATTCAAAAATATTTTTGAATCTGTACTGTATGCCAGACACTTTATTAGGAAATTGGCAATGTAGGGGTGAAGAAATACATTTGAAGTCTCTCTCTCCAAAGGGCTCATATTTTAGTAGGATGAGACAGACAATACATAAACATATTTGTTAGGAGGCGGTACGCACAGAGTGAAGAGATAGGGTGACAGAGTGGCCAAGGGCAGCATTTCGTAAAGTGATGTTTGAGTAGCGGTTGGAATAAAGCAGTGGGTGGAATAAAGCAGATGAGTGTCCTGGGCAGAAGGAGTTGCAAGGTGCAAAAGTTTTGAGGAAGAATTGTACTTTTCATGAAAATAACATTCACTTGTAGGGACATGGATAGGAAGTATTCCTGTGGATTTCAGCAACAAGTCTCCTATTATTATCTCCCATTATTTGAAAGGCTTTCATTAGTGTTTTATTTCAAGATAAACAGCCTCCCTTTAAACCAATGGGAGAGTTAAAGAAGATATTTTAGACTTGGATGTAGAAGAATGTAAATCTATCAGAGACTGTTTCAGGGATAGAAAATTCCTGAAAGCTTAAGTATCAGATAGTGCATATCCACAGACAATTCTGTCTCCTGAGGGTGGCAAAATTAATTCTTGCTGCTTCTTAGAATATTCTGGAAGTGTGCTATGGCTCTTGAACCCATGCTTACTGAATGTTTACTATGTGCCTGGAGCTGAGCTAGGTACTGGCGACATGCAGAGAACATAAGGACAAGATGCTAAAAACCATGATAGACATAGAAACATATTTTAGCAATGATAAAGTTCTATAAAGACTATACACAGAGCACTACAGAAATACAGATAAAGAAACATCTATTCTATTTTGAATGTGAGGGTTAACAGTAAAACTCCAGAGAGGCAGTAATATTTGATTGAGCCTTAAAAGATGAGTAGGAGTTTACGAGTAGGTGATGGTTAAAAGCATTGCAGGAGAGGCACAGCATAGGCAAAGGCATGAAGGGGAATAGACCAGTGTGAATAAGGCAAGGACACTTGGTATGTGGAGTTGGTGGTGAGGAGGAATTGGAGGTGAGAGAAGGGGTCATTTTATGAATAATCTTGTCATGTTAAGGAGTTTGGACCTCATGCCTTGGGCAAATAGAGCTAGGTGCCATTGGGTATTTTTAAGTAGAGGATTAAAGTGATGAGTTCAGAATTATAGAAATTTTATCCAGCAGATGTATGACTGTCAGGCAGAGACTAGAGGCTGGGAACCTGCGAAAGCCCTGTTGGGGAATAATGGTAGCCTAGAGTAGAGCCGGGGGCACAGGATGGAAAGGAAGACACAGTGTTAGAAACCTTACCTGGAAAAAAAAAAAAAAAAGAAACCTTACCTGACAGAAGTAGCTTTCCATGAAGTTCATATTCAGACCTCCTTCTCTACATTCTCTCATAGAATTTCTTCTTAATGTTCCAGAATATTCTTGACATATTTCAGGTACTCCTGACGTTTTAACTCCTTCTGTTAGTTCAAATCCTGTTGTTCTTTCTCCTCCTCCCAGATCTTGCATTTCTCTGCCACCATACTCATTTGTGTAAACCCCTAAAAGTGTTGATAAAATTAAGTTTTCTTTTTCTGGTATATTATAGACCAAAAATAACTTTCTATAATGTAAGTTTCCTCATTGAAGTAAAATCTAGACAATAAGTAAAGGGCTATAAATGCAATATTGAGTTCAAAATAATATTATTAATCAGTTTGTTAATTTGTTAATTGTTTGATGTTAATTATTTGTTGCTAATTATATGTCATGCTGGAAGAGGGAGGGCTGCATAGAGGTTATAAGAACTTATGCTTTACAGAGTTTGATTTCAAATTGAGGGAGTTTGGTGGGGAAATACCCAAATTCTAAAAGCTGAATAGTATAAGAATACCCCAACACATTAGAAGTACAGGGCATCCAGAAGAAGACCCAAGAACCACTGGCTTTCAGAGGAGTAGTCATGGCTGTGGTGAGGGGAAGGTTTGCATGGAGAATCTTGGGTCTTCACTTAGATGTGATGGGTGAATAGAAACCTGTTACCATGTTCAAGCTAAGTTAGTCAAAATGATGGCTCAGACTATGGAAGAGCCATAGATAGGGAAAATGTTGAGACTGGGGTATGTGCCCCATGGCTTTAATATGTTAAAAATCTTGAATTTTAGGGACGGTGTATTTTTCATCCTTTTATGACTCTGGTGCCTCTAACTGTGCTTTGTTCCAGATTTGTGTAAAGGCTTTTAGATGTAATGAAGGGATAAATGCATAAATAAATCCTGATGGATACGATGATTTGACAAGTCTTGACAAAGGATTGGATGTTAAAGAATAGGAAGATAGAAAAGTCAACTGGCTGCTGCTTCTGAGGTAAGAGGAGCTGATGTCATTACCAAAAATGGAGACATCAGGAGGAGAAATAGGTTTAGAGGCCACTGTGTCTAGTCTTTGAATAAAGTGCAATTCTACAAGCTCTGGGCATTCCTACACCTCTTCTATTTTAAAGAGTTGCAAGTAGGAAAGTAATGATGACAAGTTTTAAAAAGACCCAGAGAAAAGGAAGAGAATATCTAATTTTGTTTACTCTGATAAAAGGCAAGATGGTACAACAGTTTTCAAAGATAATAAAAAGTTTAAAAGAATTTTTTTATTAGCATGGTAGCTGTCCTCTTGCTGTGACATTCTAATCATTCCCTCATTTCTGCCTGCAAACTGGTCTAGACCCCTGTTTTAAGGCCTTTTGTATTTAAAAGTCTTGGTTAACTGTGTGCAAGGAGAGACTCCAGCACCTGCACACAGCCTCAACTGAGAACTTGGAAAGATTCTGATAGTGTTTCATACACTTACTTTCAATTTAAGAAACCAGACAAATCGTTTTATGTCAACTTTATGCACATGCTGAGAATGGATGCAGTTTTTTTCTTTGTCATGATAGCAGCTGAGGTCAGAGTGTGTTTGAATGCAGATTTTTTTTAAATGAATACAATTTAGTAATGTAAATGTTTTTCTCTTCCTTATGATTTTCTTAATAACAATTTATTTTTTCTGGCTTACTTTATTGTAAGAATACAGTATATAATACATATAAAACATAGAAAATGTGTGTTAATCAACTGTTTATGTTAACAGTAAAACTTCTGGTAGTTAAGTAATAGTTAAGTTTTGGGGAAATCAAAAGTTAATACTTGTGTTTTTGACTGCACAGGGATAGGCATCCCTAACACCTGTGCTGTTCAAGAGTCAACTGTATTTTTTTTGGTAAATAATGTTTGCTCTATTAGACAGAAAACCTGGACCAAAATTGACTTGTAATTCTTCTCTCCTATTTATATAGGTCCTACTAGAGTCATCTCCTGAGTACTCTCTGATGACTGAGGAAGATTTTAAAAATTCAACATATAAGAATAATAATTACTGTAGGTTTTTCCTTACCATTTAATTTGTAACTTAGTCATTTAAAAATGAATGATAGAAACAATTTAAAAGACAAATAAGATAATTGAGAAATAGTAAGGTAAAGACAGAACGGAATTCCTTCATCATTTGAGCTGTTAAACAAAAAACAAACAAAAAGCAAACTTCTTACCGGATGTGTCAATGCATTCAATTAGATTTGCATTATCAGATGGTATTGGTGGTACACAGACCGTGGTCGCATCCTAAAAGACAAGAAACATATCCCCACTTGTAGTCATTCTTTTCTTTCTATCCTTATATATTGGGTTTGTTCTCAAAATACCCCAGATTCTAAAATAACACTATTTATAAAACTTCTGAAATCCATTTAAAACCTGCACCTCATTTAGAAAGTCTTTCCTGGTTACTTCCATCTAATTCAGATGGACCTTTGACTTCTCTTCATTTTTCACATTGGCTATCCCAGAATGAAGAATAAGATAGACTATGAGCAATCGCCAACATCTTGGTTCATGTACATGAAGCTGAGTTTTGGGGACCACCAAAGCCATTTCTTACAAATTAGCACTTACTGTGGGAAGTGGCTGTGGTCCTTCTACTGCCCATGAGTGAATTGCTCCATCTGAACATTCAGGGACAGGCTCAAAGCCAGCTCCTGCACCAGGAGCACCTCCACAGTCACAGCACATCAACAAAAATGGGACCACTGTTGGTGAAAGGATAGGAATATTGGAATTAGGAACAGAACCACATTAAAAAAATAACTTGCTTTTGTATGATTAAATTTGAAACCCTAATATAACTGCATTTGACTTTAAAATTATTATGAAAGTTTCGATAAGCAAACTGAATCATGGTCAGATACCAGAATCATTGTAAGCTTCAGTATATTAGACTACAATCAATTTTCATTTGTTATATAGTATTCAACTCACAAATAGTATTATACTATTAAAACAGACGAGACTTTTTGCTGTCATTACTCAGGAAAATGTTAGAGTCAAAAAAGAGAGCTGCACAAAACAGGCAGTATGTTTGAGTCTTTACGTTTCCTCTTCCATGTCTTCACTTTATTTTTCTTTCATCCATGCCTGCCTTTGTAATTTCAGCAGTAAAATCTTACTCATGCTTCAAGTAATTATTCCCTCTATTATTTTCCTCTACATGGCTTTTTTTTCTTGAAAGCATGCTTGCACAAATAGAGAATATTACACTGCCAAATGATGTCTTTCTGTTAACCTAGTTGGATTTTCTTGTTCATCTAAATATATGTCTAGCACAGAGCCTTTTATATGATAGAATCTTGATAAATGATTTGGAATGAATGGACAGATGAAGGAAAGGATGTGTACATAGAAAATACGACAAAGGAAGGAAAGAAACAAGAAGGAAGTGAGGTATAGAGGAAAGAACATAGAAAAGATAGCAATAAGGAACGGATTGTAAGAGAGGGAAAAAGGAAAGAAAGGAGGAAGAGAATCCTATATTTTGCTTTCTTGAAAATTTGCTAGGGCTAGAGAAAGCTTTGAATCTAGAGGTATTTGACCCTAAATATTTAATTTTTAAATATTTTTTAAACTATGCTACCCAAAGGCAATCAACAATAAACTCAAAGTGAAAGTCCTATATTACTTGCAGTAGAGATAATCAACACCTGGGTAATTAAATTACTTTTATAAAGTACTTAATTTTAAAATTTTAAAATGCTGCTTAATAGTTAATAGGGCCAAAAAATTGAAATTGGGTAATTATCTCTTCTTGTGTATTTTATGTTACATTCTGCAAGTATGTAGCCTTTTCTGATTGTTTGGATCATTTATGATTGTCTTCTTTACCTAAATAGCAATCTGAACCCTGCCTGTGATAGCACTTTCCCATTGCACTGAGATTGAATGCAAAGAAGTTTTTATCCTCCACTGCACTATAAGGGGTCAAGCAGTTTGATTTTTTTCATCTTACAGACCCACCAGCAAATAGGCATTTCTTAATAAGTGCACAAAATAAGAATTTATAAAGTATTCTTTATCATAGGATCAGAAAGCTTATCTCCTCCCCGTAATTTCAGGGAGAGGGACACATATGAATAGGATTGTTAAAAGTACTTACATCCTAGGACCAAAAATCCCATGATGAGTAGTCCGATGCCAGCAGGACCAAAATGGACATTATCTGACAGATTTAAGTTATTACCACCTGATCCCTGATAGTCGTTGTTGCCCTGTGTCTGGGTTTCACTGCCTTCATAGTCAGTGGAAGTTTTGCCACCTGTGTTTGTAGTGGTATCACCTTCGCTAGGATTTTCTCTGCCACCTCCACCTGTACCTCCACTGCTCTCTCCAGTAGAACTTCCACTGTTTTCAGAACTGGTAACTTTTTCAAAATCTTCTTCCCACCCAGAACCTTGAAGATCAATATTAATTGTTCCAGTACAAGTTCTTTGAAGAGCATCTGCAACAAGATTCAAAATGGAAGAAATATTTAATACGCTTAGTATAATAATCATTGAATAAGATAAAACCATTTTTTGAGTCAATAACTTATTTCAGCATCTTTATTCTCATGAATTCAGTAACTTCACAAATCATCCCTTACTTGTGACTCAGTTTTTAAATCAAACCATGATGAATATTAGTGCTCCTGAAAGACTGTCCCATATGTTGAGAAATATAAACAGTAAATGCCATGTCATGTATGTGCTGTCATTCACCTTAGATAAATAAATCAGTCATAGTCCACATACTACTTAAATGAATGGAAGCCACTTGTATTTGTATTTTACGTGCAGTAGTTAATTGCTTTATTCTCTCCTAAATTACCTTGGCAGAGATTTATTCATCACATTGGCACTATCTGCTTTCCATAGGATTTGAATATGTGATAATCTCTGATTAGGAATTGCTCAGTGCAGAAAACCCACAATACTGATAGTTCAAGGTGTGATTTTTTTTCTCCTTCAGTGATAAGATTTTCAAAGTCTAGCATCCACTGTACAGGAAAGCTTCTTCCCCAACACGTCCTATTAGGTTAGAAATCTTTCATAACTCTGAGGTTCTGGCTGGACATTGGTGATTATAATAATTCTTACTACAGTGTAGGAATGATGCTGATGGAACATTATCCTTTTCTATAACCCACTTACAATTATTTATATGTAGTTATGTCTTAAGCAATTTTTAAAAATTCCATGATAAGCCTTTTTTTCCTGCTATCTTCTTTAACTTTATAAATTGGATGTAACATTGTATAAACTTAAGGTATACAGTGTGTCATTCTGATATATACTTATACATTGCAGTATGATTTCCACCATAGTATTAGCTAACATCTCCATCACCTCACATGACAACTATTTCTTTTTTGTGGTGAGAACATTTAAGATCTATTATTTTAGGAACTTTTAAGTATATAGCAATTGCATGGTCATTAATGATCACAAGGCAAGGCTCTGCATTAGATCCATAGAACTTATTCGTCTTGTAACTGGAAGTTTGTACTTTTTGACCAACATCTCTCCCCTTTCCCATCCCTTTGGTGACCAGCTTAATTTTAATTTTGTTGGTTTGGAAACATAATACAAACATCCTACTTTGCATGAAGTTTTACATCAACTTTCCAAAAATAATGTAAAGTTAACTTTGCTTCTGGACTAATTATTTGCAAGTAATTTAAGAATACAGTTTTTAAAAATCATTTATTGACATTAGTAAGAACTAACATTGAATACTAGCATTCTTCTAAGTGCTTTACATGTAATAGCTTATTTGGGATCTCTAAATCCATGTTAGTGTCCCATTTTACAGAAGAAAAGACTGAAGAATAAATGGGTTAAATGACTTCTCCAAAATCCCATAGTTACTAAGTGATGGTACAAGATACCAATCCAGTCTCACTCTAGAGCTCATGAACTTGGCCACTGAGTTATGTTGTCTCTCATATCATTAAAAATTTGATTATATAATACCCAGTATGATTTGTTGTGTTGTTGTTGTTGTTGGGAAAGGGTTATTTCAAAATACAACAATTAAAACTTTAATTTCTGAATGTATATATAATTTCCTCTAGACAGGAATAAAGTTAAATTGATTTCTTACCATCTATAGATAGAATTGTTCCTTGGTATTTTCCATTAAGCATTTTATATTGTTCCATGGTAACTTTATTTCTCAAAGTAATTATGCCTGTTTTTGAGTCAACATTTAGTAGGTTAGCTGGATTATTTCCCATTACATATCTGTATTTGAAGAAACAGTATGAATTAATGTCAGCTTTCTAAAAGAGGCAGATTTTGATTATAAATGTCATGTTTCAAGTCTGTGGTTATAACCTCTGCATAACATTTGCAATTATTAGAGACTTTATTTTTTTTTTCAGGGTAGTGCCTTCTGTTTGAAGACATTTAGAAATAGAAAAGGTTTAAATTTAAGAAAAATGAATTGTTAGCAGTCATTTCTGATGGAATTACCTCATGCCCATTTGGATGTCAGAATAATCTTTGCTTCTTACAGTCTTATTTTCATTTGGTTTTGGTAGCATTAGAACTATCCTGGAAGACCCAGATCCTGGGACCTCTTGGGCTCCTTCTAACTCTTTTACCAAAAAAGTTACTTCTCCATCAGCTTGTGCTTCATTATCTCTCTATTTTCACTCACCCTTCCCATATATATGATGACTTTATAGGACTTCTTTTGAATTTCCTCATTTGCATATTTGTTAAACATTGGTTAAATAACTCTGTCTTAAGCACTGTGCTAAACTCAAAGACTAGATAGAACTTTGGGAGGATCAGAGTGGGGTGGGGAAGGTAGGATGATCTACCCTCAGTGAACTCACATCTGTGGAGTACAAGATAGTTTATCAATATTAAATGCCACTAAAGTGAAGAGAGTAACTGAAATGAGCTAACTAAATCTAATTGATTTCAATCTGGACCCATTTGCAATAGGAAAATCAGTCCATAAAATCTTCTAGGGGAATAACCATGATATATGGTAATCAGCTAAATGACCAATAAAATACATAAATACAGAAATGTCAAACTTTCAAGATCCAATATTTTCCACATTTTGCATCTTTACATTTTTTGCATTTTACTTTTTGCACAATTTTTATGTTTTCCTAAGGTAAAAGCTGTGAATTAAATAATAGTTCACTAGTTAGTACTTTTTATGATTGAATGATGGTTTCAAAGATAATGAAAAATATTTTAATTCAGATACTTAAAATTTCTAAAAAGAACATCCATACTTAAGTTCAATATATGTTAAAAATTATTTGGAAAATGTTGGTCTTACCTAACAGTTGTTGAAGCTAGACCTGTGTCCAGATCAGTAGCTACAAAGTCTCCCACTTTATAATTCTGTCCCATGTCACTCCTTACTACATATGTCTTTGAACCTGGACGAAACACTGAACCTTCAATTACATTTAACACAGTCACAGAGATTGCAGTTGCTGTGACTTTATATTGAGACATAATTGAATGGTGAAAGTCAGCTTTATTTCTGACACCGAGACTAAGTTGCAGATTCTGCACAGCTTCATAATCTAGGGGCTAGAAAATACAGAGTGAGATAGTTTCACTATAAGAAAAAAACATTCTGGAAGAAAGACAAATCCTTTGATAACCGGCCAGAAAACTTTTACGTCCCTTTGTTTAATTAAATATAAATACATACAAATATACACTCTATTCTGTCTTTATCTTTAATGCAATATAAACACATGAAAATATAGGAAGAAAAAATCCAACTGCCCTAGATCTTTTGTCAAATAAGTTGAAAGTATATGACATGAGTTATAATTATCCATCAAACAAATTTAAAAACTCAAAATAATATAGATGGTCAAATCCATGCATTTTGTAGCACAAAGACAGTTTAAGTTAGCTTCTGTCATTTCATTTTTTCTCACAAAGTAGCTCAATTTATTACAAAGTATGGGCCAAATATCTAGTAGGTTCAATCACATGACTGGTTTTCTCCATAAAGAAGTATTTAGAAGAAATTTTACTTTTGTAAGTGTGAGTCTCTCAATAAGCCCAGTAATAATAGAACAAAGTATAAATATAATAAAAATACTTATTTTCTTCAACATATTCTGGAAAAAAATATTTCAAGTAGCCATTTTCATTATGAAAGTCGGTGTCAATATCCACTACTTATGAAATTCACAGACAACTATGCATTATGCCTGTAAGCCCCAAATATATTTTTTCTAAATTTCACTTGAGAGTAATTTAGATGACTGTCAATTCACAATCAAACTCCGTACTTAGTAAAATTTTCAATCTTTAACGTTGACTATAAAATCATGTTCACATATACGTTACATACGTACATATAACAAAGGAATTAATATATAATGTCATGCCTGGGAGAAAAATCAACATTATTCCCATTTTACAGATAGAGATATTGAGGATAACTAGACTAATTTTCTAAAGTAATATAGTAGTTCAGAGTGAAATAGATTAGGACTGTTTTTCCAGCATGGAATCATAGAGTAGTAGGGAAAATATGAACTTAATAACTAGAGAAATCTACGTTTGAATGTCAACTGTACCACTTTACTAGCTATCAGAACTTGAGTGGGTTACATACTCTCTCTCAACTTCAGTGTATTTATCTGCAATATGGGCATATCCTAATTTGCAGGGATGCTGTGAGGAAAAAACTAAGGCATCCGCACCCTGTCTCAGTAAATGGAAGCTATAGGCATGATGACACTTTATGAAGACATAAGATAAATGATCACACATTCTTCTGGGAACAAAATCCCTTTGAAGTCTATTTCCCAGGACTATTATGAAGGAAGGAAATAGTTTAGAAAGGAATACATTTTACCATAAAGAATACATATTGCCTGTATCATACACAATCCATGCATAGCTATTGCAGATTTAAAAAATAGACTCCACAAGTCTTGTAGCACAGGCTGAAACTTTCACTATTAGCTCTGTAGAAGTCACATCCCCCCGCCGCCCGCAACTCTTAGAGGAAATTCAATGATCCACTCATGAGGTGGATCATTAATGTAGGGGGAACATAGGAGAATTCTGTTGACTTGGACCAAATCTTTGTCACTTAGACCAAATCTCTAGTATATTTATATACATAATAAGCCCTGATTAGGAGCTACAGGAAGAATGGAATGTGATAATCCTACTATTACAGTAATTTAATTTTAATTTTATATAAACACCTCATTTAACATTTAGAGAACTAAACAACTTTTAATTTACATGACAAATATTCTCAGTGCATGATAACTAATGTACAATGCTGACAAAGACATATTTTTTAAGGTCATGTGAAATCTGCTTAAAAAGTATTATTTAAACATCTAAAACAAAATCTTAAGGATTGATTATACTTTGTTGTAAGCATAAAATAAGATTCATTTTTAGAAATGCTCTAAGTTTATATGATCTTTGAAGGAGTAGTATACTAATAGAAGAGAGTTTCAAGTTCAAATTTAATACCAGTTTTTATAAAGTGATATAAACGGAAAAACTGCTAAAAAAGCTCTATAATCATATATCATTTTAAAACTGTAATTTTTATTCTTTCACCCCCTCAATTTTGTGACATGTTAACATTTTACTTTAAGACTAGCATTTTGAAAAAGATCAAGAAAACAAAATATTTAGGATAATTATACCATACCTTAATAACCTTTAAAATTCCCACATTTGTCCTTTCATTCATTTCTATGTCAAACCAACCTCCTTCATTTCCGGAGATAAAGAAAATTACTGCCATCCAATTAGCTGAGAACTCCTCATCCAAATCAATTACTCTCATCTCGAGCAAATTTTGAGATAGAGAATTTTCTTCAATTCTAACCATATGCTGAAACAAGAAGTAAAAAAAATCTTAACAACTGTGTGAGTGAGAGAAGAACTATTCTGGACTTACTAAGAAAGTTTACAGTCATTCATTACTTAGAAATGAGATCTGTGTTTATAGGCTCATGCTTCATTGTCCAAATACATATATTTTTCCTATGTAATATATAAACAAACATAAGACAAAACACATGTCTACATTTGGGTTGTATGTCACTAAAAATAACATGTACCTCTGTAAATAGAATTGTTTGAACAAATTTTAGAATGTAATGAATTAAAGTTATTAATTTCAAGGACAAATACTTACAGAAGACAGTTCCATGTATGGGATGTTATCATTAACGTCGAGGATTTTAATGTTGCACTCACACTCTGCTGACATACCATCTGCCCCACCATCTCGGTCTGAGCCTCTCACAGCAAGGGAATACTGGCTATATTGCTAAAAGCACACATTACAAAAAAATGTCATAGTTGATCCAGACAGTCCATATTTTGTCTCATGCAAAATTCTTTTAAAATGTTGGCTCACCATTTACATAAATTTATGTTGAGATAGGGGTAACACAGAATGTTGAAAATCCACATATCTCACATGAATCAAATCTCACAAACCGTTGCCACTTCTATTTCCAGTAATGCTTATCCAGCATCATTTAAAAGAAAACACATTTAAAAGCCTCATGTCCAGAGGTTGAAAAAAGTTTATAAAGGGTAAAGTGGACCAAAATGCTTAGGAGGAGAGAGATTAGGTTTATCAAGAATTTATGACATGAAAATTCCATGCTGTAAATAATCAGCCCTGAAATGTACGAGAAAATAAAGAGATAACAAATGGTTTGCATTTCTGGGAGGCAGGATGGTGGGCAGAAGCAGTGGAGTCATTGATAATTCTATCTTCTTGATTCTACTCAATGGTGCTTAAGTTTTTAGAATTCAGCAAAAGCAGAGAAGCCTTTCCTACACACGTATATACATACATCCTTATTCAAAATTGTGGATATAATTTTAGAAGATTCTTTGTTAGGGACATCTTGAGGTCTCTCCATGGACTCCAGGTTCAAAATATCTGCTTTGGTGGCTTGCTAGTGACTACAGAGTTCCTTTCATTTTTAGAGCTCTTCACTACTAAAACTCTTGATATGAAAGGAATCCCACTGGCCCCTTTAAGAAAGTTTGAGAGAGAAAAAGTAAATAGTAAATTTCTTCTAGTGGTTATTTTCGAACAAGTGAAAAAGGAGATATAGGTAACTTAGAAACTGATAGGATTTGGATCATTAAGAAATGTGAAAATCATCTGATTTATTATAAACCTAGGGGTCATTAACAGTGTTCACAGTCATTAACAGTCTGTTCATGAGATTGAACAGATCTCATTCAAAATAACTATAATAATTAAAATAAATTTTAATTATCAATTAAAAAATAAAACTTCACTTATATCTCTAAAATACAGATCAGGTAAATCCTATCAGTATTTTAAAAATGATGAAAAAATTGATACTTTTATATTAAATAATGGGACCATGTGGTATTAATAGAAACCATGCTGATTCTAACTTGCTAACTATCACTAATTATATTATTTGTAAGTGAAAAGATTTGTCTGAATGTTACTCAATTGCTATCCATCATTTTGATTAATTTCCAAAAATAATCTGGGCTGTCAGTAGGTGAGATATAGGAAGGAAAAAGAAGAGTTCTGTTGTCTCATATTCAGATGAGCTTACGATATTCTGGGTTAAAGAAAGATAAATAAATTTCTTAGCCTGTAAGAATTCTTGGAGCTTCTACCATGTTCATGCATTGTGACCTACCAAGATGGGGGACATAATAGCAATTGTTTCTTAAATGTATTTCATTATAGATCACACTTTTAAAAGAAGAGTACAGCTGTGCCTCTGCCTTATGTATATTCTTGTGTACTCTCAGAATATAGTTTTCTTAAATTGAGAGAAATATCAAGTAGGATTGAATGAGAAATAACAGTTTAAAATGTATTTAAGTATTTCACTATGAAATACATTAATGTATTTCATTTTGAAGATATTTCTTATATCATTACCATTATATGAAAAAGGTTATATAATTCAAAATTAAACATATTGTCTTCTTTTTCTTTCTTAGGTACTCTTGCTTTTAGAATTACTTCCTTTGAAACTGACCATTCAAAGAAAAACAATATTACCTCTCTGTCTAGAAAACTATTCATTGTACGAATTTCTCCAGTGTTTCTGTTGATAATAAACATTGGTGAATCAGAAGGTTCTTGTCTTATGATCTTGAAGGCTATTTTTGAGTTCAAGTTATTTGGTTCATCTGCATCAGTAGCATTGAGTCTCATCACCAGAGTATCTAGAAATCAAGGAAAATTGGTTGTAAATGGACAGTTTGCATTTTCATTATAATATAGTACATTGCTTTTTTAACAAGGTGTTAGGGTTGGTTGGTCTGTACAACGTATGCACTACCATTTTTTTAAAGATTTTATTTATTTATTCATGAGAGACACACAGAGAGAGGCAGTGACACAGGCAGAGGGAGAAGTAGGCTCTATGCAGGGAGCCCAATGTGGGACTCGATTCCAGGACTCCGGGATCATGACCTGAGCTGAAGGCAGACGCTTAACTGCTGAGCCACCCAGGTGTCCTGCACTACCATTTTCCTTTCTACTTCTCCAACATATCATTAATTTAACTCCTTTCTATACCTTTGCCTTGACAAAAAGATCACATTTTACCAGGAATTTACACATTATTGATAGTTAGAAAATAAAGAAATGTTTTACTCTGCTTTTCCTTCTCTCATTTTAGTGTAATCCTTTTCTTTTTAATTTAAATTCAATTAGTCAACATAAAGTACACAGTTAGTTACAGATGTAGTGTTCAATGATTTATCAGCGTTCAGTGATTTATCGAGTATAATATCATTTTATTTCACTACAATCTAATGGTGATATTAAAGTCAGACCAACTCTCTCAACTAAAGACTCTCAAGAGTCTTTTAAAATGTTTCTCTATGATTTTGGCTTCAGTTTCCACTCTATAAATGGGGATGATAATAGTATTGTCCTCACTGAATTCATGAAAGAGTTGAACTTTCTCCCTCTCATTCTCTTTCTCAATCTCTGTGTGTGTTTATGTTAATTCATTTCAGCATTCTTTTAAAATATTTTCAGTAAGCAATTAATTATGATACATCCATACAGTAAAATCCAATGCAGCTATTAAAAGTAATGAAGACATCTTCATTTCCTAATATGGAAAAATGTTAGAAATATTTTTAAACAAAAATTTACATTATGTATTAATATGTAAAATATGTTCCCAGTTGTTTCCAAAAGCATGTTTATATAAGCATAAAACATATATATCTAAGTAACTAATGATAGTGCTTGCCTCAAGAATGGTACCATGGAAAACAATGAATTGATTTCTATTCAATTTTTTACTTACCATATTGTGTAAATTTTTACAACACTTTTAGGATGATATTTTAGAATGGATACCTATTCAAAAATAGGTATAGTATTTTAATGAATAAAAGTAAAATGTCAGGATTTTGGGAATTTATAAGAAATATACCACTCAGGTTAAAAGTAACTATGATAACTTGAAGTTTTGAATTCATATGAGAATCATCTCTGCTATTTTTAATATATTTAGGACAATCTTTACTGGTATGCTAGGCAATTGATTTTCTCAAGTGGCTGAATATTTACAGTTAAGATGTTGCCATTTACAGTAATCCATAAGGAGGACATTGTACCTTTAGATCACCAAAGCTTGTTCAGGTAAATGCTCTATCTAGTTTATAGGTTTTCTGGTACCCCTCAATTAACCCCACTTCAAACAATAGTTTTCAATATGCATGGTGGGCCGAACAGGATTAAGTTTATAGTCTATTTCAAATACATAAAATCAGTAACTTGAGTAAAAAGTAAGCAAGACCTGTATTTATTTCATCTTATATAAAAAGGGAAAATGATGCTTGTTAAGTGTTTATCTTGAAGATTTTGGTCAAAAGCTAGATCTTCTGGAAATGACTTCTACTAATGACTTTAAATAGGTTAAAAAATAAAAAGGTTGGGGGGGTGCCTGGGTGGCTCAGTCAGTTGGGCATCTGGTCTGGCTCTTGATTTTTGCCAGGTCATGATCTCTTGGGTTCTGGGATCGAGCCACATATAGGGCTCTACTCTCAGTGGGAGTCTGCTTGAAAATTCTCTGCCTTTGCCTCTCTTCTCACTGTCACTCGTGCTCTCGTGCTCTTTCTCTCTCTCTCTCAAATGAATAATAATAATAAAACAGGCAATATGAACAGAAATGGTTGAAATTGCCCTTCAGAGCAGCCAGATTAGGAGGCTAAATCTCCTCCCAGTGCCCCTGCCACCACTGTACAAAGTATTTTGGGATTTCTTCTTAGGAATCTAAAAAAAAGCTGATGTATGAGTTACATGAAAAAACCCTTCTTATTTCTTTGTAGTTGCTCCTTGAGTATGCCAAACTGGAGCTGCTGCCACAGTTGAAGGGAAAGCTGTTATGGAGACTGAGAATGACTTTCTGTTCTGGATGGTTTTCTGTACTTAGTCTCTTACATTCATGATGAAGTAGTACCTTCTTAGTTTGGTATCTCATTGCCTGGCTGTGAAGAGTGATCTGGAAGTCAATGTATTCTTGTTTACTTAATAAAATGGATTACTTACTTGCATTAGAATTTTCTTCTATTTGTCCTACGAAAGTAGACATAGAAAATACTGGAGGATTGTCATTTATATCCAGAACCCTGACTCTGAGCTCAAGAGGCCTCTCTAAATCTTGACCCAGTGAATTCAGAGCCCGGCAATAGATCTAGGAGAGAAGATAAGAATAATTATTTGCTGCAACAGATGTTTATTTATTTATTTTTATTATTTTTTATTTTTTTAAGATTTTATTTATTCATGAGAAACACAGAGAGAGAGAGAGGCAGAGATGACAGGCAGAGGGAGAAACAGGCTCCCTGTGGGGAGCCTGATGTGGGATTCGATATCAGGACCCCAGGATCATACCCTGAGCCAAAGGCAGACACTCAACCACTGAGTCGCCCAGGCATCCTGCAACAGATATTTATTAAGTTCTTACTTTGTTTGGATACTATACTAGGCACAGAGGGTAACCAAAAAAAGTAAGACATATTATTTCCTACTAGACTGTAGGTACAAGCAGTACCTATGATCAATAAGGGGAGGCAAATACAAACTCAAAATACCATTTGAGAAAAGGTAACATGATAAGTTACTTAAAGAATAGGAGGATGTAATGAATGAGAAAGATCTTGAGAGAGAATTCCAAAAAGTGGAGCTGGGATTTGACAAGATGTTCCAAGAAAAGGGATTTATGTGAGGAAAGAAGCAGAGTAGTGAAAATGCATTGTTGAAATTAGGAGTAGCGGCTATTGGCTTTGAGCATGGGGTAAAGGAGAGTCACATGGGGGGGGTTCAAAGAAAGGTAGTATTCATTAGCTAGGTGGTAACTTTGTGGGTGTTCGTATTATTATTGCTGTTGTTATTATTACTTCTATATGAAGGGTATGTAAGTATAATGTATGCTGTTTTACTTGTACTATAGAAATGCCTTGTGCTTCAAGAAAAGCTAATAGGTTGACATGCTGACCTAGAGAGTTTGTGGGCAAACATTGTCAGAAATAAGACAGGAATATAGGTTTGGAATAGAAGACTAAGGAATTAAAGCAGCCTAAGGAATACACAGTAAGCAGTAATGACACAAAGCACAAGCATCCCTTACTATTTGAAGGCGTCTGGGGGAGATGGGTGGGTGAGGTTTTCATTGAAGAGCCTACAAGATCAAGAAGGGTTTTCTGTATTTCCTTTTTTTCTAAATATTAACAAGTGTCGACCATGATGATAAATGGAAATGGAAGCAGCCAAGGAACAAGCATAAGAGAGACGAAAAAATAAAATTGGTAGAATAAAGTTCTTGAAGAAACAGGTAATTATGGAACAATGGAAATTTCATGAAGATAAACTGTGGGAAGAAGTAGGCAATTAATCCTGTTTTTGGATTTAATGCAGAATATTTCTGAACCGGGGGAGAGAAAATTGTGGAAGTGTGTAATGGAAGGCCTCAGACTTTTAATGAAGTTGAGGTCAGCTGCTTTAAATGCTAATGAGGTTGTGGGTTCGCAGCTAAGTCACAGCCACTGTCAAGAATGGATGTGTGATTAAATTAAGGATGAATGGGAGTTTTTCCAAAGCACCTTCTAGCTCAGGTGAGCTGGAGCAATGTTAATTTATTATAAAGTATGTTTACTCAGAAGAGCCTCCCATAGTAGCTCAAAAATCATCATTTGACAACGGAGTTAAAGAGAACCAATATTCTCAGCTGAATTAAAGAAAAAGAAGTGTAAGAGTTAGGTCCCTGCCCTTCCAAAAAAAATATTCTAGTTTGCCACTGGGGACAGACCAGAAGTTAACACTTTTTGCTAAGGCATTTCAGCAAGACATTTCTCTTAATCTATTTGTTTCTGTTGGGTCATAAGATGCTCATAAATTGAGACAACCAAAAATTATATTGGGATTCCTGAAATCAAATCAAATATGATCTGAGCTTAAGATATTCTAAAAATAATTTAAGGCTTAACACATATATTGGTGTGGAGCCAACTTACAATGAAAAAAGGGGTGACCTCTCGATCAACTATGGATGTAATATTAATTTCACCAGTTTTTTGATTGATGATGAAGATTCCATAAGGTGGCTGATCAATTCCTACTCCAGAGATGCGGTATGTAACTTGCTGGTTTGCAGCACAATCTGAATGAATCTGCAGAGAAAGCACAGGTGAAAATATTACAGAGAACAAATAAAAAGTGCTAGGTTTGATAAACAGCTATCTTTCTCAAGAACTGTAGAATGTCAGTACCTGTTACCTTTTGGGAAATGCTGGAAATAGTTATTTTTCTAGTTTCAACTCTAGTATTTTCCATAATAGCAAGCAATCTAATAAAAGAAACTCAATTTCTATTTATACCAAATAAGAAAAAAAATAACATACCACTTTAATAAACCCAGGACAATGTAGTCATCATCCATCCATTCATTCATTTATCCATTCTTTCTTTCCACATTTATAATTGATCATATTATTTTCAGGCTCTGTGCTAGCACTGGCACTAGAGTAGGTAATTCCAGTTTACCAGTGTTGTCTTTATATAACTTTGATCTCTTGATCCAAAAAATTTTAAAAATGTAGTTTTAGAAGAAAATTTTAAGTAGTTTTATGTAGGTGACAAGACTTATCTGACTGTGTAGAAGCCCTTAATTCTGAAAATGGGGGAAGATGTATTATCAGAAAATAAGGAAATTTCCCCCAAATAAATGGCTTATTGAAGCTGGGTTCATTGCATTCTTTGAAATGCAATGTTGTATGACTCCAAGCAAATCTAACTGGAGAGTGTATATATGTCTGAATGTGTGCGTATATTGTATATGTGTCTATGTATGTATACGTATCTGTGTGTGAATCTGTGTGTGGGGATATATTTGTGAGTGTGTGTGTGTGTGTGTGTATTTATACAAAGGAAAACAAAGGGAAATGAAAGGAAGAGTATGAAATAGGGTACATTGTGAATTCTTACTTAAAAAAAGCCAAAAGTAGAAATTCAATTCTAATAGATCCAGGCAGAAAGAACATTAAAATACTCCCTCTGAGTGTGCTAAGTGATAAATTCATTATTTAAATCACTGTATTTTTCTACTTAGAATTGGGGATAAATTATGATCATGTATACCTATTTTACCAATGAGGCACGTCAATGTTTAACTGTTTAACCCAGTGCCTAAATTTCTTAATTTATCTTTTTAATGGCTTCAGTTTTCATAATATGAGTGACTATACTTCTGTTTTGTATGATAAATTCTAAGTGAGTTTATATTTATAAAATATTTAAAAGATAGGCTGTTTTGAAATTTAACCCCATCCATTCTGATTTTTGATTTTATGCTTTGGTGTTGATACTTACTTTGGCGATTGGGTTCCTCTTTGAATTGTCTTCACCTTCACGACAGGCTGCAGCGAACTTGATCCATTCACGTTTTTGCCTCCTGATTGAATGCCACTTGATGGTGCCATTTTTAGTGTTGTAATCTCTTACCTTGAATAGGCATGATAAAGTAGTAGTATCTATTAACTTTTATTCATAATTCACATGCCACTGAAGTTTTTGGAGGAGAGGGTAATTGTAATATTAGAAAGAGAGGATGTTCAATTAGGAAAATTGGTAATTTTGATAATCTATTAATTTTAGCATAACCTTCATTTTTTACTTATAAGGATGAATTTTCTTTGAAAATGTGTTGTTACTTCCAAACTATTTTCCTTATTTCTAATTTGGAAAAAAATAGATTTGCTGTGTATTACCTGGATTCGAAATTCACTGTTAATTTCCACCACCACCTGTAAAATACAAAATAATCGCAACAGTTAATTTTCATTAAGTGCTTTACAATTCATGTTATCCAATCATTTAAAAATCAAATAAATCTTGTGAGTCATTAGAATTATTTTATCCGTCCAGATAGAGATGGATCTAGCTTATCTCCCAGGTATAATGATGATGTTATAGATTCCTTTTCTTTTTGTCTTTACTTTTCAGTTATGCCCGTCTTTTTAATGACTTTTATTTTTTAACCTCTTTCATTCTTCGCCTACACAGATATGTGTTATCATATGACCTAAAATATTGAACGCAAGAGGAGTGAGGGTTGGAAATTTAGGCTTTCTTCATAAATCTTGCACTTAAGAGCTATTCTGATGCTATTCTGTAATATTCAACAGTAAGTTAAGATACTTAAGCTTTGACTATAGTTTCAGGATCTTACTAGCCATAGATGGAAAATAGAAAAAAAAAGTGGAGTAAAGAAAGCATATAGAACTGAAAGTATCTGACAAGTTTCAGAGTATTTGCTCCTTCATATTCTAATTCTAAATGGGAGATTTTCTAGTATTTTGAAAATCTTAAGATGATAGATTTGCTTTGAAATATGAGAATAAAAAGTTCTAACACGCAAATAATTTCTTTTATAAAAATGAGTTCCTGTTTGATGTTTTATGCTAGCCCCCCCCCCAAAAAAAAAAGATATAAATGCATCCTTCCATAGCAAGGAGAAGAAATTGTAGGCATGTACGGACAAATTAGTGGGTAAGCAACTTCTAGCAATCTTCTCCAGCATTAAACACTTTCCCTGTTCAACAAATGAGCTACTACTCAAGTAGAGCTCTGCCTTATTTCAGCTTGATCTTGATCTTTACATATGATTTGTAGTGAAAGATCAGGATAATTTAAATTACTTTTCTCTAAAACCCGAAAGCATTTCTAAAAAGATGGATTTTATATATTAAGTTTAAATTGTCAGTATACTTAAGACAGAGTAAAATACCTATCTAAAAATTAGGTGTAGATGTGAAGGTTAATTTGCATTTATTAAGTTTTAACTTGCACTTCAAGTCATTAAAGATAATGTAAATCCTTGGTTTTTATTTCTCTCTAATTAAGAAATTTTCAACTTCTAGTTGAATTTTTTCAGAACTGCAACGTATGAAATTTATTATCACAATTAGACTTTATCTGCATCACTGATAAAAGAAATTGAAGCTTGCATTTAAAAAATACTAATAATAGAAACTTCAAGATAGAGTAAGTTACTTTTTATAATTTCAATCTCACCATTAGATAAAAATAAAATTTTGGTTTCCAAGTGCATATTTTTCAAAAATTGTTATAATTGATAATTCAGGAAAATACCTATTTTTTGGTTAATGAGAGTAGTGTGAAGAGATTTTTTTATAGGAATTATATTCTTATGGTATATATTTAATATTGATTATTATTATCACTGTTACAATTCACTGAATAGTGACTAATTACTAGATAATGTGTTTAGAGAAATCCGTGCCTTCGATCTTCACAAATACAGGTGGTCATTATCTCCATTTTACAGATGAGGAAATTGAGTTTGGGATACAAATTTATGGCTAAATATCATCCAATACAATTCAGCCTAAATTTGTGCTTGTGATATGGGTTTTACAATAAAATGCAAGATAGCCTATTCCAACTAAATTATTAAATAAGCTATACGATGGAAAATTGACAATACAACTTTGAGAATTCAAAACATTCTGATTTTAATCTCATCTCATGTTAGCCTAACAGGAATGTCCATATATAACAACAACAACAACAACAATAATAGTGATTCCAGGGGGAAAAGAAGTAGATGGTTCAAATGGTTTAGATAAGTAACTCAAATGTTATTGTTGAGTCCCTCTCAGGTACAGAATTAAGATGATGTTACTTCATGCTACCTGTGGACTCATGAGAACTCTATCTCTCTCCCATTTGTGGATGTGGAACGGGGGTGTAGGGATACCTTATTTGTCTATTTGGAAGCCATTTCTTCATAGCTACAGAGTTATGTAGGCATGTGTTCTCTGTCTTGCACTTCCCTTCCACACTGAAGTGTCAGAGCCTACTGTTTGTTTTGGAGAACTATGCCAGATGACTAATAAACCTTCCAACTTTATGAAGCTGGGTCATTCTTTTTCCCATGAGAGGCAATTTAGGCAGAAGACCAAATAAGTTTCACCATAATATCAGGCTCCCAATTGAATTAGTAATTAAAAAACTGCCAAGTCTGCTTAAAAATATGTTGTGTTGACATAGCCTTATTGTTTTGCTCAGAGTCTAGAATAAGCGATGAAACAAAGTCACTCTTGGACTTTCAAAGGCAAAATAATGAGATAAAAAGAGTGCTTGGTAGAGTCAGAAAGCTTTCAATGTACTTCTTAAGTTCTCTAAGCCTTAGTTTTCTCATTTGTAAAATGAGAGGGAGAATAAATTATATAAAGCTACTTTCCAATTCTAATACCTAATCCCTGTGTGCAGTAGGAAAATATCAGTTATTTGATCATGGAAAAGGCATGGTAAACTTGTGGGTTTAAAAGATTATTCTGTCCACAGGTGGTAGAAAGAGGCAGGATTATAGGCCACAAGTAGTTGAGTGTTCCACATCAAAACAGACCAGAGATGAAGCAGGGAGGAACAGAAGCTGTTGACTGTGACAGTGGTAACAGGGAAGATCAAGGCAGAAAATCCACACAATTGAAATGGATGGGACTTGAGAACAAATAGGACATGGGAGTCAGGAGAAAGAAGAATCTCAAGTGATGGCAGTTTCAAACTAAGAGGTGAGGCGCAAGGCAGTAGCAGAATGTAGCAGATTAGAACACATGGACTTTGAGATGCTAGAGAAATGGCCAGGTGAAGGTGCTTAGCAATTTGAAATATGTATCAGCATCATGAACAATGTTCAGATCTCATATGATCTGCTCAGGTTGGACAGTTTAAATCATGGGAGAATTTGAAGACCCTAAAGTAGGGAATACAACAAAGAAACAGCCTCTGGCCAAGCATGAAACAAGGGGAATTCCTACATTTATAGAATAGGGAACAGCAACAGAAACAAGCAACAAAGAAAAAGAGAAAAGAAGTGGCCAAAGTGGGAAGAAAATATAATGCAATGTCACAGATGTCAAAGGAAGGGAGAACTGAAAGAGATATGGGATGTGAACATGTGTCAGATGACTTAAAATCCTGGAGTGGAATGAATCCTGAGGTTTTGTGTGACCTTCAGAAGAATCCTTTCAGTTTGATGGAATGGGTCCTTCTTGACTGAAAGGGATTGAGGAATAAATGGGAGGGGAAGGGGACATTAAGATGGCTTCTTTTCCAGGAAATTGGACTACAAAAGGAAACAAAGATGGGATGGTAAAATGAGATATGGCGTCCAAGGAAATACTCTGGGAGAGGGAGATGTGGATTTTTGAAGGTGAAGAAAGAAAAAAGTAGGAGATTTTTATTTGAAAGAGAGGTTCAAAAAGAAAGTACTTGGTAGAAGTGTAACAGAGCAGGAGAGAATTGACAGAAAGAAAGAAGAGAAGGTAAGGAAGAGAGGAAGGATGGAGGTTAAAATCAGTAGACTGTAAGAGGTAGTTGAAGGACATCATCTGATTGATCTAGACCTTATCTATAGAGTAAGTATAATCAGGGGAGCAGTTTGGATTCCTAAATGAGTTGGAAATAGGTACTATGGAGGCTTATGATGGAGATTCACTTAAAAATGAATACAGGCATTATTAAGCTGAGTATATCTCATCTCTCTTGTCTACTGGGTGTGTCCCTCTGTGCCTCTGTTTCATTGGCTACTTAGGAGACTAAAGCCCTTTCTAATTCAAACATTCTAAGAAAGTAGTGAATATAATTCACTTGAAGTGCATCCTCAATGAGTCCTTCCTTCATTTCTATTTAAAGAGCCAATCCACATATATTAAAAAAAAAATCCACAGGACACTAAATTGCATGCTAATTTCAATGGTTCTTTAATTATACTCATTTTTAGGTCATTTTTTCTCTTTTGATACTGAGGTTTACATTTCTTTGCAAACAATAAAATGGTCTTGAAAGTAATAAGTAATTTCTATGAGGCAAACCTCTTGTATATAATAATTGGGAGATGGTCTTCCATAGCCACTTGCCAGTTGTTAAGCATCCAATGCTGACATATTTGATAACTGTATTTTACATCATAAGGATGAACTTGGGACAGAACCAAAATATAATAATTTGCTTCTTTTTAAAAAACTCCTGTTTTGTCTTTGTATTACTATCAGTTTGGAGTTGATATACCTTGATAAGTTGAGTTTTCTTATTTGCTATTGGTTTATTTATTTATTTGACAAAAATATGTATTGAATGTATATTAAGTGGCTTCAAGGCTGGATGAAAGGGCTTAAGCCCTAAAAAATACTGTGGCAAACCTTAGATGAAATGTAAAGTAAATGTAATAAAACACCATAAAAATAAGTGTAAGGGAAATTCAACCTTATTATTTCTATGTTTAATTTCTTGATCACTTTTTGGAATGTGTAGGGGGAGAGAAATATAAACTATCCCCAAATTGCCTTCTGATGCCCCTACTTTGTGTGATTAAATATCTAGTGAGCAGTCTTGCCCTGGTGCGAGGCATTACAAAGGATACAAAAATGAATCAGACACAGAATCTGCCCTCAAATAACTTACAGTCAAGTAGTTTTATGAGCCACTGGCAGCCATTAATTTGTAGAGATGCAGTTTTTCATTAGCCAAGTGTAAAAGGCTGCACCCTATTCTCATGGACCAATTGAAAATATAGATCAGTAGCCAATGGCATTTAAACTACTTCGACCTGCCTAAGTCCTTTAAAGGAATTCGCAGGGCAAGCAAACCACCAAGAGTGGCATGTCCCAGCACTCTGTAGGGCGTTCCCTCATTGACAGAAGCATAATAAGTAACTGCAATGCCGAGCATGCTTTCTGCCTTTTCCTTAGGCAATACCTGTTAGGAAATGGGATACTCCGCACCGATGTCCTTGGTGAATGTATAGTGGAGAAAGAGTTACCAGAAATTATGTGCTCTGGGTATAGACAAGAGTGTTTTCTTTTCTACATTCATCAGCCTTGTTAAAAAGGTGAACCTTGTCCCTTAGGGGCCAGGCCTTCAAATTTATTGAGACAGCATCTCTCAATGCTTTTGGTTTTTCTGTTACCTAAGTTGGGCATGGCAAAATGTTTTACTCTGTGGCAACCAATTAAATGATGGGAAATTTGTAGTTCCTGTTTTTACAAAGGTGCAAGAAGATGCTGATCCTATATCTACAGTGAAAATAATAAAGCTTTTAAGAACACTATGAAATGGAAATGGTTTTCCTGAAATACAAATTATAAATTTTGGGACGCCTGGATGGCTCAGTGGTTGGGTGCCTGCCTTAGACTCAGGTTGTGATCCCGGGATCTGGGATCACATCCCACCTCAGGCTCCCTGCAAGGAGACTGCTTCTCCCTCTGCCTATGTCTCTGCCTCTCTCTCTCTGTGTGTGTCTCTCATGAATAAATAAATAAAGCTAAAAAAACACAAGTTGTAAATTTTATCGAACAGGTAAACAAAAATATCTTCATTTTCTATAAAATATTTTACTGACATACTGTTATCTATAATTAGCATCACTATACTATGTGCACAAGAAAACATAAAGAATCCTCCCTTTTTCTGTTTGGTCTGTACTAGTTTGTTAGCCCTTCTCTTGCTTTAAGCATCAATAAACACAATTATGGAAATTTAAAATGTCTGGTTCAAGTAAGTTGATGAACTATGTAACGAAGTATGTATTTTTTTCTGTGTATTTTAACCTGCACGTTGAGAAATACTTTGGAAACTCCTTCTTCTATCCTAATTTATTTCAGTTAAGTCAAATTGTGGAGATGGTTTTATCAGCTGGCCAGAGGTGTTCTTTCTTTCTTTTTGTTTAGAGGTTTTCTTTTGAAGGCAAGTTTTAACCATGCAAGAGCATGATATTCTTGGAAATCAGTAAGATAGATTTATTTGTTCTTTGGGTATAAGCTGCAGAAGTTTGCCTTTCTATAAAAAGACATCTTGAGTTTGTGCTGATGTTGGTGACTAATTGAATCTGGCAAAGTTGCGAATAATTTTCAGAAATCATTAGAACTATAGAAATTCTACTGCATAAAAAAAAAAGAAATTATACTTCATCTATTTTGCTTTCCTACAGTGGGGCCCTGCCATACATTATCTCATTGTAACAACCGTTCACAGAGATTTCTTGGGTATGCTACCTCGGTGTCATTGTTCTGTGGTCTCGAATGCATTCCACACCCTCCCTTTTTAATACACTAATTTAGCAGCTACAGAAAAAGAAAGAAAAATAAATGAGGGTCCAGTAACATTTCTTTGGCTTGCAGTGTTATAACAGGTGTAAGCTCTTGTCTTTCTAGGAGGCTTGTCTAAATAACGGAGTAGTCCTGTGACCAGCTTGCTTGTTTTAAGAACAGATCTTTCAGCGTTATTCTCCTTGATCTAACTCACTAATCTGAACAAAGCCTAAACTTTCAGGTATATTAAACGGATTACACGACGTACATGTAAATAGATGGCTGTTCAGCTCTCAAATGGATTTGCATTAAAGATACGACCAGTTTAAATGTCTTAAAGGTTTTAAAAATTGTCCAAGTATGTCCAAGTATGCTCCCTAATGTAGATTTTCACTTATTATAGACTTTCAGCAGAGAAGAATAAAGACTTTTTTTTTTTTTTTTTTTTTGGTAAAAGCAAATCTTCATGGTGAGGCTAGCAGAAAGGTTAGTGGAAGAGTTTACCACTATAGTGGTAGTTAATTTTCAGGGGAAAATATTTTATTTTATTTTTTAAAAGGTTTTATTTATTTATTTGAGAGAGATAATTTTCATAAGATGGAGGAGAAACTTATGATTGATTCCAAAGTAAAATATGGCAATAAGCAAACAATCCACAAACCAAAAAACCAAAACTATCCAAACTTAGAAAATAAAGTGTAAATGTCCAGAAAGCTTTTCTACAAAGAAAGGTCAATGAGAATACATGATTTTGATAAAATGATACATTTTATGAAGAATGACTAATTTGACAGTGTTTAAAGGAATTTCATAGATGTAATTAATTAGAAATAATCATAAAAATAAAGAAATGAGATATTTTATACATTTAATGAAAGCACGAAGCATATGAATAAACTCTAATCAACTGAAACTAGAATAGGCCTTAATGGATCTGCTTTATATGAAATTAAAAATAAAAGTATTTCATTACCTTGCAATATATAGCTGTCCCTATGCTCAAATAACATAGGGTACAGTAGTGCTTGTTAATCCCTACCACATCCCAAATTATGATATTAACTGATCCTAAAGATCCATTTAAAAAGTTCATGATACAGGGCTAGTCTTTGAAGGCAGTTTGGAAGAAAAACTACCAGCTTATTGATGCTTATCTGTAACAAATCCACTGGTATGACCTCTCTTACTTAATAAACTGAATTCAAACTAACCAGCATACTTTGATTCAAAGGTCTAACTTGTTATTATAGAAACCCAACAATCCAGTTCAAAAATTAAGCAAGTAGAAACAAATATGAACCACAGCACTACATCCTGCCAAATTGGAGGGTGATTTATCTGGCACTTGCCTCTTTGGATTACATTAACTTTCCTGTGAGAAAGACTATGATTTAAAATTCTCCAACCTGTATGAAATTTGATATGACACCTACTGTTATCTTAGTTATCTCTAAAAAGAGAAAATTAATAGCGTATAAGGGAGACAGTGATAAAGCATCACATTACATTTGTCTAAACATCAAATATACAACTTTTATATCACGATCATTACTTTCCAGTAGTAAGAACCAGTATCATAATAATTATACTTACTCCTTAATTACAGCTATTCCTTCACTTATTATATCATTATATCATTTATAAATCTCCCACACTGCCATGTTTTTTGAGATTAAAAAATGTTGTTTTAAATAAAATCATAGTTTAGCAGTGTGGGGCTTTTGCTATCAGTGATATGGATACCAACCACATATAGAACTGATGAGATTATTTGGATTGTGAGGCCAGTCACAAACTTCTATGATTTAAATTTATATGTATCCTATATTTATGCTTTAAAATTATAGTGAATCTGCCAGTAAAGATACCCAGAGAATGAGAAAATGTTTAGGGTAAAGATCAGGACACAGCCGCGATGTTAGTTTACGAGCCCACCTGCAAAAAATAATTTGAACAACAAAATGCTATCAAGTGGTGATAAGACTTTTCCACATTTAGTATTTTCCCAGCATGACTTAGCACTGACTTCAGTGTCAGAGATGTGATATGATGAGTTAACACTGATGCGTTAATATGCTCGAGTCTTCAATTAAAGAGAGAAACCCTACTTAAAAATCTAGTTCGTAAAATCACCATGTCATTAACATAAACTTTTAATGGGTTTAGGTTAGAAATAATACTAAATAACACTTTCTAAAAAGTTCTCCCTTGTTTACAATGAGCATGATTATGAGGGTTTTTAACAGAATCCACTTACCAGAAAAATGAGCAGCACTGTGGCTGTTCTTAAAAAGTGCCAGTCCATTGCAGCTGGGTTCTCTTACATCCAAGACCAAGAGAGTTTTGTTTGTTCTCTGTTCTTTTTTCTTTCCCCCAATCAACTGGTGTCTGATTAAAATAATTTCTCAGTAGATGTTCTTACATGCAGGCTTTGAGGTGTTTCTGCCTTCTCTGGGAGAAGAGCACAAGGTACGTATAACCAGTCTAGATCCCCACCCTTAAAACTTGGGCTGGTCTCCGTGAAATGCTTGACAAGATCATCACTGCTCCCGGTAAAAGCTCAGGACACACCCTTCTTCCAGCTGAAAGGCAGCTCTCTGTGGGGTTGGAAGATTCACTCCTTTAATGAAGGTTTTCAGTGCCAGGCATTTAAAATGATCTGAGGGATGGAGAGTGATACAATTGATAGGGACTTTGCCCCCTATGCTCTATTTACAGGTAGTTTAAGCTTCTTCATTCTTAAAAAGCCAAGTATAGTCTGGAGGCTGATATTCAAAATGGATTATCCGGTTCATACTCCTAACCAGACGCTCAGGTCTTAATCAAAAATCAAAAGCTTTCCATTTCAGTGGATGTTAGAAAATATTCAGTCACTTTTTTTAAGATATTATCAAAGAACCAGAAAATTTGCCGATGTTAAGAGTGAGGGTTCTTTTTTTAAAAAAAGAATTAATCCAAACAAGCAAAACTATGCTACTTACAATGATAAGGTCCCCTGCATAAGTCACAGTTTTCTTTAAGTGGACAGCCTGAATCCAGAGAAGCCTCTGTTTTTTTCTCTGAGTATCTTCTCTCCCCAATTATTATTTTTCTCTCTTTAAGGCTTCACCCTTTTCAAATGTAGTAAAACAAAATTTAAAGTATCTAAGCCAGATTAATAGAAAAAGTCAGAGCCACCAATTAAAATCTTGTTGGCCATTTTACGAATGAAGATCAGTGCCTGAAATGCTAATGGAAGCACGGAAAGCTGCTGTGCAGGTGAGGTGGGTGAAAAGGCAATGACGAGTCCCAAGCACAGAGCCAAGAATCTGGATAGTGAGCCAATTAGAACATGGGTAATGCACTGAAGAAATGGCTGCCCACACACACAAATGGGAGATTGAACGCAGCCCTGAGCTTTCCGAAGAGTGACTCTCACAAGGCAGCATTTGCAAATGTTCTTGGGTTATCCTCTCTTTACTCAGCTATGTCGAGTATAAATATTGTGAGTGGCAGGAAGTCTTGAGATGGCAGTGTGGAACAAGAGACCCATCTGATAAGATGTAGATTATGGTCAAAAAGATGCTAACCATGTCCCAGAAAGGGAGGGTGTCTCTGAGGGTCAGAACCTCTACAAACTGCTGTCATTTCACAACAGATGTGTGGCAAAGAAGTTACTCAACAGTGATTTGAAATAATATGCTCTTCCTCATGGGGCTTAGAGAGAAGGTGCTATGATGTCCATTTGTAGTATTGGTGAATAAGAATGCTTATAAGAATTGGTTGATATGAGTAAATGAAATGAAAGGAGAGGGTCAGGCTCAAATTCTCTTAGTAGAGTAAGATAGAATGTGAGTATCGACCTATGACTTAGTCTGAGCAATATATTAGTATGAGGATTGTATGACTGTGAATGGCTGAAGACTCAGCACCAGAGATGAAAGGATCTACTCTTGCAGCTTTGCATGGCATGAGTGTTCTATCCACCTGGAATTCTGGGCATGGTACTAGGTTGTGCACAGGCCCGCTTCATGCATTGGATAGTACTTCCCCAAGCCCAACCCTGGCTCCACCCTTAACTCAATGCCCTGCTCCAAGAGTCCCAACACCTAGACTCTTGCATTTGTCAGGCAGCTCTCTGGAGAGGAGGTGTGTCAGAACCTTGCTGTAGAAGAGCGGCGACTATCTTAATTGTCACATGAGGACTAGTGATATGGAGCACAAGTGGGAAAGGGAGTTTACGGATCATCATTCCTTTTCTTTCACTTCTTTCCCTGCCTTTTCCTCTTTCCTACTATTTTAATCTCTTCAGAGTAGCATTGTCCAAGAGAACTTCCTGAGACATGGAAATGTTCTCTGTGTTATCCAGTAGCCACTAACCATCTATGGCTACTGAGCAAATGAACTGTGGCTTTATATGACCAAGGAACTGAATTTTTAGCTTCATTTAATTTTAGTCCATTTAAATTTAAACAACCACATGTGGCCAGTGGTTAACGTATCGCATAGTACAGAGAGGTGAGAGCATCATTATTTTTATTATCTTCTATCTTGTTCTAAGCTGTAACTCTTTTTGTTCCTTGTAAATTCAACTCCCTTTAGTTAAATCTACTCTATTCCTTTTCTCAAATGAGGGAACTCTATCTTTCAGAGTTTCCAGTCAATGCCTTTTGATTCCCTTTTCTTTGTGTACTCTTGTTATGTGAGTTGGCCTGCTCCTTTTTCCTGACTCCTTACTGATCCTAATTCCCAATGCCAACGAGTTAAGATACTTTAAAACACAGGCAACAACAATCCCCTCTCATTTGCGTATTCACATTTTCTCAATTATTTCCTCCAGCCATCTTACCTGTAATTTCATATCACACTGTCACAGAATTGTGCTACACAAGTTGGCTTCTGGTCTCCCTGGACCCCATTTCTATCTGAACATCGGTTGGCATGCATATCTCCACCTACATACCAACAGTTCTAATTTCATAGAGATTTTATGGAATTTGGGGTGATTTTTTTCTTTTTGGAATTCCCTTGATAAGCTAACATTTTCTCACAGGAATCAAAACTCTCCTGGGAAGGGATTTTCCTCTCTCTTATAAGGCACTTGCAAACTCTAGAAGGTCATCTCAAGTGCCTACACTTCTATATTTGCTCACAGTGTAATACTTTCTTACAACAGAAAATAATTGGCATCTTTCACTAAAGGTGATGGATTCTACCAATTAAAATTTCTTAAGCCTGGTTAAAATTCCTGATAATTCTACGCTCTTCATATACAGAGCATGGATTCATGTATTTTAGTCAAACCCGGTAAATAAGCTTTTATGTCATATGTGAAGGTCTACTTTCAGGTGTGTATCAAATTACCCAATCAGCTCTATAAATTGTTTAAAATATAGGTGAGAGATGAAAAGGAATCATAAAAATAGAAAAATTAAGGGAAGTATGTTGAGGATAATATAAGGAAAAATGTTTGTGCTTGTCTCTATATTAATGTTCCTATGATATATATTGATTCCAGATCTTGTTCACATTGTTTAAAATCAGGCTGTTTTTCAGTGAGTCACAACAAAGTCTGGGAGATGGAGGCTGCTGCTTTAGATTAAAGGATACTTTTCTTTTAATATGTAGCAACCAAATACAATGTCTGATCCTTAATTGGATTCTTGATTTGAACAAAGCAACTATAGAAATTATTTTGTAGATATTTGGTGAAATTTAAATATGGACTATTAGGGAATTATTTGAAATTTTATTAGGTTATGTAGCATTGTATCTTTAAAGATGTACACTAAATTATGCAGAGGCAAAACGGGTAACAGAAATTTTCTTTATGGTAATTTAGCAATAACATAAAGTAAATATGTCAAAATGTTAATTGCCAAATCTAAATGATAGTATATGGTTTTCTCTTTGCTTTTCTTTTTTAAATATATATATATATATATATATATATATATATATATTTATTGAAGTTTGATTTGCCAACACACAGTATAACACCCAGTGTGCATCCCGTCAAGTGCTGTCCCCTCAGTGCTCGTCACCAGTCACCCCATCCCTCTGCCCACCGCCCCTTCTACTACCCCTTGTTCATTTCCCAGAGTTAGGAGTCTCTCATGTTTTGTCACCCTCTCTGATTTTTCCCATTTTTCCCTCCTTTCCCCTATAATCCCTTTCACTATTTTTTATATTCTCTGTATGAATGAAACCATATAATGATTGTCCTCCTCTGACTTACTTCACTCAGCATAGTACCCTCCAGTTCCATCCACATCGGAGCAAATAGTGGGTATTCGTCATTTCTAATGGCTGAGTAATATTCTATTGTATACATAGACCACATCTTCTTTATCCATTTCTGGATAATCTTTATCTTTTCTGCATTTTTGAGAATTTTCATAATAAAATTTAAAATAATGGTCTAAGTAGGGGTTAGCAAATTATAGCCATGAGCCAACTTTGGCCCACTGCCCTTTCATTATTTTATTGAAAAATAACTGTGCCTGTTTGCATATGTATTATCTATGGCTACTTTTCCTCTACAACAGCTGAGCTGAATAGTTATGACAAAGTGGCCTGCAAAGCCTAACATAACTACTTACCTGGCTCTTTATAGAAGTTTGCTGACGTCTGCACTAGGTGAATAGATTATAATTCATAATACAAAATATGATTCATTAGGAAATTAGTTGACTTTAGGAGAATCCACAAAATTGATTGAAACTCTATGAACAGAAATCATGATGACTTAAAGTAACCACTTAAATTAAAGCAATTAACCACTGAGGAAAAGATACAACTTTATAATCAAAATATATTTTTAGTTTTATATTTTCAGAAAGACTGTTTAATTGACTAGAATAATCTATGGTCCAACTCTTCTGCTTTCCTTTTAAACCAGATTAAGGAAAATCTTAATTTTATTTTTCTCTAGTCAGTTCTAAAATAAGAATTTGATAGCACAAAATCTTTTTTTTTAAATTTTTATTTATTTATTCATGAGAGACACAGAGAGAGAGAGAGAGGCAGAGACACAGGCAGAGGGAGAAGCAGGCTCCATGCAAGAAGCCGGACGGGACTCGATCCCAGGTCGCCAGGATCACGCCCTGGGCTGAAGGCAGCGCTAAACCGCAAAGCCACCTGGGCTGCCCAATAGCACAAAATCTTAATGTACTTTCCTCTCTATAGAAAGACTATTCATGAACAGGGAAAAATAGCAAATTATTTTGTGAACCTCAGGCTCTATCTTAATGCTTAAATATTTTGTGATTAAATAAGAGTGGTCAAAGAAACTATTGTTATTTCTTTAAAAAAATTAAAAATAATTCTAAATGAGCATCCACTGCATTTTCATTGCTGTGCTAGGTGTTGTGGAACATTCAGAATAATTTCAAACTTTGCCCTTACAGAGGTTATTCTGTAGCTGCAAACATACTGTAAAAGAAGAATTATACTACTCCCTTCTGGAAGACGTTTTTTACTCACACACCTATGTATATTAGCTCCCACCTCTATGTACTGTTTGGATTTCATGTGCAAATTTAGTCCTTCCTTTTACTTATAGTAAATTGCCATCAGTTCAGTTCCAGAACATTTTTTATTTTTATTTTTTTGCCTACTATATACCTTGACTATACTAGGCACTGAGGTAGTAAAGATGAACTTACCATGGTCCTTGCCTTCATGTAGCTCCAGGCTAGCTGGATGGGAAAGACAACAGATTTTCCCTCAACATGCTAAATAGAAGTAATCATGCAGTATGTTGGGAACCCTTAGCTCTGTTTTGTTGGAGGTGATGTTGGAGAAATCTTATATTATTAAAGACTACACCTATATGATATAATAAAATTGATTTCTAAAATGCTGAATTGCTTCTTTTTTTCCTTGTAGTTTACCTAAATCAACTTCTATGCTTTCAAATTTTTATCTTCTTTTTTTATTGCCTTTCTGTGTTCATTCCTTCTGCTATAGATCCTTCCAGGCTCTCTTCACCCAGCATTGCTATGCCACACTTCTAATTGTACCTCAGCACTTGCCCTTTTAATCCATTTTGGATTCATTTTCCAGGATAATGTTTCTGAAACATTGCTCTCCTTATGTCATACTTTTTTAAAAAAAAAATACAGTAACTTCATATTTCCATGTCTTTATATTGGAATGTCAGCAGCAAATTTATGTCTTCAGATTATTTATTGTCTCTGGTGAAAGCACAATGCAGTCACTCTCCACCTTCTTAAGATTTTCTACCATTGCTTTTCATTTTTGAAGATCCTGCTTTTGATAATGATGATACTAATAGGTTTCAGAATTGAAATTCAGAATTGAAATATTGATTGATATTTGTCTAGGATATTTTCCATTTAGGGGTGTGGATATAGTCTATGAGCAGTTTGTCATTTTCAGAAAGTATTGGTGACTACAGTTTTAAAAATTCAATTCCACTAATGTTCCTTGAGGCCTCATAGGGACTGTACTAGTTGTCAGGAGAGAGAAAAACAGGTAATAAAAGTTTCTGTTTTTAAGAAGGCTGTAACCTTGACTGGATCTAAAAGAATTATAAGGCTTGTCTCTGTGATAAGCTATATTGATGTATGTGCTATAAGGAAGGCCTTAATAGAGTTTTATGAGCCCCACAAAAGAGAAATAATTTCTATATTAAGGGAATTGGAGAACTCTTCATGGAAGAGGTAGAATTTGAAATTTTCAGGTTGACTACAGACTCAACAAATAGAGATGTAGATGAGAAAGAAGGCAGAAATGAATTTGAATTTATCAGGATAGAAAGGAAAATCAAACTAGACCTACATGTACCATTTGTGAGAGGTAGCAGAGTTGATGTGTTAACAGAATGTAGAGGACCTTAAGTGCCCTGCTGAGGAATCTGGATGATATGCTATGGTAGACAAAGAACCATTGTGGGCTTTGAGCAAGGTATGAACCTAATCAATGTGCTTTGGGAATTTGTCCTGAAACCTTTAGAATGGATAGAGAAGAGACACCAGAAGGAGAAAGATGAATTTGGAGGCCTCCATAATAGTTTAAGTGATGACCTTGAAATAATGTAGTTTCAGTGGGAAAGGGAAAAGGAGATAGAAGTGTGACAAAAGTAAAATAAACAGTACCAGCTGGCCAATTGGATGGAGGCTGGACGAATAAGGTGCTGGGGACTAAAGGGAAATGCTTCCTTCCTTCTCACATTAGGTGTAATGGAATAAAAAGAAATCTGAGGTTTTGGTGTAAGAACTAAGAAGTTTTTTACATTTTATCTGTTTGTATTGTTTTGTTCCTCTTCTGCTTAAAAAAATTCAAACCTTCATTCAAATTTACAATTTGCTAATGTTTTTCCACATTAGCTCTCTCTTCATGTTACAAATACATGTATAATTTGTGTATTCATATATATTGAATAATTTAGAAGTTGCATATATCATGATAGTGTATATCTCCTAATAACCAAGACTTCTGCTATATAAGCATAATTTGTGTCTTTGATGCATAAGTCATCAAAAAGAATAATGATGCAAATGAGCTCTGACACACTGAATAAAAAAGAATACATGAGCCCATAGCATTCCTCACAATAGCAATGGGATGAAGAGTAAGCTCTTCTTTACGAAAGATTGCCAGCTAATAAATATAAGGAAAAAAAATAGATAATTTTTACAGTGAACTCCCCAAAATAATAACTGGTTCAGGTAAAGATCATCAAAGGGTCTTAATACTATTGAACAAAGATTTGTTGTGATAGCAGGTGTTTACATGATCTCAAAATATATCATCCCACCAACTGATCAAACTAAGCATTGGGACAAACTGACAATGTATACCTCCTTGCATGATGCTATAAAACTATATGTTGTCAACCATATAGTGTTCCTGCCCAGAATGTTTAACCTGAATCATTAAATGAGAAAACAATTAGAAAAATATCAATTTGGGAATGTCCTATAATAAAATGTCCTGCATCCTTAAAAAATATCAGTTATGATATAGAAAATAAAATGGCAGTTTGTACCAGATTAAAGGAGACTAAGGAGACATTAAAACTAGATATCACGTTTGATTCTTTGTTTTAAATCACAGAACGAACATTCAATGGCAGTGAAAATCAGAAATAAAGAACTTTCTATAAAACAATTAAATTTTTTTGATTTGGGGCATTTTAGCTCTAGGAAATATCATGTTTTTAATATCTATTTTTTCTACATATTTTTACCACTAGTGTATACAAAACAAAAGTAGGAATAGCATTATAAATTGTTGGTAAAATATAGTTTAATTGAAGCAATATTTTAAAAAATAATAATAAATGTCACATGGAATATTTGTCATGAATATTCAATAATTGTCATGCATATGTTTTTTCATGAAGTAAAAAAAAAACAAAAAAAAATAACATGCTACAAGTCAAAAAGTTCAAGGGAAATAGGAATAAGAGATTTTCATTTATAAGTTTATTCATTGACAGATCATAAAAATATGATTCTGAAAATAAAATAGACAAAGACAACAGAAACAAAAAGGAGCAATTACACAACCAAAGGGAACAATCTCATTAATTAATATAATTGCTAAAATTTGAAATAGTGTGTTGACGTATGGATGGGGAGAACATTAAAATCATTATGACTCGTTGAAGTCAGTCTAGGAATGTTAGGTAGATCAATGTCTTACCATTGTAATAGCTCAAATTAAAAAAATAACTTCCACAGATGCTTTACAAAGCTTTATTTAATTCATCGTTTTAAATATTTTATTTCTAATTTTTTAAAAGATTTTATTTATTTATGAAAGTCAGAGAGAGAGAGGCAGAGACATAGGCAGAGGGAGAAGCAGGCTCCATGCACCGGGAGCCCGACGTGGGATTCGATCCCGGGTCTCCAGGATCGCGCTTTGGGCCACAGGCAGGCGCTAAACCGCTGCGCCACCCAGGGATCCCAAAACATATTTTCTAAAATATTATCTAATGTCCATTGTTGAGAGTGAAGTAGAAAAATAGGAAATCATCTTCTTGACTGAAAGTGAAAGGGCAAGTTGGTAGAATGTTTTGGGAAAGTAATTTGAAAATAACTGACAAAAAGTTATACATACACTTTTATGCAGCAATTGTTATTCTCAGAATTTAGCCCCAGATACACTGATAAAACATACACATACAAGGACATTCATTGCATTATTGTAATAGTGAAAAATTGGTAACAATTCAAATATCTCAGAGCATGATTTGTTTAGTGAATTAGGGTACATTTATAAGCGGAAGTTTTAAAAAATGAGACAAATCTAAATATTCTAATATGAAAAGAGATCTAAATTACAGTAAATTGAAAAACCAAGATGTAGAACACTATGCAAAAATATATGTTGTATATACACATTTTTATACCTGCATGGAAATTTTCTGGGATTGTTCACAAAAATCTGCTTATTGGAAAAGAAATTGTATGCTTAGTTTTGTATTCCTCTGATCCATTTCCATATTTTATTGTTAGCAGCCTTTTATTTTATAATAAAAGGTGAAGGTATTTGAAGCTTTGTAATTGACCTTTTAGAAATAGGAGAGGTAATCTTAAATGTCCATTTAAAAACAGATGGAGAAACAAGGATTAGAGATATATACGTGAAAGTTGTCAGTTTCAAGATAACAATGAAACTGTGTAAGTGGTAGAATCACTTAGAACGTGAGGAGAAAGACATGAAAATATCTGAAGAGAAAACTTACATGTTTATGTTTGCTTGGTAAAGGGGAAGAAGAAGAGTTTGCAAAAGAGATACAAAAAGGTGCTTTAAAGATGTGGCCAAACCGGTTCAATCCCATGTAATTGAAATCAGAGGAAGAATTTCAAAGTGAGTAATTTCCAGAACAGTCCTGAAGATAAGAGAAAAATAGAGCACAAACAGTCTCTTGATTGATTTCCCAACTCTCTGGCTCTTACTTTTCTGTTTGCAGGTATATTCTTCAACCGTCCATTTGATGCATTGTTTCATGAAGCTTGGTTTTGTATCCTCGTCCCCTAGATTGGTTTCATGAACTAACACTCTGCAGATGGATTTATTCAGGCCAGGCCTTTATTATTCAACTCTAGACCTGTATATCCAAATGCCTACTTGGCATTTCCTCTTAGAAATTTCAAATATAGATCAAAGTGTTGAAAACTCATGTTCTCCTTCTCAGAAATGGTCCTTTCACTTTGCTTTTGTTTTGACTTATTTTCATCCCAATTGTTAACATAATTATTATATTAGTTTCAGATGTACAATATAGTGATTCAACAATTTGATATATTACTCAGTTCATTAAGTGTAGTCTTAATCCCCTTCACCTATTTCACTGATCCCACCACCTACTTCCCCTCTGGTAACCCTCTGTTTTCTGTAGTTAAGAGTTTGATTTTTGGTTTGTCTCTTTTTTATCCCCTTTGTTCTTTTGTTTTATTTCCTAAATTCCACATGTGAGTGAAATCATCTAGCATTTATCTTTCTCTGACTGTCTTATTTCACTTAGCTTTATACTCTAGATCCATCCATGTTGTTGTAAATAGCAAGATTTCATGACTTTTTATGGCTGAATAACATTCCATTGTGTGTATGTATATATATATATATGTATATATATACATGTATATGTATGTGTATATATACATATATATATATACCACCTCTTTATCCATTCATCTATCGATGGACACTTGGGTTTGCTTCCATATTTGGCTATTATAAATAATGCTGAATGAACATAAGGGTGCATATATCCTTTTGAATTAGTATTTTTCTATTTTGGAGGGGCAGGGTTGAAATACCAGTAGTGCAATTACTGCATCATACGGTAGTTCTATTTTAAATTTTTTTTGAGGGATCTCAGTGTTTTCCACGGTGGGTACAGCAGTTTGCAGGGTTCCTTCCCTTTGACCAGGCCATAAGACCAGCATCTATCTAGTTGTGCAAAACAGAAGCCTAAGAGATATTATCAATAACTTTTTCTTCTTATTCTTCCATTTCTAATTTATCACCAAGTTTTACTGATTTTACATCTAAAGTATCTCTCAAATTAATTCCTTTCTCTCCATCTTGACTCTACCACCGTCTTAGCCAAGTGATTACGGTGCCTTTTATCTGAGATGGCTGTTGTAACTTCCTAACAGCTCTGTATCCCATTCTGGCTAGCCTCTAATATGTCTACTACACTATTGCTGGAAAAAAGATATTTCCATGAGCAAACCTAAACATATCAATCTCTTATAGAAGCTTTTAATGGCTTTTAGAGTAAAGGGGAACAAAAGTGAGGACCTTGTACATCTCCTTTGCAGCTATCATAGTTACAAGTTTATGTGTTTGTGTGATTGTTACTCTCTGTCCTCACCACTCTACTGTTAGGTTCATGAGAGTAGGAACCATGCTGTTTTTTCATCAAAATTATATTACTGGAATCTAATACATGATAGTGATCAATAAATATTTTTAGTTAATAAATGAATGAAAACACAAAGGAGTTTCAAGGGCGGCCTGGGTGGCTCAGTGGGTTAAGTGCTGCCTTCCGTCCAGGGCATGATTCTGGAGACCCGAGATCGAGTCCCACATCAGGCTCCCTACATGGAGCCTGCTTCTCCCTCTGCCTGTGTCTCTGCCTCTCTCTCTCTCTCTCTCTGTCTTTCTCTCTCTCTCCTCACTGTGTATTCTCATGAATAGATAAAATCTTGAAAAAAAAAAAAAGAAGAAAGAGTGTGTGTCTTAAACTTTGTTAAGAGATTTAAAAGGATGATGGTAAATAGTAAAAAGTAGACAAATTTGATGGTTTGATGAAACAGGTTATTGCTGGTGAATTTATGAATAACATGAAGGTGAATATTGTCAAGACTATCCAAAGAGATAGACTATGGAGTATGTCCTGGGAAATGAGGAACAGATCCCCTGAGTGATTAGTTCTGAAGAAAGGCAGGGTATAGGAGTCTAGGGATCCTATTAAGGTCAAAGATATATGTATTAGAAGCAAAAGAGTGAGACCATAGCAACTTAGATGTCACCATAGAAACTGGTGCTTAGGAAGGTATGAATTGTACTCCAGATATTACGTACATGCTTCCTGAGAAAAAGCTCTTTAAAATTAGGGATCATGCCTGCCCTCTGCTCTCCTAGAGATTCCTGAGAACCCATATATGCCTAATATATGTTTTAAGTTAAATTGAATTAAAGCCCCATTTTTTTTAGAAATTCTGCCACCTTAATTTTTTTTAAAGATTTTATTTATTTATTCATGAGAGAGAGAAGAAGAAGAAGAAGAAGAAGAAGAAGAAGAAGAAGAAGAAGAAGAAGAAGAAGAAGAAGAAAAGAGAGAGAGAGAGGCAGAGACACAAGCAGAGGGAGAAGCAGGCTCCATGCAGGGAGCCCAACGTGGGACTCGATTCCAGGTCTCCAGGATCACGCCCTGGGCAGAAGACGGTGCTAAACCCAGCGCTGAGCCACCCGGGCTGCCCTGCCACACCTTAATTTTTACAGCATTTTTTAGACTTGATGTCTTACAGTTACTTCTATGTAAATTTGACTTCGTGGCAACTTCTTGAAAAATAATCAGTATTTGTTGTATCTACTTCCTCATCACTTAAAATCAAGCAGTGATTTAAAAAAAATGTTCTACTGTTGGGCATTTCAAGAATAAGTTTTCAGTTACAGTCCATGAGCAATGCATATTTTTTGGCAATTATGCCAGAGTTACCACAAGAAACTTAGGAACAGGTTTTTAAAACATGTTTCTGGTTCTTGGGAGGGTTTTTCAGCTCGAGCAATTGCAAACATCATCAGAATTCTGTGATATAATCTAGTAAGTACTATGAAATGCTGATGACTAACCTCTGGAAACGCACATCCAAGCAGTCAGACTTGTATATCGTGAGTCACAGAATTGTGGATTTAGAGTCAGGGAGCAGAAAACTCTGCAATATATTCAGAGATATTGATAAAGAAGTAAAGATAAGAGAAACACCCAATTCTATCAGGATTCTTGTGTCAATATTATATTATCAACTCCTCTCAGACTAATATCGAGTAACTACAGATTCTTAATGCAAGTTTTTGCAATCAAACATATTTACTTGCATTCAGAGGTATTAAATTTCATGGTAATAAGTGCCCTGCACAATAAAAAATAGGTGGAAAATTGTTTTTCAAAAGGTATCTTAATGTTAATTCTTAGGTCTTATCTTACATTTACTAAATCCATATTTTTTATGTGGCCCAGAAAACTATATATTTAGTTAGTACCCAAAGTAGATTGGATGTCTCTTAAAGTTTGAGAACCTTAGACATAGAAACTTACTAAGAAAGATTTTATTCCTAGGTTGTCTTGATGTGTGAATCACAAATTACAGAGACACAAAGATCTAGGAAGTATCCTATTACTTAAACTGTTAGTGCCAGTTTCTGACATTATCCACAATGAAGAACCAGCCGAATGCTTCTGTTAAATAAGAGAAATTGCTTGACTTAAAGGACAAACTTAGATCAAATTCTGACCTTCCATTGTGTGACCTTGGCTAGATTAGTCAATGCCTATGAGTTTCAGTTTCCTCATTTGAAAAATGAAGATAACGAAGTCTGTTTAATAGGCAAGGGTTTGTGGGAATTAAAATAGGGTATGAGAAATCATGATGTATTGGTGGGTCTTCAAGTAGTTTGATAGCAATGAAGTATAAGGAAGGAAGTCTAAGAGACAAAACCAGGGGGATCAGCAGGAGCCACGTTATGAATGGTCTCATCTGAGTCCCTTTGAGCCTCAGGGAGTCATTTGAGCCTGTGATAATAGTTTTGCAAATCCTAGCATATGGTCTCATGGGCTTTATTTTATTAGAAATACCTAAGTAACTCTTCTTCTCTCTCCCTGAACAATTTCTGCCTCATTCAACCCAAGCCTCACTGTCTAAGAATTCTAAAGAAGATGATAAGGATGTTGTTTCAAGATTCCTTGAGAACATGGAGGAGAAAGAGATAGTGGTAACCTCCTGACCAGCAAGAAGGGTGATCAGTCACAACTTGGGCACCCTCAGAGGAGTCTTCCAGGAATTCAGGGAGAGTTACACTCATGGGCAGTGAAGCATTAACAAGAATTATTGAGCGCCCATTGGGCTAGGATTTGAGGATATGAATATAAGTGAGATATGTGTGCTGTTAACTAACACTCAGTGTTTTTTTTATATATGCAGGTAAAAAAAATAAATTAAAATTTTGTACCACAACTTCTGTGATTACAGTTTGTATAATGAGCACTGGGTATTATATGAGACTGATGAATCACTGAACTCTACCTCTGAAACTAATAATACACTATATGTTAATTAACTGAATTTAAGTTTAAAAAAAAGAAAAAATTCTAGAGAGAAAACACTAATCTGCTTTAAAGAGTGAGAGGAGTCTTGGGGCTCCTGGGTGTTACATAGGTTGAGTGTCCAACTCTTGGTTTTCGGGATCTTAGGGTGTTGGGATGGAGCCCTGGATCAGGCCCTGTGCTCAGTGTGGAGTCTGCTTGAGACTCTCTGTTCTCCTTCTGCTCCTCCCCCTCCATGCTCTTACTCTCTCTCTCTGTAAGATAAATACGTCTTAAAAAAAAGAGTGAGAAAAATCTTCATAGAGATGAATCTTAATGGGATATGGAGGATATCTGGAGATGCAGAAAGATGTGGGCAAGGGAAGTCATTGTTCTAGAGGGAATTTGTACCAAAGTCACAATAAGCCTAAACCTGTAGAGTTGAAAGAGGTAGGATCTGGCAGGATTGTTCTTGGAGATAGCTCTACTGTGACCGACCATGTTTTATTTAAATCCAAGGGCAAATTCAGGTGAACTTCCTTTTCCTGCTGTTGAGTAGGTTGCAAAGGGCCTTACAAGGATGTCATACTGCAGGGTTATCATTCTCTCTTTCCTCCACCATTTCGTCCTCAAGACACACCCTAGCAGGTGCCTTTGCAGCCATCACTTGCTTGTTTAGATCAGCCCTCATCAGAAGTATTTTTCTGAAGGCCAAGTGCTACTTCCCTGCTATTTGTTCAACAGTCAGTTTACATTACTCATGTGCAAAGCATTGTAGGATGCCCCATAATAAGCTGTTCCTCCTCAGCACAAGTTGAAAATGAGGCTTCTGATGGGAAAGTTTCGTGTTCATTTTATGTATGTAATGGAATCCAAAACAACTGTCTTAAATGCTAGGTATTCCTTTCCAAACATTTGTCTAACAATTTATTCTTGTTGCTTATCTTCTTTCCAGAGGATGACCTCATTCCCTCTGTGTGTGTGTGTGTGTGTGTGTGCACATGTTGGTTCATGTGTATGTATTGCGGTGTATGTCTTTTCTGCAGACCCTTCACAGTATACTAAAGATTTTCCTCTCATTGCCTTTTGCTTGCCATGAAGACTTTTGGAATTGGACCTAGATATCCCAGTGTAAAATGTCTAGGAGCCTTTCTCACTAATTCTAGAAATAAGGGCTCTTTGGTTTTGAGTAAGACATTATATGTAAAACCCTGCTTGGGCCAGGGTTCCTCCAAGCCAAGTTCTTTGTGAAAAGCATTTTCACTTTTAGCAGTTCATGACTCTTTAAAGAAAACATTTTCCAGAAACCTGCTTTGTTCTGAGGCAGGATGTACAGTACCAGCATAGTATGATCCACAGTATGACCCATGGTATGATTCATGCTGCATCAGGGATTCCACTTGAGGAATCAGGGATTCCTCAAAATGCCCCCTCCTCCACCCACACTCAGACCCTAGCAAACCCTCATTTGGTTTAAGAATACCCATCATTTATTAAAATAAAAAGATCCTGTCAGTGGTGTACTTTGAGAGAGTGATGGATAATGAATTTATAGAAACCTGAGAGTGAAATTCAGTAACTTCTTTTTTCATGCAATAAATGCAGATTGAATTTTTATTATGTGTCAAGTGCCATGTTAGGGGTTGGAGATCCAAGATATTTGTACGGAAGTCACAGTTCAGAGAGCATGATGCCCTTGTAGAGAAAATGACAGTACTATTTTGTATTTGTATTTATATTATTTATTTTCCTCTGATCAGCGCAGCTCAACCTGTAAGCCAGGAACTTGGCAAATTGAAATTATTGCAAGGAGCCTCTGATATCTTATATTACCCATCATAGTCTGTAAACTAATTGGTAGATCCAAATTTATATATTATCTATTTACTAAATAATTAGTAATATTTATTCAAATTATCAGATATTTATAAAAATGCTTCTATTTGTAAAATAAAAGTAATAAAATATAAATTAAATTATTTGTTACTTTAATCATTGAGTATTTTCTTGACAGATATTAATAGTATAAGCTAGTAGTATAATCTAATAAAAAGTTTTTATATAAATACAAACCACCTAAATATTTAAAAGGAACAGCCAATGCTTTAAAAATAGAGATCACCTGAGAACCACTGACCATTTAAACTATTAACATGAATGAGCCTGACATATTTATCTTGAAACAAATCATAAGTAATTCATTAATATTAGGTTTTTTTAACCACAAGGAATTTTCAAAGAGTTTTGAGATTTAAAATTATTTTTTCATTTATTCCACTAGTATATGTTGAGTACCTACAACTAGATGCTGTGTATTCCACAGAATATTGCACTAAAACCTGATAAATATTTGTGAGAGCAATCATTTAATAAAATATATGGATAATATATTTCTGTGCAATTAAACTACTTTCTCATTAATTTTTACATAAAGTTGTTAATGCTTCAAATAAAATGTTATTGGCTCCAACAGATAATATGGTCTTCAAGTATGAATGCAGGAAAAAAATGGGTGTAGCAAAAATGTTTTTACTACAAAAATTGGAAAGATCTTTCCTTTAATTGACTCTTCGACTTGATGCTTAAATTACCCTTTTACGTCAGATGTTTGATGTGATATTGTTAAATACTTTTAAACTTCCCAAAGTTCAAAAATTGATAAATGTATTGAAATAATACCTAATAGTATTGTTTTATATTCAAGATTAGTAACAGAGCAAATACTGAAAAATAAAAACAAATATAAAATCAGAAATTCTGCTACTGTGGTTATCTGCCCTATATGCAGAGGTAGAAGACCAGAGAATGTCAAAGTTAATGAAAGTACTTGAAAACCTCCCTCACTCCTAAATTTAGTGTATTTTAAATGAAACATTCATTTTGCAGACATTATAAAATGCATCATTCACCATCTTTTGAAACATTTTTGTATTTAAGAACCTTGTATATAGTTTATTGTCCTTGAATTTCAGGAAATTTTAGCACTTAAAACTAAAGATTATCAAAACTTGCTAAAAGATAAGTGGATGTTTCTGTGGTCTGGGGTTATGTCTTGAACCAGCCAATATTTGCCAGCAATGAACAGATGAGTAGATTGTGATGGTTTATCCATCTTCTCAAAGTAACTTCACATAGACTTAATTAAGGGACTATTGCTTACTAGGGGCCATTAACACATCAAGAGAGAATTTGCAGAGTCTAGCCAGGTAATGACCTTTCTGAACTCTGACAGTTGATAAATTGTGAGGTTGATATATGCTGCAGTTTCCCAGATCCCCACCTGAAAGCAGCAGTGGGATCAGTGGTGATATATGGTTGCCACATTCTCTAAGATGACGTGAATATTTGATTTAAATGGTAAACCCTTAATTTCAGAAGGATTTGAAATTCGAGTCACTCCTAGAAGCTCAATGGACTTTTACTGCCTAATGGCATATCTGTTCTTTTAGAGATACCTCCCAGATAGAAACAAAACCATAAATGCTACCTCACACTCATGGACATGTTGTGTTGGAATATAACTTATGAAATTCAGGAGAGATTTGACCATTGTCCCATGTCCATTGCTATTTCATTATCTTACCACCTACTACAGTTGCTTTATAACAATATTACTATTATTTTCCTAAATTAATAGGTCTAGTAAATGTATGTTCTCAGCAAGAACTGGTTAAACTTGTTTTGTGTGTGTGTGTGTGTGTGTGTGTGTGAGAGAGAGAGAGAGAGAGAGAGAAAGTAGGCGTGACCCATTAGTGTAACTTTACAGTGGCCCTGTTATTTCTCTGTACTGTCTAACACAGAACTTAGTTTGAAGACAAAGCACTTTGAATACTTCAAAGACATGGAAACATTTAGAAGATCAACTGATTTTCTTAAGTGCCATTTTAAAATTTGTAACATGAAAAATGTTTTTTTTTCTTGGCAATATTCAAGGAAAGTTGCAGTTAATGTTTTTAAAGCCTTCCTACCAAACCTTTTGAAATAAATTTTACATTGAGCTAAGTTGCCATATCTTTGGGTCTCAAAGCTTTTCTCCACAAAGTAGAAATGTTCTGGTAGGTAGATAATGCTCCTACTTCTACTAGTTTGTGATTCTGGGAAATAAGTATTTTGTAATAAATACATTTTGTTATAAACTTAAAAGAAAGAAAACTTTAGAATTGCATTAAATAAAGCTGCAGAATTAGTTTTTGTCAGTTCATTCCCAGATGACTTTTGTGTAGTAAACCTTTCTATGCAATATGATTGCAGATTACTACTTTTTATACCCCAGAATTTACCATGGAGTATGTACTCAATATGTTTTAGAATAATCAAATCTGGCAAAAAAAAAAAGACTTGTCTAAGGTTAGCTCAGGTCTTCTGCCTCCTGTAGAGCTTTCTTCCACATTGGCTTAGCTTCTCAATGTGAGATTTCATAAACACAGCCATTTTAATTGACAAAAAAAAAGCATTCATATATAAGATTGAAATTACTCTACACTAACATGACAATCAGGATAGTAGATATATACATTATTCAAGCATTTCTAGAATTAAACGGACCAAAAAGAGTTGTATAGTCTTCACAATTATAAAAAGAATGGAAACTTAAGCCAATAATTGAAAAATAGGATCAATAATTAAAATATAGGTCCCAAATTTTGGTATTTTTTTCTTTTAAGTAAAAGAAATCAGTTTGTGTTAAGTTTTCCAGTGTTTGTGATTTTAAGATTGCTTGGTCACTAGCACATGGTTATGGTCTTGTAGGAGTAGATTTTCTAGTTTTTATTTAATTCTTAGTAATAGCATTAATGTATACATCTTCCCCTTTTAGTTTAAAAGAAAAATGAAAAGATGTATGAGTAAATTACTACTGAGAATGTTTTGTATTCTGCTCATGATATCAGACTGTCCTGAAATCTAGAAATGTAACTTATTAAAAGTGTTTTATATTTAACTAGACATATTATATTAATTCTTGACATTAATTTATTGCATTAAGATAGCCATCTTCAAAACTTGAAAAAAATGTGTCTGTCAATTTCATTTTACAGGGAGTAAGATTATAAAGTAAGTGAATGGAAGCAGAATCACATTGATGATGATAACCTATAAAGACCCTTAAGTCAGAATATACTTTAATTTGTGAACCCTATGTGGTGATGTAAGTTACATGTCTAAATGTAGCAGGGGAGAGTAGTTGTCCCAGAGTGTGGCAGCCTGGATTTAAATTCCGGTCCAGGCATTTCCTATCCATGTGACCTTGGAAAAGTTAGTTTACCTCTCCAGGCCTCAGTTTCACTATTGATAAAATAAGGATACAGGACCTACTTACAGTGTTAGGGGAATTAAGTGATTTAATATATGTGCTAAGTACAGAGCACGTGCTGCATCAGTGTCAGTATAACAGTATCACTACAACATAGAAATGTACATAATAAAGAGTTGATGCATGCCATAAAGTTTACAGTTTTTGTGAATATGTACTTGTTCACTTGAGTTAATTCTCTGTGTTACACAGTTGGGTACATCCTGTTCTTTCCTCTAGTGTGTTGTATGAATTGAATGCTTTTTCTTCAGTTGATATGTGTATGCACTGGATCAGAGTGTAAAATGCATTTCTCATGATGGGTTATGGTTTAAAAAGGGGGGAAATTGAAAGTCACTCTTCTGGAGCATCTGAATTCCTCTGTCACTGCCTCCTAAAAGCTATGTGAGTGCTGCCTCAGTTTTGTTTTGTTTTGTTTCCCCTCCAGTGAACAATAAGCAGTAAAACTGGCTCTCTGGATGCAGAGTGAAGATAAAGGTCTAAGTAGTTTGGGAGAGCTGGCTATTGCCTCCAGGTGTAGACTGGGAGGGGGGAACAGGGGTGGTGGGTGGAGAGGTAAAACAGGGTGGAGGTGGAGAAGCCCCAGAGCATGCAGCAACCTGTGCTCAGACTCTGGGTTGGGCTGAGAGGGGTGGAGAGCTCCGTTGAGATGAGACACGTTGGTCCTAGAAAGGACAGAATGCAGGTTGGGAGAAGAGAGAGAAGATGTTTAAATATGCTCGCAGCTGCATGGCATGAGATGCTGTTCTGAGAACAACATGGTTGGAAACTGGGCAGGAGAAAGATAGAGGAATAGATGGGGCGAGGGGTAAGGTGGTGAAAGAAGTTGAGGGGAAGGGGTAAGGTAAGGATGGAGTCAGTCCAGTGAGAATCTCAACATGCTTGACTTCTTATGACTCAAGGTGGCGGCTTAGTGCTCTTAGGCCAATTAAGAGCTAAATCCAACAGTGGGAAATCGAAGTTTGTAGGGATGCAGTGTGTGAGAATAAAAAGCTGTTGCTGCATTAGTGAAGTCCAAAGTTTGGTTTCTGCAGCCAATGAGGAGCTTTTGTCTAATTGTTGAGTTCATAATAAATTGAACATGCACAAAGAGTAATGGGTTGGTTCTCAGTGTGATCTACTTAGAAGCTTTTCTAAGGAAGTAGTGAACCACCCAAGAAATGAGCCAGAGGTTATAGTTATGCACCCAAATCGGTAAACAAACTATAGAGAAGCAATGAAGGACAGTTTAGGGGAATAGAGGGTGGATAAATAGTTGTTGTTGTTGTTGTTGTTGTTGTTTTTTTGTTGTTGTTGTTGTTGTTGTTTTTAATGGTGATTAATCTACTGCATAATTCAATCCCCTAGGTCACAAAAAAGACCACCCTTCCAAGTGTTTCTGAGATTTCTTGGAGGATTTCATCAAAGTGTCCATAAACAGTTTGGATGATGCCATGTATGCCACTGCCCTTCCACAGAAAACCCCCACTCTCCCACTGGAAAGAGTTGGATCCCACAAAATGGCTATCTAGGGAGAAGAAAAGAGAATGTCATTCTCTTTTACTTTGGAGGTGTATCAAACTAACTATGCATTGTATCTTTCAAAGGTGAAGATTTTTGTATCACTGTCTTCCTAAATCTCAGGCACAGGCAACCAGGACAAATTCTGAGTGACACACACCATACTGTTCTCAGTTGTGCATGTTTCACTCTCCCAGAACCAAGGCTTTGTTCCTGGGCCAAACTATTCTTATCTCCATTCTTTCTTTCTTTCTTTCTTTCTTTCTTTCTTTCTTTCTTTCTTTCTTTCTTTCTTCTTTTTTTCTTTTTCTTTCTTTCTTTCTTTCTTTCTTTCTTTCTTTCTCTTTCTTTCTTTCTTTCTTTCTTTCTTTCTTTCTTTCTTTCTTTCTTTCTTTCTTTCTTTCTTTCTTCTTTTCTTTCTGCTTCTCTCTCCTGTACATGAAGTTTGTACCTCTCTCCTCCTCACCACATAATGATTATCATTGTAACCTTTTATAAATAACTTTGCTCCATTATTTTTTTAAGTTTCACAGGATAATAAAGGGAAATATTTTAGAGCTTCTAGAGCATTTTTTTTTTCATACAGCATTTGGTAATTGCAGTGAATAAATACATAGGTACATAAAATGTGTCCTCATGGGCACCTGGGTGACTCAGTTGGTTAAATGTGTGCCTTTGGCTCAAGTCATGATCCCAGGGTCTTAGGATTGAGCCCTACATCAAACAATGCTTTTCCCTCTCCCTCTCCCCCTCCCCCCTGCTCATGCTGTCTCTTTTTTCTCTTGTGCGCGTGCTCTCTCTCTCTCTCTTAAATAAATAAATAAATAAATAAATAAATAAATAAATAAAGTCTTTAAAAATGTGTCCTCTGTTTCTGTGGGTCTTCCCAAAAGGTAACGGCTGACAACATGCAGAAAGCATGGCTTGAAGGTCAGGAAAGTCTTCCATCTCTTCCTCACCTGTGTGCCTCTGAGTTTGGTATATATGAGATGAGCCTACCAGAAACTGAGGTATGCATGAGGGATTGGTGAACGACTTGGGAGAGAATGTCACTGAGAATCAGGAGGATAACTTTATCCAGGAAACAAAACATTGGTTGTCAGAGGGGAAGGCATGATCATAAATACACTATGTTGTTCATCATATCGATTTGTCTCTTGACTTCAGTGTGTGCCTGGTTCCAATGGAAAAGGAAGTGCTCTTGTAAAACAGAAATGATATTTTCATGAAAGCCTACAAACACTGACTACCAGCAGTACCAATACATGGTTCCCAGTTGAAAATAAAAGGTCTGATAACCCTTCTTGTGGAACCCATTAGAGCATCTACAGTTTGAGGATTCCAGGAGGAGATGGTAGTGTGTGGCAGATGATGATAACTCTGTATAAGCATTCATCTCTGAGCACCGTGCCCATTGGAACAAATATCACCAGAAGGGTGGAGAGGAAGAAAATGGTAGATGTCATGGAATGTTTGAGTGAACATGTTCATGAGCATGCAAGAGGCATTCTGTAGTTTCTAACTAGAACATAATTGTTCTAGACAGCTGGCATACAGGATAAATTTTGTAGGGACAAGAGGTTCTCTCATAACAGCTGGGAAACAAGAACCAACAAAACAAATATAACAAAGATTCATGTTGAGGGATGCTCAGGCCATGTACCCACTAGATAGTTATTTCAAGGTGTTGATTAGCTGAAACGGAGTTTGAATGTTTTCTCGGCCAATTAAAACTTTTAGAGAGAATATCTTTTAGAGAGAATATATAGGATGGCTTAGAAGTGCGGCTTTTATGAAAACAGACAGGGTCCCTATGTAACAGAGCTAGTGACTGAATCTGCACCAAACCCCTTCTATGTTGTCCTGCTCTTATGCCCTGAGAAAAATGAGATGAAAGTGACAACTGTGGATCTTAATCATATGTATAGTGGCCCAGTGTGCTGCCCATATGCATACTTAAGTGAGATTGTATTTCTATAAACTAGTGACCAGAGAAAGATTGCTAGCTAGAAGAATATTGTTCTTTACTTGCTGCCTAAAGTGTTCAGATCTGCAAGAATCAGACTGTTATTGAAAGAGAACAAGCTGCTGGTTACCAGAGGTGAAATCAGGAATAGAGATTAAGGAGGACAGTTGTGATGAGCACCGGGTATTGTCTGGAAGTGTTGAATTGCTATATTGTACACCTGAAACTAATATCACGCTGTATGTTAACTAACTGGAATTAAACTAAAAATTCAAAATAAAAGTCTGTAGATCTGACTGAAACTTTCCTTTTAGCCCAATATCCAGCATGTACTCCTCTGAACTACTTATCCTGTCTCCAAATGCTCCAGAAAACCCTTTCACTCATGTTAATTTGCTCTCATGGTATTATCTTCTTGGGATGTCTTCCCTTAGCCTCTGTCTCCTTTCTTAGCTTGACAAATTCTTTCTTATTCTTTAAAATGCATCTCAAAGACATACAAATGGCCAACAAAGACATGAAGAAATTCTCAACATCACTCAGCATCAGGGAAATACAAGTCAAAACCACAATGAGATACCACCTCATACCTGTCAGAATGACTAAAATTAACAACTCAGGAAACCACAAATGTTGGTGAGGATGTGGAGAATGGGGAACCCTCTTACACTGTTGGTAGGAATGCAAACTGGTGCAGCCATTCTGGAAGATAGTATAGAGGTTCCTCAAAAAGTTAAAAATAGAGCTACCCTACCCTATGACCCAGCAATTGTACTACTGGGATTTAGCCAAAGGATACAAACATAGTGATTGAAGGGGCACATGCACCCCAATGTTTATAGCTGCAATGTCTACAATAGCCAAAGTACGAAAAGAGCCCAGATGCCTATCAACAGATGAATGGTTAAAGATGTGATATATATCTATATCTATCTATCTATCTATCTATCATCTATCTATCTATCTATCTATATGATGGAATATTTCTCAGCCATCAAAAAGAATGAAATTTTGCCATTTGTGATGATATGCATGGAAGTAGAGGATATTATTCTAAGTGAAATAAGTCAGTCAGAGAAAAACAATTATATGATTTCACTCATAGGTGGAATTTAAGAAACAAAACAGATGAATATAGGGGAAGGGAAGGAAAAATAAGATGAAAACAGAGAGGGAGGCAAACCGAAGGAGACTCTTAACTCTGGGAAACAAACTGAAGGTTGCTGTGGGCAGGGGGACATAAATGAGGATGGGCATTAAGGAGGGCACTTGATGGAATGGGCACTGGATGTTATATGCAAGTGATGAATCACTAACTTCTACCTCTGAAACCAATAATACACAATATATTAATTAAATTGAATTAAATAAATTAATTAAAAATAAAATAAAATGTGTCTCAAATGGCTTCTCTTTGCAGGCTTTCCTAACTTCCTAGGAAGAGCTAATGTTCCAATATTCATATCTATTATAATACCTAACACATTCTGTTACATGATTACCTCTTAACCTGTTTCCAAGTTAAACTGTTAAGTCATAAAGGTAAAGTCTGTGTTCTATTCACATACATTTCCTAAACGCCTAGCAGAGAAAAGGTTAATAGGGCTCATGAATATTCAATGACTGATTGATCAACTGAAATAGGAAATATAACAAATAATTTAAAGCTCTGTATTCTTCAAATCCTGCCTGTTTGTTGTTGTTGTTTTGTTTTCATAACATTTCATTTTAAGACTGAGATGATTTGACAGGAAAATCTGATTAGGCATTTTCATTTCAAATGGTAATTTTTGTTTTTTAAAGAAAAAGATTTCTTCTCTGCTTTGTAATTCTGAACCTTTGAGAAACAGCCTATTGAAAATAGATTCTTGGCCAAATGCTTAATTTTTTTTTTTTCTGAAATGGTACATTTATCACTTAAGAGAGTAGGACATGACTCTTCAGTTAACTTTTTACTTTGTCTTATCAAATGCATCTAAAAATGGATTATGAGTGAATGGTTTAGGGAATTAGAATAATGAATAGCTCCTTTTTTTTTTTCTTCTAGACATCCGCTAGTTCTGAGTTGTTGAACATGTTGTTCAGATGGGGCTACTCTTCCTGGTTCAGTGTAGGCCTACATGGGGAGTGTCTGCTCAGACAATAATGCTAAGAGCAAAGACAGCACAGAAAATGAGTGGTGGGAGAAGGTGGGGTGTATGTAGGGAGCAGGAGATAAGAAAGGTAAGAAGCGGAAGGGAAAGGAAAAGAGAAAAGTTGACAGAATACTTACTGATCAGGTCACTGGATTCCCTGGATCCAAGACAAATCAACCTCTATATTTTTTTAGTATTATATGAGCCAATAAATTTGCCTTAAGTAATTTGAGTTGTATTTGAGCTAATATCATAACCAAAATTTTCCTGCCTATTAGTTTTAAGTGTTCAAGGTTGAGATTAGAGCCATAAATCTTAGTCTGTAACCTGATAGCCATTATAGGAAGAGATGGAAATTTTCCTCAACACACAGAGCAAGAAAGAAGAACAGTGGTAGTTTGCTCTTATCACTTGTGCCTTTCCCACATAAATTTTCTTTAAAATGTTTCAACTGGCCCATTACTTACTGCCACACATTTATACACACACTGACGTGTATGTGCACAGATAAAAGAAACGGGAGAAATTATGACAAGGGGAAACCAAAGTAAAGAACCTTGTACATTTTTGTTCATTTATTTAGAAGCAGTCAATTTAAAAAATATATTATAAAATTATCAAACGTGAATGAACACAGCATTCCACATGAGGGATATTCTTTGCAACTTAAAGAGTATGTGTTAGGCAGTTAAAGGAAATAGAACCAAAAAAGTATAAGGGAACTTCAATGTCGTTAGATCAGAGTCTTACTCTCTCATCCTCTCTGTGAAGCAGACCCAGACAATTGACAAAAATAGCCCATTTTCTCCCCCCAAATTTGAGATAGTGCCAGACTTACTTTTTCTGAGTGATCCATTATACAATAGAACACTTCAAAAGGAAATTACCTCCAAGAGCTGATGTGTGGCTAGACATCTAGCTTGTTAAAAAAAATAAATAAATGAATTCATTAATGACAAATTAATAATGAGGGATCTTATAGGCAAACCAGCTCATGTGTAAGCCCCTAATCTTTGAAGCTGATGTCATAAAGATCAATACTTTATTTGATCAACTTAGCCTTTGATGAGACTCAAGGAGTGGAACACCAGATTGGAAATGCTTTGTGTAACCATGGTTAGGCATCACCATGTTTGGGAGGATACCATTCTCCCTAGAAACTGAAGTACTTTCTGAACACTTGACATAAGTTGTTTCAGTACTTTACATAACATATCTTAGTTAAACTCCTAATAACAGTTATAGGAAGTTTAATCAAAGAGGTTAAAATTGCAGGGCTTAAGCTCTATAAGAACAACAAACTTGTATTCTTTTTGAACCATTTATATCCAGAATCCAAATGAGAAGTGGCATAAAATGGATACTCAAGATATTTGCTGAATGAATGAAATGAGGCAGATGGTATTCAAATAAAATTCCAAATGACTATAAAACCCATGTAGATTCCAGGATGACCTATTGAGTCCTAGGCTTGGGTGTGAACAGAACTAACTGACTATGGAGTAAAAGAAGTTGTACTCTAGCTGCTGTCTCTGAAAAGATCTTTTGTAAAATCTTGACAGGGAAGACTACTATGTACCGTAAACCAGGTAAACAGGAATTTATCATCAAATTTCTGTTGCTAAGTCACCAAGATCTATAATATATAAACACCAAAACAAAATAAGAAACAAACCTTGTCATCAACTCTACCCATCTGTCCACCAAATAAAAAAAACATATTTTAAAAAACTTTGATAGATAATGGTATTAATATGACATCAAGGTAAAAGTCATGCTAGATTCAAGACTCTATTTTGTTAGTTCATATTAACTTAAACTTTGGTCACATTCAGTTCCTTAACACCATTGGATTATAGTTACTTTAAATAACAAATAAGATTCTTGTGAATCTTCCCGAGTAGTCCAGCCATTGCTGGCTACAAGAAAAGATCAAAAGAAAGAGTCACTTGTCCTCTTTGAACCATAGATTCTACTAATACGGAATGGTACATGAAGCCAGTAGATAATTACTTCAGGTTTTATAGTATATAAAACCATAGGGTTTCATAGTATAGCGGAAAGAGTCTATAGACAGGTCAGGACAATGTTATACTAGTGAGCAAATAATCTGCCATTCAGATCATATGGTTATCAGAGATTAGGCTTATTAGTCATTGAATGAACCTCAGGTTTATTGTTTCTTCTAGGATAAATTTGTTTCTAATTTTTAGAATAACATCAGAAATCAATTAGTAACTCCATGATAAATATGGAAGAATATTTGGAGAATTTCATTGTGAATATTCTACTCTTAAACTATGTATGGGCTTTATTGCAGTGTTGAGTTCTGTTGAATACATAACATGTACAAATATTCTAAGAATATTGAGAAAAAAGAGATAGAATCATAAAGATTATTTATATGGGAAAGAAGGCTTAATATAATGAAATCTAATTATTCAATCTAGAAAGTTGAAACTTGGGAAGAATAGTTATTTTCATATCTATTCAGTCAGCAAACATTATCTTAAAATGGTTACATTTTTCTACCATACTCAGTTTCTCACAGATTTTAATATTCTCTTTTAAGTTCATATGCTTTTTACATTTTCCTCCCTCTGCTTGACTACTTTGTATCTTCAAAGAGTCATCTTGGACTGAACTCTGGAATCCTTTCAGATTCTCTAGACAGACAGTAAATACTCTTTCTATAGGCTCCTGAAATGCTCTGGACTTCTGACAGAGCATTTGTCCCTTTTAGGTTTTAGGCATTAATTTTCCCTAAAAAGCAAGACAAGACAAAACAACAGCAAAAAACCAAAACAACAAAATTCTTTAAACTCCTTGAGTTCTCACACAGTGTTCAGAACACAGTATGCAATCATATGTACTGTATAAGTGAGTGAATCAGTGAAATAAATGATTTTTAGCCCTTTTAGAAAAAATGTTATCAAAGAATAAGGAAGATAATATGGAGAAAGTGATGTTGAGAATCCACAGAGTTCAAGGAAATCTCTTTTACATTCTGCCCCAAAAAAACAATCCTGGGAAATCCACTTGAAGATTTCTGGAGGAGCATCTGGGTAGTTTAGTTGGTTGAACCTCTGACTCTTGCTTTAAGCTCCAGTGATGATCTTAGCATCCAGTCCCAAGTCTGGCTCTTCATTGAGCCATGAGTCTGCTTCTCACTCTGACTCTCCTTCTCCTTCTGCCCTCCCCCAGCTCATGCACATTCTCTCTCCTTCTAAAATAAATAAACATCTTTAAAAACATTTCTGGATTAAATATTTTTAGCTTTGATTTTTTAAAATATTTTATTTATTTATTTGAGAGAGAGAGTAGAAGCTAAGGGAGAGGGAGAAGCAGACTCCCCACTGAGCAAGGAGCCCAATGTAGGGCTTGATCCCAGGACCCTGAGATCATGACCTGAGCCAAAAGCAAGTGCTTGACCAACTAAGCCACCTAAGCTTCCCTTAATGAAGATTTAAAAGTACATAAAATTAAATGCTCAAACCACGTCCAAAATATTATCTTCCCAAAGTCTAAACTAAATGCAAAACTCTAAGCTACAAAAGGAGCCAGTCATAGATGAGAGGCTACTTTCTGAGAGAAATGAAATCCAACTCATTCAAGCCTAATGTGCACTTGGATTAACTTGGTATTATGTGTGGTCATCAAGGTCATCTCTTGGAGACATTCAATTCCCATTGATAAAAGCAAATGGAAATGTGCTAAATTACTGTGAGGCAACTCTGCATCCTCCCCAGGGCCGTCACCATCCTCCAGCATTCCCTAGAGCTGCTGCCTCCACCTCATTGTCTGCCCATCACTTTAGCATCTGGCTTCCATCTTCAGGCCCAGAGACTGCCTCCCTTCATTGATCTTTTGGGTATGTCTTACAATCAGAAGGAACACATCTGAGATACCTCAATGGCTATTTTCATTCTGACTTGAATTGCAATTGATTGTTTACATATTTCCCCCTAAGTATTCACCTCTCTCTTACACAAGCTCTTAAACATGTGTGTTCAGTGTGCACACAGATACACATACTCAAATGTAAAGCTCCTAGAAGAAAAAGATTGGGCTTACTTGTCTTTCACAGAGTTTTTCATGTTGTAACTTAATATGTTTTCAAAGAAGGAAGAAATTATTATCAGAGAATAAATGCATGGAAAGTGCTTAATTAATACTTGTGGATTGTTTTCCTAAATAAAGGAAAACAGTGTGTAAAAGAAAGAAAGCATGGAAGGAAGAAAAGAAGGAAGGAAGGAAGGAAGGAAGGAAGGAAGGAAGGAAGGAAGGAAGGAAGGAAGAAACAGGTGTTTGGGTACAAAGTTTACTTTATATTAAGAAATGCAGTTAGAAAGCATCATTTATATACCCTTAAAGTGGGGTATTAGAAGATTTATCTGTCTCTCTTTCTAATAAAGAATTTACTGTAAAAAGACATTAAATAAGGGAAGAAAAATGTGGTTAAGGAAAATGGATAGAAGTACTCTGCTTTTTAAAATGTTCCCTGAGATTCATTCATAATAGGGTGTGAATTTTGTGACCTTACATATGCAAGCTTGCACTTACTGTATCTGTGAAAAATAAAACAGAAGCTTACCCAGTTTGATTGAGATCTTGGTGTAGCCTAAAGAAAGTTAAAGAGACCTAGTTTTCTTAGCTGGCAGACATTATAAAACGGGGAAATTCTCAGAAACTGGAGACTAGTTGATAAAAACCACCACATTTTTGTTGCAAGATTATGCAGCTCCACCAAACTCTGAAAGAATACAAATGGCATAGTTACTTGCTATTTATGTTTCTCTTAAGTCAGAATACCTTAACATGAGAGGAAATAATTTATTTTCTGGGTCAAAACTAAATTTTACGGCTTTGTGGAAGACAGAACTGTTTTAAAATTTCTGTTTGTGTTCCTGTATCCACGCATATTATTTTCTTCAGCTCTTTTCACAAATCCTACATCTGGAATCCTTCTCTCAAAAGCTCTATCACAAAAACCCACCCAGTCTGTCATCATCACCATTTTCAAGAAGTGTTTATCAGCCCTCAAGTGGAGTGCTTTGGCAGCCACTACTCTGGAAGCTACTCCTGAGATGAGAGTATTGTCTGATTCATCACATTGGAGAGAAGGAGGGGTTGTTACTTCTGGAGGTGGGTTTCGAGAAAAACAGGAGGCTCTAATACCTCACCAACGAGTCCTCATTATTCTATGAAAGCTGCTTCATCACCCTCTAACATACCAACTCAGCTCATAGAGATTTTTCTCTTTTCTGTGGCCACTCAATATATGTTGCTTTCCTAAAGCAAGCAAAGCAATCTTGGGCATAGGAAGCTTGGACCCATCCCCTCTGGAGGGCTTGGATACTTCTCCAGGTCAAACCAAACAAGTACAGATTCTGGACTTTTATTATCAGAAAGGCAAGATATTATGTAAGTTCTGTGTCATAATGCAGTCAATATTTTTTTTAAAAAATATTTTATTTATTCATAAGAAACAGAGAGAGAGAAGCAGAGACAGAGGCAGAGGGAAAAGCAGGCTCCCTGCAGGAAGTCCTATGGGAGACTCAATCCTGGGACCTGGATCACGCCCTGAGCCAAAGGCAGATGCTCAACCGCTGAGCCACCCAGGCTTCCCAGGATTTTTTTTTTTTTTTTTTTTTAAGTGGAGCACTAATATTTATCTTCTGGAAAAAAAAAAAAAAGGACGCAAAAACACTCTCATTTAGAACAGCAACAAAGATGATGGTATCAAAAGATGTTATTTTGGAGGGTTAGAGGTGAATGACGCAGAACACAGGCTGGGAAACGATTCCAGTTTGCTTTTTAAGAAAACTGTTTCATCCAGGAAAAAAACATGTCCTTTGGGATATTAAAGAACTTGGTAATAAACATTATATATTTCAGAATGTGAGAAAAAAAAAAAGCAACAGCAGGATCTGGTATTCTAGGTGAAGATTACTTTGTCGAATTAATCTACACACAGATCTTCATTTGAAAAAATACACACACACCACGCTAAAACTGCTTATTCAGTGACGCTGCTCACCAAAGGAATTATTCTTTGACTCTGTTTTTAGTTGGGCGTGGAAAGGTAATTTTTTTCCCTTGGCTGGAAGCTTGGAGAGGAGCCAAGGTGAACACCCATGTGAACACAAAACAATTAGGAAAGATTCATTCTGAATCAGTTGGTTCCCATGAACAAGCTGGGATTTATTAATCTGCCCTAATTAAAACTAATTAAAATATAGACTTGGGAGTGGGTACACAAGTTAACAGAGAAAAAGACAATCATGAGATACTGGATATATAAACATTCTGAGATCATAAGGATGAACATTAATATGAAATATAACATTAGTATCATTATTACTTTTCTTAGTAGTCATTATTTTTAAATAATAAGAAAAGTATTAATGTTATGATTTCTGTCTCACAAATTTGGCTTTATAATAGCATAGATACATATAATACTTGAAAATTGGATAATCTCAAAACTTAGAATTCATAATTCTTTCTAAATAAAGAAGTTTGTTTCAGTTTCCTGATTAGACTATGCAAAGTCAAATTATTAACCATGTAAGGTAGTTTTCTTTGAGAAATTAAAAATCAATTTTATTTGAAAATATAACTTTCTTTTCTAACTTTTACAGAGTTAAAGAGTTTTTTTAATGGAAACATTAAAGTATGTAACAACTTTCTTTTATACAATATTTGCTTAAAAGCAGAGGCCAAAATAATTGTTATAGTTGCTTAACAAGTACATGGGACATTTGTTTTCAAAGTTATGAGTAAGAGGTCAAATTCTACCCATTGGGTGTATTGGTACAACTACAAATACCTTTGGAGAAAAAAAAGGCACCACCCAAACATCATTATTTAATTCACAAGTGCAATTAGTTACAAGCATTTTCAGCCATAATTTTGTGAAGTCTTACAGTATTATTCCAGCTAATAACAGCAGAGGTCATTGGTGAAAAGTTGATCTGATTATACTGTAATTCTGAGAGTTACCTTGCTTTGATCGTGAAAATGGGTTGTTTGTGTGCATATAGATAGAAAATAAAATCTCGTGGAATATTATCTTCTTGAGAAGTTTTACCAGCTCAAATTTAGTTTTGGAATTTTGTGTCTTTCCACTTTATACAAAGCAGAGTCATAGTTAGGCTTCCAGAGTGACTTACAGTGCTATAAAAATAATCACTGGCAGACAAAACACGGTGCTTCATATTTAGAGTTGAGCAGATAAAGAAAAAGTTACATTTAACAGTTTTGATTGAGACGAGTGAACCCACTGGAAATCATTATTGACTTGAGATAAAGAGGCCTTTGCTCCTGTATTCTGCAAATGATATATCACTGAAGTAATTGGTTTCCTTTTTCTCACCTGAAAAATTTGGAGATAGCTACCAATCAACACTCACTTATTTAACAGGAGTACTTTGTTTATAATGGTAATAATTGAGAAGAATTTTGAATTTGGAAGATATGGTACAAAGACAATTTTAAGTTGCCTTGACATTCTGCAATTTAACACATCAGTTTTACCTTAATATTTAGACAGACTCTCTTTAATTCTATAATCTGATTAGGTTTTCTTTTCAATTTTCCAGAAACTATCGAATAAGTAGTATTCCTTTTATTGGAGAGAAAAGCAGTGATATCAAATGCTATTTCTTAATTAAAATGCTCCTTAGTTGAACTTATCAATTTTCATCCGTTATCTTTATCTATGTATTTTTACATATCGTAATCATATTGTATAAATCTTTTACGTGATATTTTTAGTAAATATGATATTTATTTATTTATTTATTTTATTTTTAAAGGTATTGTCATAGTTTATCCTTATCAGAATTCTTTAAACTATCTCATTAAACCAAATATATTTCGGGTTTTTGACGTTTTTTTCCCCCTTTAATTTTTTGTTATTACAAGTATCTCATTAACAGCTCCTTGAATTTCTCTTTGCTGTTTCAAATGGCTTCCTTAGGATAATCTGTTCTTAGTTTTCTCTTTCCCCCTGTAATATACCTTATAGAAGCCATTATTAAACTAAAAGGTAATACTTTATTGTTTTTTCCAAGTCTGCCCTTAGTTGATATATTAGCTTTTTGAAGGAAGGGAATATATATTGATAATATCCATGTTTTAGGCTCCTAGCATGGATATCCAATAAAAATTTGCTGAAGGAATAAATTAATAACTTTTCAGAAATGGAGTAACTGTGATACGAATTTCTGTATGATTCTTAAAATACATTGTTCCCCAAAGCATTGCATGATTTATAAAAAGCTACTAACAGTGTTTTCTTGCGCCCATTTCACCATGACATAGCTGTCACCATAACTGAAAATATTTTTGGCATTCCTATGGATGTAACATGTCATCTCAAGCTTGTTACAAGTTATGATTCTTTGTGAGCAAAGATAAATATTTTTCAAATAGTTATGGAGTACTAATTTTAAAATATCTTTACTTAGCCATTATTTGCTTAATTATTCATCTTATTTAACACCCATTCAATATTTATTTTTGAAGCATATGTTACATTTGTTTCTTTTCCTTAAACCTAAAGTAATATTTTAGGTCACTGATTTCTTAATCAGTTTTAGGAAAATAACTTTTCCTAAATAGTGACAATTACGCTACTGAAAGGGATTTAAAATTTGATCTAGTTTATATGCAATTAAGTTTAATGATGCTTTAACAAAGCTACTCCCAGAATTTTGAAACAAGTTGCTTCAATTAAAGATCTGACCTTAAAGTAGAAAATAAATTATAAGGAATGATACATATTTTTTAAAGATTTTATTTATTTATTGAGAGAGAGAGAGAAAGACAGCAAGTGTGAGTGGGGAGAGGGGTAAAGAGAGCGAGAGAGAATCTATAGCAGACTCCACACTGAGGATGAGCATTGATGTGGGGCTCTATCCCACCAGCTGAGATCAAGACCTGAACCAAAACCAAGAGTTCAATGCTTAATCTACTAAGCTACCTAGATGCCCCTGGAATGATAAATTTTAAATCTTAGGCTGAGTTGCTCTACTTTGGTTACACTGACCCCAAATACTGCTTTCCTGAATATGCTCTTCACCCCTTTATTTATTCATTCACTGGCCACTGACCACTTAAATGGGTCTATGGGATGTATCCAGGACCCAGCATGCCCTAAATTTCAGCACTCATTCAATATCAGCTAACTTACAGACCTTTATCTAGTCTCTTAGGTTTACAGTAACAAAACACATTGCCTTCCCCCAAGGAATTTAGAGTCTGTGTTGTTCTCACTGCATAAAGTCCTATTTTTTCTCATTTTTTTCCCTTAAAAGTACTACCTAATCTGGGATCCCTGGGTGGCGCAGCGGTTTGGCGCCTGCCTTTGGCCCAGGGCGTGATCCTGGAGACCCGGGATCGAATCCCACATCAGGCTCCTGGCGCATGGATCCTGCTTCTCCCTCTGCCTGTGTCTCTGCCTCTCTCTCTTTCTCTCTGTATGACTATCATAAATAAATAAAATTAAAAAAAAAATAAAATAAAAGTACTACCTAATCTTAAAAACCCAGCTCATTTGATGCCATTTTCATGAAATTCCCTACTTTTCAGAATTGATCTCTCCCACTTGTACCTCTCCTGTAACTTTTGTTAGCCCTATTTTTAAGCACATATCCTATTCTGTCTTTTGTTACAGTTATAAGATGGTATAAGGATTAAAAAGCATACTCTGGAAGCAGATTTCCTGGGTTTGACTCCATTTCTATGTCACTGCTACTCAGAAAGTTTCTTCACATTGCTGGCTACATGTTCCTCATCTACAACAGTAAGAGAATCTACTCCAATGTTTGCTGTAAGGATTAAATGACAATATGTGGGAAATGCATACACTCAAAGGATGTTAGCTATTATTATCTTCACTATCTTTCTCTTTAGTGAATTGCTGAAAAAAGGACTCTATTTTATTAATTTTGCATCATTGATAATTATCACGGTAAATATCAGGTAGTAATAATGAATAGTATTTTAATTAGAACAAGTTTCTTAACGAGTCCTTTTTCAGCTTTGGAAATCATCAAAGCATCCTGGATAAATCTCTAAAAGAACAGAGAATTAGACTGATTAAAAGTAAAACAATTAGGTAGAAAAATAAAATCACTTGAAAAAAATATGTCCTTGAAAGTGCAGTTTTATTCAGTGTGATTGAAGAATTGACCCCTCAATTATTTCTCAGAGACTTCGTTGATTGGTAAAGTTGGTTTGTTGGGTAGATTCCTTTAAAAATCTATTTATTTTTAATTACCAAGAAGATGCTATATACCAAGGTGGGATATGGGACCCAAATACATCATTTATAGCTAGAATTAGTGAGAACTGTGTCCAAGACTCCTCAACAAGCATTAGAGTACAGCTCTAAACCCCATGGTCATCCATCAGAAAGGATAAAATAAAAAGACAGGAAATAATGAGAGTTGTCAAAAATGTAGAGCAATTGGAACTCTCACACATTACAGTTGGAAAGTAAATTGGTAGAAACACTTTGGAAAATTGTTGGGTGCTATCTACTAAAACAAATGAACATGTACCTACCCTATAGTTTATGAATTCCACCTCTTTGATATATATCTGTCATAAATGAATGAATATATGCACTGAAAGAAATATGGGAATGTTTGTGGAGGAACTACTATGCATAATATCCCCAAAATAGAAATGGCTCAAATGTCCATCAATAACAGAATGGATAATATATTACAGTGTATTCATATAGTGAAATACTATACAGCAAAGAGAATAACTAATCAATAATACCCCCAAACACATGAATGAATCATAGAAACATAATATTGGGTGGAAGGAGCCAGATACAGAAAAGAACATACAGCATTATTTCATTTATTTAAAGTAAATAGACAAAAGCTTAAAAACAAAAAGGAGACAAAACTATGCTGTTAGAATTCAAGCTAGTAGTCAGGTTTTTTTTTTTTTTTTTTTAAGATTTTTATTTATTCATGAGGGGCACAGAGAGAGAGAGGAGGAGACATAGGCAGGAGGAGAAGTTCCCTGCAAGGAGCCTGATGCGGAACTCGGTTCTGGATGGCGGATCATGCCCTGAGCCAAAGGCAGGTGCTCAACCACTGAGCTCTCCAGGTGTCCCTAGTAGTCACAGTTGAAGTCAGTGATGGAGGGCCCTGATGTTCTAGATCATGATCAGAGAGCTAGTTACACAAGATATAGATACCTGATAAAAATTCATTAAGCCATATGCCTGTGATAGGTGTACTTTTCATAGGCATCATAGCTACACCATATTTATATTATATGTTCATTTAAAAAGTAATTAAACTTTCCCTATGAGTCTGAACAGAGATTCTTACAGTTTTGCTTTTATAAAGAACTATTTAAATCCCTTTAGAACTGCCTAAAGGAAGCAGGTGAGCAAAATACACTGTGAAGTCCTTCTCCTACACTCAAGTTTCTGTTTTTGTGTTGTCCAAAGGCATCTATACTTACTCTTCTCTGTCTAGAAAGATCATTTTAAGGCTCTTTTCATAAGATTTGAAGGAAAAGAAAAACAAAACAAAAAAACAAAACCAGCCCTATCTCTGGTCTTCTGACTCAGCCACAGGGAAACCTGGCAATAAGCTCCAATGTTTACCCACCCTATCCAAAAACCTGGAGGCCTTTATGTGAATGGAATTCCTTTGACGCCACAGCTATACCTGAAGAGGTCAAGCATCATGGGCTGCACAAGTAATAATTAACATCAACTATTATTCACCAATTGTAGAAACTAAGAGTTTACATTACATTCTTGTGTCCTCATTTCCTTGTACTGGAAGTCCATAGAGGAGAGTCAGTTTCTAATGGGAAATTTGATAGTGGGTGGAGACTCTGGGCACTGCGTCTTTGGTGTGACTAGCCATGTTGTGCCAGGGGCAAAGGAGGAGGGAGGCGCACTGAGGGTGACTATGCCCTGTCTCTCTTTCCCTGTTCACTTTGGCAAAGAATTGCATATATAACTTTATTTTGCAGGAGGGATCAGGAAGCAAATATGTCTCAAATGCAGAGCACCTAAAATTTCTAGGTAGCTAGTATGGAATAATAACACACATTCTTTCCTGCTAACTTTGTTTTTTTATTGTGTGACTTCAGTTGAACACCAGAAATGAGCTTGATGCTGTCCACAATTCACTTATTGTCACATTCCATGAGATTAGGGAGAGTTTAAAATACAATTAGTGTCATCTCTGCTTTTAGTGATCATTAAATTGCGTATCTGTTGCCCTTTTATGCTTGGTGTGAAATCAGCTTGTTGATTAGAATCAGTGTTTTTCACTCTACTTGGTTTATGGCAAAACTGACTCCTTGCTCGACAGTTACTGAATTTCTTTTGTCCTCAAATGTCCAAATGTGGATTCATTTGGCAGATGATGTGACCAGACCTTTTTTTTTTTTTTTAATTGGTGGCAAAATCTTACTGCTTCTTCCTCCATGTTACTTTCCAAATTGATTTTCCCCTTAAGACTTTGATCACTAAGATTTTTTTTTTTTTTTTTGGCCTCTACACATTTCTCTTTCTTCTTGTCATTCCCAAACATTATAATCCCAATTATTATTTTTTCTTGCCTATGCCCTCTGTTTTCCAAGGCAGTTGTTAATTGCTTATATGAACATTTCCATTGTTTCTTATATTTCAACTTCTGTTTCTATCTTATTTCTTTCAAGTTCCCCATGCTACAATCACACTTTTTTCTTTTTTATACTTCTTTCTATTATATCACTCATCCTTAAGTGATCCAGTTTCAGTTAAAATAGCTTTCCCATTCTTTTTCATAAATTTTCTCTTTTCAAGCCCTATTTAGCAAAGTGTAAAATAAAGGAGCCCAGATATACAGTATACAGACATACTTCTTCATCTATATCTGTAATGTGCTTGCTGGGTGTAATAGCTAGTCTGCAATACTAGCTGAAGAATTTAGACCAAATCTTCTAGGAATTTTTAACTTGCTGGTCCCAAATATACAAAAAAACCCAAGCTGTATGGGATGAATATGTTGGAAATTTTTGGTTTTCAATTTATCAGTAGATTACATAGACCTTTCCTTGTCCCTGTGTTCTATTTTGCCCATACTCAATAACATCTAGATAAATCATCACTCCAGCCATTGCCCATCACCACCCAGGGTCTTGCTGTTGTTGCTTCTGTGACTTCAAGTCCAGTCCTGGTACTTTTCCTCAGCCTTTGGAAAACACCCCAGGAAAATCCCTAACATACAGTAGGCTCAAATACTCAGAGACTGAAAAGGGAAGGAACAAAGGTGAAGAAAGAAAAAATAAATAAGTGGAAGAAAGAAAAATGATATGCAGAAGAGTAAAGGAAAGAAACAGAATGAAGGAAGATATAAAAATGCAATAGAGATGGGGAGACTCTGGTTGGGGAAAGTCTAGAGAAAGAAAGTTGCAGACATTGGATGGGACTTCCAGGGGCTTTCGCTTTGCTAAATCACATGGTTGTATATGGATTAGTTGGCTTGCACATTACCATCTGCAAAGAAACACCAGGACTTTGTGCCTTTGACACAAAAGGCGTCATTGGTTTTATAAAATAACATTTGATTACATGGCAATCTAATTTAGTAAACATAATAAGCTGATATTGAATTTTAGATAGGAGATTACTGACAAACACTTTAGAATTTAGACATGTAGGGGATCCCTGGGAGGCTCAGTGGTTTTAGCCCCTGCGTTCACCTGGGGCGTGATCCTAGAGTCCCGGTATCGAGTCCCGTGTAGGGCTCCCTGTGTGGGGCCTGCTTCTCCCTCTGTCCCTCTCTGCCATTCTCTCTCTCTCTCTCTCTCTCTGTGTGTGTGTGTGTCTCATGAATAAATAAAATCTTAAAAAAAAAGAATTTATCCACGTGTTTAGATATGGAATAACGAACAAGTGACTAGAAATCAACCAATAAATGTTGAAGGATGGAAAAACACATCTCATTTTAAAAGAAAAATACCTACACCTAGAGGGGCTCTGTTGATGAATGAGATGGTATAAGATTAATGACTGTTATTACTGAGAATATGTTTGTTCCCTCTTCAGGAATTGTAGGAGTGTGGAAGAATTTAGGTACACCTGACTGGGGATAAATGGAAAGATCTGGAGATTATGTGATTCTTATTAATGAACTCTATGTTTCAGTTATTCCTACAGACTAACATTTCCCTTGAGGGGACTTTGATCTTTGATGGAGTATTTGATCAGCGATGGCATGATTGGCATGATAATGAACTCTTTCTTCCTATAAGAGTCCCTACTCACAAAGTATAGGTCAGGAAACTTGCCTTTTAAAAATAATGATAACAGCCATAACCATCTGTATATAGAGAGAGCATTATAGCTTCAAAAGTATGTCAACGAATAGTATTTTATTGGCAGGTAAAAAACCTTTATGGGTTCTTATTTTAAAATAAATTGAATAGAATAAGTACTTTAAAATTCAATGTTTAAATTAGAATTTCCCTCTTGATTTATGGGTCCAATGTATGTTTCAAGAATCAGTCTTAATATTCATCATGATTATTTTGCTCCAATTTCAAGAAATGTGAAGAAAGAATTGGCATTAAAAATAATTTAAAACTTTCTGATAAGAAAATGACTCAAAGTTGGAAATCAGAATTTTGAAATGTATCTCTGTCACTTCATCACTTTGCTGATATGTATTAGTAATAAACTCAATATAATGAATCAGGAAACAGAAATCTTCATGGATATAAAAAGTCTTCACGAAGATTTTTATATTGAGATAAAATATATTTGAAAGCACAGGCTATACTTTAAGTAGGAATCCTTCAGAGATCAAGTCATTATGATGATGATGATGATGATGATGATGATGATAACTATGTTGTTTTCATAATTAATAATGGTTTATAATTTTACTAGCCATTTTAACTAGCAAATGTAATTATTCACAAATAAGTACAACCGGCTGCAAAGATTGAGGACAGATTTGCTTAGCATGCTGCCACCTTCAGGAAATTTTAACTTATGATAATTTGTATCTGTTGTATTGGAGAATTCATTTCTGTTTAGGGGCATTAAAATTCCCTGTACTCAAATTATTATTTTCTCTTGCCTGATAACAGTTGGTGCTGTTGATATTTTTAAAGTTCTGTTTTGGAAAGCATTTAAAATGGGCTATGTTGTTCCATTCAGAAAAAAAAATATTTTTATTAATAAAGATATGTGAATTTTATGTACTTTAAAATATTATCCCTGACTTAACAAAATACATACATCACTATGACTGATTGGATAAATAACTAAATATCATTCCTACTTAAAAGGGATTAAGTGATAAAGCAATTTACTTAGTTTCTTAGGCCTTTTAATTGTGTGACTTTTAATGTAACTATGCTTCATTGATTCTATAAAATATGCTGAAGAAAAGTATGCTTTTATTTAAAAAATCATCTTTTACTCAATATTGGGTTGAAATATTACTAATTATTTTGAAGTTCACCTCAGGTCATATTTCACTAGAAATGTGAATCTACCTAAAGCTAAGGATTTATAGAACTCTGCAATTAAACTCCTCAAATTTCCTCAATTGTCATCATGTCCTCAAGACTAAAATCACAGATGAATAATAATTAAAAGACGTTTCTTTAAACATCTTTCTGTGTGTAGAAAGAATTAAATATTTATGTATTTCTACAGAAATAACATTCTTCCAAAACATATATGCCTATGTTAAGAGGTATTAACGTATTAGATTTTTTTTAAACAAGAAGAACAAATGTTTACTGCACTCACTGAAATTATGCAATAGTTACAAAGAGTTAATCATTGTTTTCCACTCTACTGCTAAACACCTCTCTTTAAAGTATTTTTCTGGACAATGGTACCTTTAGAAACAGAATATACACAGCTACTCACATGTGCATTCATGCACACACACACTATGTACACATGCACATATACATTGTTTGAGAGAATTTAATCTGTACATCACATTGCTCTTACATAGTTTGAGTACTTATTTCATTGCTATTAAGACACTTAAGAAATTTTCTTATATATAACAATTTTTCTCTGCACTTAAGGGTTGATCAAAAAGAAAGTAGAAAATATTGGCTTATATGTAGGAAGAAGCACGGGGGTGTCGGTGTGTCAGGGCATGAGCCTGAGCTCTTGGTTTGAATCTTGTTTTTTTTTTTTTTTACTTATTGTGTAACATTGGGGATGTTACCTAAACTCTCTAAGCCTTGATTTCTCATCTATAAAATGGGGACAATATACCTACTTCAGTTTTTGTGGAGTTTAATGAGATAAGGAATGTGAAGTCTTTAGCATAGTGTCTAGAATATGGAAATCTCAAATATATCTACAATCATCTTCTACATTCATTCAATTAGGTGTAGATGAGCAAATTGTCTGGTAACCTTGTTTGGTGCATAGTTCACAATCAGCCTTTCGACTTTACTTAATTGATTACATCTGTTTAAAGCTTGTCTTTGTTTTATTTGGCCAGTTATTGTCTGTAAGTGTTACTGTTTTCTAAAGATGTAGAACATTTGCATATATGCATGCACACACGCATGCTGAGTATGCAGAGGTAGTTCAGTTTTTAAGATAATTTAAATGTTTTCATTTATTTTTTTAAATTTTCCTTAAAGCTTTTTATTTATTTATGCAATTTCTACAATCAACTTGGGGCTTTAACTCATGACCCAAATATCAAAAGTCATGCTTTTCTGACAGAGCTAGTCAGGTGCCCTTAAATGTTTTTATTTAATTCTTTATTCATAAATAATCTTTCCTTATATATATATAACCACAGAATAGAAACACAAAGTCCCATTTACAATTGCTCATACTTTATAAAATACTTTGCAAGAAAATTTTTAAAAGTTTATATTCACAGGGGCACCCAGGTAGCTCAGTCATTTAAATGTCTGACTTTTTTTTTTATGTGTATTTTTTTATTGAAGATCGGTTTGCCAACATATAGTATAACACCCAGTGCTCATCCTGTCAAGTGCCCCTCTCAGTGCCTGTTACCCAGTCACCCCATCCCCTCTGCCCACCTCCCCTTCCACTACCCCTTGATCGTTTCCCAGAGTTAGGAGTCTCTCATGTTCTGTCTCCCTCTCTGATTTTTCCCACTCATTTTCTCTCCTTTCCCCTTTAATCCCTTTCACTATTTTTTATATTCCCCGAATGAATGAAACCATATGTTTGTCCTTCTCCGATTGACTCTTTTTTTTTTTTTTTTTCCGATTGACTCTTGATTTCAACTCAGGTCATGAGATCAAGCCCCGTGTAGGCCTCTGTGATGAGAGTGAAGTCTGCTAGGGATTTTCTCTCCTCTCTCTGCCCCTCCTCCCACTCGCAGTCTAACTTACTAAATAAATAAAATCTTCCCAAAAAATTATATTCACAGAGAAATAAGGATTTATATAAGTGAGAAATTTCTCAAGAGGAGGACAAATGATAAATATCAGAGTTAACAGTTTTCTCCTATGTATTACCTAGTAGTTTCTTTTTTAAAAACGTTTTGATTGGTTGATAGGTTTTAGGGATATTTTAGGTCTCATTAATTATGTCCATTTTGGAGTGAGGTATCTCTGGACCTATATTTGCTCAAGGATACTTCTATTCTAGAAATAATTTCTTAATTAATCAACTATAAAGTTATTCAAAAGGCATTTAAGATACAATGATTTTTAGGGGGCCCCTGGCTGGCTCAGTAAGCATGTGACACTGGATCTTGGGAGTCATGAGTTCTAACCCCATATGGGGAAGAGAGATTACTTTTAAAAATAAAATAAAATGAAATGCTGGGGATTTTGTTGTTGTTGTTGTTGTTTGTTTGTTTTTTTAAGATACAATGATTTTTACAAAGTGGCCTGGAATCCCTTGAACTTGCCAAGCCTCATAATAGTTATAGGCATTTTTACCTGATGCCTCAAGATTTTTACACACAGAATTATACCATCTTTAAAGAAAGGCCATTTTTATTTCGCTTTTGCCAAGTGTCAGGTCTTTCTTATGTTTCTCTCAGAAATGTTATATTGATCAAAACAAGCCAGACATCAAAGAGTATGGACTTTATAATTTTATTTGTATGGAGTTCATGTACAGAGTATGCAAAACTAATATATGGTGATAGAAATCAGGAAAGTTGACTCTGGGGTAAAAGAGGGCTATTGCTTGGAAAGGGGCATGGAGAAATTTTCTAGTGGGATAGATATGTTCTATACCTTGACACAGATACTGGTTACAGGGGTATATACATATGTCAAAAATTCATTGGGCTATACAACTGAGATTTATACATTGTTTTTTTTTTTAATTTTTATTTATTTATGATAGTCACAGAGAGAGACAGAGACACAGGCAGAGGGAGAAGCAGGCACCATGCACCAGGAGCCCGACGTGGGATTCGATCCCGGGTCTCCAGGATCGCGCCCTGGGCCAAAGGCAGGCGCCAAACCGCTGCGCCACCCAGGGATCCCCTGTACATTGTTTTCAATGTAAATTCTGCCTCAAAACAAAAATATTTATTTTTATTTTATTTTACTTATTTTTATTTTATTTTATCTTATTTTATTTTGGTGTGGGGAAATAATGGAGTTAATGTCTAAAGATGATATCAGAAGCCTCCACATAGTTCCATTTTGGCTCAGGATTCTATCCTTGATGGACCAGGAATACCAGCCCAAAATCTAAACCACGAAACTCCATGTAGGCTGCTATGGTTAAAGGTTATTTATTTTTTTTTTTTTAAAAAGGTTATACTAAGATTCTAAATAATTAAAAACCCAGTAAATAGCTGAAGAGGGAAAATGATCACCTCCATTGGAATAACTAGGAATGAACTCTTAATCTGAAATCTCGCCCTAAGATTCAACTAATATTTTTAAATTCTAGGATTCATTATATATGGATATAAATTGACATATATATGATCACATCTCTTTTGGTAATTTGAGTTAATAGGAGATTACTTACTTTCAAACTGGAAGGTAGTTTTGCAGGTAGTTGCTGTATCCATTTGTAAGTAGCTCAAATAGGCTGGCGATTGTAATTATGTGTGTTTATAAACATAAAACATCTATACACAGCTAAATAAAATGTGTTTTCAGCACAGCTCAATGTACAAATTCTTTTCTCAGAGAAGGAAAGCATTTTAAATAAGTAAAATGAGTCTGAGTTACTTTAGTTGAACATTAAGTTGAGTGCAGGGGACTAGCCTCTGATAAGAAAAGAATGTGGATCTGGCTTTCAGAGTGAGAAATGTTAAGGAGGTGCAGTTTGCTTTGTAAATAGCAACTGTGATGAGACACAGAAAAACAGAGATGTGCTAACACACAATGCCAGACACCATTTGCTTTAAACAATCTTCTATTTCTATTTAATTTATATATAAATTTCCAAAAGTGTTAGCTTTAAAAATAATTAGACAAATATATTCAATCTTTTAAAGTGTGTAAAAAGGTTTTAATTTTTTGTAAAAACAATCGTTAGATACATAGATATAAACCCCGGTTAAGAAGAAAATCACACTCTTCTGTCCTTATTCCAATAGATACACTATGCCAGGAGGGAGTGTGACCTCTCATCCTCCTGGGTTTGGGCATGTACAGCCATCTCTTCTCTTAGTCACTCAGAATTGTCACAGGACATTTATACTGAAACTTGAGACTTGAGTCTCTAAAATCCTAGGAAATCTATAGCTCCCTTGGAAATTCCCCCTTCTTATCTGGGAAATCTCCTAAAGGTTATAGGATACTTTAGGCACTACTCAGCCTCTGCAGAATCCATTTAAAGGCCTACGGGGTGGGAGTCCAGCTAAGCACAAATCTTTAGAGTCCTTGGAATGTGGAGAAGATGCAGTCATGCTGTGACTTGTCAAGAATTTGGGGGTTTTCTGGGTTCAGAAAATATGCTCAAGACCTGTCACAGTGCCAAAGTGTATATTGGAGGGAATATTTGGAGATTATTTTGTTCTAAAAACTGCCCTGGAATTTTAGGAGTATAGTTCAGGAGATCCAGGGAACCTGTTTCTGCTACTGAATAACCAGGCCAGGGCAAAGATTTACATCTAGGTGTCTCAACTCCTGGTCCCTATTCATCGAAAAAATATCAGCAATGTGCTTTAAAATGTAAAATCAAATGACAAAGCATATATGAGAGAAGTTAGCGATCTCATGCCCAATGCTAGCTACCTCGTCCCTGGTTCCTATCTACCAGGGCAACTCACTTTCAATTCTGTTTCTTCTGAGATGTCTTCCAAATTTTATAAAGTACTCTTCAGTTTAAACATTGAAGCATAATCTATTAAGTTTCTTTTGTGGAAGATGAGACTATCTTTTATTTCTCTTTAAAACATCAAATGGAAAAACCCTGTCTCGCACATTTTCACACATTTCTCTCTCAACTCTTCCTCCCAATTCAGCTCTCACACAATTTTTGATAGGATGAAAATTCAGCGCTTACCTTGTCCTGACGATGGATGTATCATTCACAGCTGAACTGCATAGTACTCTCTGATCATATTTCTTTTTTTCATTTTCAAATTACATTTGAAATGACATTTTCAAAGTTCATGTATACTTCAAATTACATGAAAACGTAATTTTCCATTTCCCTTGGAGATAGTCGACAATTATTTTGTTGCTTAGGTTTCTATGCACCTTTCATGTAGTCATTCCAAACACTTTCACTGAACTTTGAAAATTTCGATAATCATTCACTCAGATTTTTAACGTGCTCATTTGTTAGTTTGTTTGACTTTGTCTTTTAGCTTCCCTCCTGGAGTGTTCTCTTTCTTAGCTCTGATTTGATCTGCCTGTCTCCTTGTTAGATTAGTTTTAGGACTTCCCTCTCCTCTCATTCTTAGAAATTTCTGCTCCTTTTCTCTGTTTTTGGATTTTTTTTTCATGTTCCATGATTTCTGCTTTCCTGATTTATTCCCTTGTTTTCAGAGAGCAACTTCTGAGAAAGGGTGCATTGGAAGTAACTATTCTGAGACTTGATATATGTGAAAATACCTCTATTTAACTCTCACACTTAATTGATTATATGACTAGGTATAGAATTCTAAGTTAGAAATTAATTTCCCTTAGAATTTTAAATATATTGCTCCATCATCTTCTGGCTTCCAAGATCACTGTGATTTGTGTTTTGTTATTTAGTGGGATTTTGGCAAGGAGAATTATTATTTTCAACCTCTGATATTTAACTCTCTTATGCCACATTGATTTCTTGTTTCCTCAAATATTTTCTCTGTTCAAGCACACCTGATTGTTTTTCAGAAAGGGCAGGAGATAGAGCATTGATTCATGCTTTCAGTGTCATATGACATGAATAATAATTTTTTTTTAAGTAAAAACAAGCTTTGATAAAAAGGAGTCATAGTACAGTTGGAAAAGAAAGTGAATAGGCCAAAAGAGTTCCAGAAAATATCAGAGAACTCTGAGGTTACTAAAGACTTTATAGCCTTTCTAATCAAATAGCTATTTCTTTATGGCTCTTAAATTTAAAAGGGTGGCCCAAAAATTGTTTGGAGACTTCTATAGGTTTGTGCCTATGTTACTGGATTTTTCTAGAATTCAAAATCCCTAAAGCCTAGGGATAGACTTATTACTATAGAAAGATTTCCATTGTAAATTCCTGAATTACATTTTATCCATGAAACACCATTTTCAGAAACACCTTTTTGGCATTTAAGACATATCTTTTAAGTTTATCCTTATACTTTATACCTAGTCATGTGTTCAACTGGCTTAAAGCCAATAAGTATCAGATTGAACTTAAAGAGATACAGCTTCTAGTAGGCCTAGTGATTTCCATCTTTAATGTATTAAGTTTATGAAACCTAGCCTTCTTATCTCTAGTATTAGCATTTTTCCTTTCATAACTTTCACTTACCTTTGCACAATGATATGAGATGAATAAAATTCTATTTTTAACACATCCTTTGTGAAAAAGTATTTGGATTGTGGGGAAAAATGATTCAGGAGAGTTTCTAGTTAGATACTGTAGGTTAAATACACCAAAAATCAAACCCAAATGATTAAAACAACTGTTTTATCAATCTAGTGGAATTATAATAACTATTAATGTATAGGGGGATAAGGATAGAGAGTAAGTAGATAATTGCAACTATGCTTTTAAAACAGACAGCAGATGGATACGTGGAATTTGAATCAGTAGTTCTTTGAGAGTTGAAACTAGAATTAGATGGATTGATGCCTCAATGCCAAAAGCCTCAAGGATTGGAGATAGAGGCAGATGGAGAGGAAAACAAGATTATGAGTCAATATTTGAAGTAATTGACACTCCTTCTTCCAAATCCTGCACAGCTGATGGATGTCGCTCCTTTACTTGAGAAGACCAGAAGATTACTCTCTGGAGAGGTCAAGTAGAGAGACTCTGGACTTACAGCCACACCCATGCCTAAATGGGGCTTAAATAACTTCTACATTCTGAATGGTAAGACCCTAATCCCCTTCCTCCCTTAGCTCAGAGATGTTGACTGGCTGGATTATTTCTTCAAGGTAGGAAAATGGAAGAAGATTCCTTCTGGAAAAAAAATTTACCAGCCCTATCCCCTTTTTAAAGACTTACAGACATTGAGAGTCAGAATTCAAACTTCATTTCCTAAATAGATTACTCTGTGACAATGTCTGTAAATTGATAAGTACTATCTATCCATGTACACCGACCTTCTATTCAGATTTTCATTGTCTTGTTCTTAAATATGAATGGCATCAAACTTAGCCAGCCCGAAAGCTAGAAAACAGAAGAGAATAGCCTTTCAATTCTTAGGGAAAATAAATATAAACTTGGAGTCCTATTCCTAGCCAAATTGTCTATTTAGTATAAAAGTAGAATATAGAAATATTCACATATCCGACCTCCAGCTTTTTCTCTAATATGTCCTTTCATAGTAAGCTAGTAGAGGGTATTATTTGTGAAAATGAAAACTAATCTAAGAAAGAGGATGACATGGATCAGAAATCAGGAAATCCAACACAGTAAAGAAGAAAATGCTCAGGATGCTGGGGAAAGGAAGACCCAGTATGATAACTGAGTCCAGCCTGGAGAGCAACCATACAGATCAGAAGGAGGACAAAGACTCTAGGAGACTCTTCTCTAAGAATCATAGACTGCTGATATATTTGAAAGATTTGCATTTTTCCTAGAGACTTTGGGCATGATATGTGCATAGAAATCTAGGCAGGCAAATAAGCAAGCAGAGCAAAACATGAGGTGTCAAGTGGCAGAAACTTCAAACTTAGTGTACAAAACATGTATTAGTGTTCACTGTGTATAATGTACCTAATGGTAAGTTGGTTTAAATTTGAACATAGGATAGTTGGAAATTGTTCAGATGTGCATAAAAGTGTAGTCAAGCTTTCAAGGAAACAGTCCATGGTTTTCCTTTGCTTGGGCCTTATGTTCTGAGTTCTTTCTGCTTGAGTTGGTCATCCTTAAGATGTTTGATTGGCTGATTGTTCTAATCATGCAGGTCTTTGCTGAAACGTCAGTCTCTGACCAGTCTACAAAAAATAGCACCTACCATCACTGTGAATTAACTTCCTCTGGTTTATTTTCTTCATCAGAAATACCAATTTCTGAAATTATGCTTTTTATTTTATTTTATGCTATTTTAAAAATTGTTTATTTTCTATCTGGTTCTCTGCTGTTTCCCAGAAGTTAGAACATTGTCTGGCATGTAGGAGGTGCTCAAAAACAACAACAACAACAACAACAAAAACCAAAACCATGGAATGAGTAAGTCCATGCCTGGTAAGCTTCATGGAAGCAGAGAATATCTTGTTGACCATTGTATCTTCAACCTCTCACCAAATGTCTATTGGTAAATATATTCCAGAAACTTGTGGGAGAATAAGTGAATGAATAAATGAAATCAATGATGAGATTTCTCTTAAAATCTTTGATAAAAATAATTGTTTTGAAACCTTTGGGGGCTTCACACAAATAAAGAATAGTCATTTGGGGGCACTTGGGTGGCTCAGTTGGTTAAGCAGCTGCCTTCAGCTGAGGTCATGATTCCAGGGTCCTGAGATCAAGGCCCACATTGGGCTCTCTGCTCAACAGGGAGTCTGCCTCTCCCTTTTCCTCTGCTCTTCACCCTCAGCTCATACTTGCTTTCTCTTGTTCTCTATCTCAAATGAACAAATAAAATATTTTTTAAAAGAATGGTCTTTTGTGCAGTAGAACTCAGGATGACTAATGAAATAAATTATTTTCTTCTCCTGGAGGAATCTCAGAATCTGAAGTGCAAGCTCTGAAGATGTTCCCTCACACCTGAGTGAGCAAATCCAAATAAGCATGATTACTAACTCCATTAAAAGGTGAAAAGTATACTCTAGGGTCAATGTCAGTTCACAGTCTCTTAGGATTTCTATCCATGGCAGGTAATCTGCCTTGTGTGCCCCTCCTCTCTGTATTTGGAGATATTCATGATTTATACAACTCTGGGTAAAGAAGGGAAATAGTTTTGTACATTATCTGTGAATACTATAACTAGAATTTTATTGACTTCTTAAAGAAATATGACAAAAAGTGAATATTGTAAGAAATGGACCATCCCCTGAGAATGTAATCAACAATATAGACAAGTTCTGGAGAGTAGACAGTTGTGAAATACTGAGCAAGGGATGGGGGTGGCGGGTGGGTGGTGCCATTCTCACTTCTCTGTCTATAAATGGCCCATGGTAAGTTAGCTTTATATTTCTATTGGCTACATATTTCCATTGTCCTTCTTGATAAAAAATATTTGTGTATATTTTTTCTTTAGAAATCATGAAGAGAAAAACCCCAAACTCATTTAAATTTAAGAAAGAAATGACTTAAAGAGCACTTCATTGCTCATTTTGATGTTTTTAAGAGCTGAGAGTGTGTTCCGACTTTCATTTGGGGGTTCCACTTTCAATGAGCAGTGCTGACAAAACAAGGAATGTGGTGGCCCTTAGGCTAAAGACAAGTTCCTACCTGTTGTTTCTGTGAGCCTTAACTATGTAGTCTAACTCTGATTCTGATAAAGTGGAGAGGTCCGTGAGAGAGAAAGGGAGAGAATTCTAAATTAATTTAGGTGCATATATCCTTATTTATATTGAGACATTTATCATTCTGGATTACTAACAGCACGGAGAAAGCTTTTGGACAAATTAATAATTAAGGGCAACTTATACTTCTTAAGGGATGTCTTTGTTTTGCTATTCAATGCCATTCTTGGGGTCTGACTTTAGCCCAGGACACTGGAGGGCAGAGAATAACAAACTGCTTGGTTGAACTGCCAGGTCAGCAGAGCTGCAGCAGCTCAGGTGTGTCCTGCCAGAGATTGGCTGCATGCTTTCTGTGGACAACATGTGGTCCACATGTTGTGGAAGCTGGGCTGAAGCCCTTAAGTGAGAGGAGGACACCAGCAATGTGTGCTTGGGTTGAGGGTGGACACCTCATGAAGCCAGGCTTTCTCCAGTGTCCTGGGTATCATAGTGAAAGGGGCATCCAGGGACCCCCTAGGACAGCCCTTGGAATCACATATAAGAGAAACTTCTTAGGACAAGAAAGTGAAGTTACCCAACCAAGTCCAAATTCTCATCTCTCCTCTTTTCCTCTGCTTTATCCCTGAAGGAAGTGAAAATATCACTTAGAAAATGAGATGGATGCAGGATATTAGAGCAAAAGCCAATAGCATCCCCTGTACACAGAGGCCAACTATAAAGGCCTTACCTGGGAAAGGGGAGAAAACTGACCTCTGAATGGATATTGAGGAGTTGATTCTACTATTTGCTGTATATATCCTTTCTTCTTGATATTTTGATTTCTAAATTGAAACTGTGCATTTTGTGACTGTGAATTAAGGTTCCACTCATCTAAGAATAAGTAAAATGTTCATGAGAACTACCCCAGTTTCGTCTAGAGCCAGGGCAAGATTATAGCCAATAAATACATTTTGAAAGGATAGTGGGAGACCAAAAATTAAAGGTATATTTTGATTTTACCACAAAACAAATAAAACTCTTTGTACCGTTAATTCATTTTCCCTTACATGGTCCTTTGGCTCACCTTACTACAGTAAACTAAAATAATTGGTGTAATAAGAAATCATCATTAAGAAAAGTTATTCAGTCTCCCACACTGGATAAAATTGTTTGAAATTTGTATTTTACAGTGTCTAAATTTGTAAGCAATATGTATAAGAAAATGTCCCTAGACATGACAGAGGGTAACATCTGTTCTTGTCCAAGAGCTATCTAACACAGTTGGGCTTGATGTGGGCCAGTGGAATCAGGATGCTTCCTGATAAAACAATGCCCCAAGAAACAGACAAAAGAACTATGGGCTACAACCATTAACACAAGAAGATGGTGAAATATATTCTTGAAGAAAACCTGGGTTGCAGAAAATTGTCTTTAACAGGGCAGCGAGAACAAAGAACAAGGAAGTGTCCTTGGATTTCTCTATTCCTCATATCACACACCTAATATGTCATTAAGTCTGATTAGTGTTAACCATTTCCCAGGCCTGTCTACCGCTCTCCATCTCTACCACTATCACCCCAGGCCAAGCTCCCATTGCTTAACGCCTGGACTACCATGGGACCCTTCTGCTGGTCTCCTTGCTTCTACTGTTAAAATTCAATGATTTATTTTCATTGCAGCAATTGGAGTGGCCTCTCAAAATAAAATATATAGTCAGATCACACCCCCACACTATTTAAAAACTTCTAATAATAGCATGGAGAAGAATTATGTACATTTGTAAATCCTTATGTGATCCCGCCTCTGCTTACCCGTCTGACTTCATTCGTATCACTTTCCCTGTCATCCACTGCTCTCCAGCTCCTCTCACTGTTGACAAAGTCAGACTATCTGCCTTCCTCTCGTCACTGAGATAGATCTCAATTCAGAAGCCACCTCCTCAAACAGGCCTTCTCTGGCCATACATTTAGGAAACACTGAGTCACACTCAACCTTACTGATTCTCTGTAGAATACTCATTTCTGTCTGGTATTAGCCCTGTATACTTATTTACAGGTGTGACAGACAGACTTCAAGGTAGCACACATCATCCCCATTTCCTGGTATTTGTACCTTTGTATAATCTCCTCGCCCTGGGTTTCGGCAGGACCTCTGACTTGCCAACGGAATATGGCAAAAGTGATATGATGCCATTCCTAGAATTAGGTTACATTTTTTTGTAGAGGTGACGGGATGTTACCTCTGTGACAGGGTACATTACAAAGGACTCCATTTCATTAGCAGACTTGCTCTAGAGACTTTTCCCTTTGCTGGCTTTGGAGATGCAAGCTGTTAGGTTTTAAGGGACTCTCATGGAGACAAGGAATTGCAGGCAGCTTTTAGAGGCGGAACAAAACATTGAGGCTCATAGTTCTACATGTACAAGAGCTAAATGCTGCCAACTGAGCTTGGAAAAACCCTGAGCCTAAGACGAGAACTCCGGTTTGGTTTATATTTTGATGGTAGCCTTGGGAGACCCTAATCAGAGGACCCATTGTTTGGATTTCTAGATTCACAGAAACTAAGAGATAATAAATGTCTGCTAATTTGAGTTGCTAAGTTAATGGTAAGTTTTTACACAGCAAGAGAAAACAAATATACCAATTTATTGTCTCTCCAGTTAGATTGTAAACTCCAGTGTCCAGAAGAATGCCTGCCACATCGTGTTTCAGAAATATTTGTTGAAGGAATATATGAAAACAATTAGGTTATTAAACACTTTTTCCCCTTAAAACAGTTTCATTTTAACTGAAGTGTAATAGACACACCATGTCGCATTAGTGTCAGGTGTACCGCATAGTAATTCGACAACTCTAATGCTTACCACAAGTGTAGCTACCATTTGTCACCATACAATGCTGTTATACTACCACTGACTATATTCCTTTTGCTGTACTGTTCATCCTTGTGATTTATTCATTCCATAACTGGAAGCTCATTCCCCTTCACCCATTTTTGCCTCTCTTCCTAGCCGCCTTCTCTGACAGCCATCAGTTTGTTCTCTGTATTTATGGAACTGCTTCTGCCTTTTTTTCTTGTTGTTGTTAGGTTTTTTTAGATTAGTAGTTAGCTTTTTTTGTTTGTTTTGTTTTTTTAGATTCCACCTATAAGTGAAATTATATCATATTTGTCTTTCTCTGTCTGACATACTCTCTAGCTATCCATTAAATAATGTCCCCATTTCTGGCCACAGTTCTATTTATCAATTTTTCTGGCGCATTCATGTGTTTTTATCTTGTTTTAAAAAATAAACTTTATACATATGCGATAGGAACATGACAGTGATGGATGGCAGCATTCAAAGCGTGTACTTAAATGGCCATCTTAATCACTCTGTAACTCTTTAACTGCAGTACTGTTGTTGCAGAGTATGAGATACTGTCACATTTCTATTGATCTAACTTCCAGATTGTCATACGTATATATTTCAAATGAAAAAGTGAAATGATCTCTAAAATAAAAAGATTTATTGTAAGATTCATGTTAATAGTGTGACATTCCTAGAGGAAATATTCAGGAGAAAAATTCTCACTACTCAATATTCTTCCCTTCCTTGATATCGCTCATACCGTTTATTTGTTTTACACACTATTATACCTGGAAAACTGGTGATGCTTCTTCAGTGTGTTAATGTTGGAAAACCAGATGAATCAATTATTATACATTGTTGTCACATCTCTTATCTATTGTAAGTGATGCTGCAATAAACATAGGGGTGCATATATATTTTTGAATTAGTATTTTCCTTTTCCCTGGGTTAATATCCAGTAGTGGAATTACTGGATCATATGATATTTTTATTTATACTTTTTTTGAGGAAAATTTACATTGTTTCCACAGTGGCTATACCAATTTACTTTCCTACCAACAATGCTCGGGGTTTCTTCTCCATTTCCTTGCCAACACTTGTTCTTTCCTCTCTTTTTGATACTAGCCATTCTGACAGGTATATGGTGATATCTCATTGTTGTTTTGATTTCCATTTCCCTTATGATTAGTGATATTGAACATCTTTTCATGTGATTGTTGGCCATCTGGATGTCTTCTTCGAAAAAATGTCTATTCAGGTCTTCTGCTCATTTTTAAATTGGATTATTGTCTTTCTGGTGTTGAATTATATAAGTTCTTTATATATTTTGGATATTAACATTTTATCAGATGTATCATTTGCAAATGTTTTCGCCCATTTTGTAGGTTGCCGTTTCATTTTGTTGATGGCTTCCTCTGCTGTGAAAAAGGTTTTTGTTTTGATGTAGTTGCAATAGTTTATTTTTGCTTTTATTTCCCTTGCCTGAGAGGATGTATCTAGAAAAATATTGCTAAGTCCAGTGTCAAAGAGATTACTGCTTGTATTTTCTCCTAGGATTTTACGGATTCAGGTCTCACATTAGGTCTTAAATTCATTTGAGTTTATTTTTGTTTATCATGCAAGAAAGTGGTCCAGTTTCATTCTTTTGCATTTTGCTTTCTGGTTTTCCCAGTGCCATTTGTGAAAGAGATTGTTTTTCTCCATTACATATTCTTTCCTCCCTTGTCATAGATTAATTGGTAATACAAGTATGGGATATTTCTGGGTTCTTTTCTTTCTTTTTTTTCTTTTTTTATTTATGATAGTCATACAGAGAGAGAGAGAGAGACAGAGAGAGAGAGAGAGAGAGAGAGACAGAGGCAGAGACACAGGCAGAGGGAGAAGCAGGCCCCATGCACCGGGAGCCCGATGTGGGATTCGATCCCGGGTCTCCAGGATCGCGCCCTGGGCCAAAAGCAGGCGCCAAACCGCTGCGCCACACAGGGATCCCTATTTCTGGGTTCTGTATTCTGTTCCATTGATCTCTGTGTCTATTTTTGTGTCAGTACCATACTGTTTTGATTACTACAGCTTTGTAGTATACCTGAAAATCTGGGATTGTGAAACCTCCAGGTTTGTTCTTCATCAAGATTGCATTGGCTAGTCAGGGTCTTTTGTAGTTCCATACAAATTTTAGGATTCTTTGTTCTAGTTCTGTGAAAAATACTGCTGGTATTTTGATGGAGTTTCATTAAATTTGCACATTGCTTTGTGTAGTTTGAACATTTTAACAATATTAATTCTTACAGCCCATGCTTATAGAATATCTTTCTATTTGTTTATTCTGTCTTCAATTTCTTTCATCAGTATTTTGAGTTTTAAAAGTATAGGTCTTTCACCTTCTTGGTTAAGTTTACTCCTAGGTACTTTACTCTTTTTGCAATTGTAAATGGAATTGTTTTCTTACTTTCTCTTTCTGCTACTTTGCTATTAGTGTTTAGAAACATAACAGGTTTCTGTATATTAATTTTGCAACCTGCATCAGTTAACATTTTGAAAGAGCTGGTGCTCATTTTTAATGCATTATCCATACTGCTACAGAATGTTTAGAGTTATTGAAGTGCTAACTGTCGCGCGCGCTGGAGGCGACAACCGTCCAGGGATGAGGGTAAGGGAATGAGGAAAAGAAAAGAGACATAAACAGAGTGGGAGCAGGAGGGACATATTCGGCCTCAGCCACAATGCCAACTTTATTTGTATTATTCACTCTTTTATAAAGCAGGGTTGTTTAACAAGCAGGATATTTTAAGCTTAGTTCTCCAGACATGTCCTTTCACAGTAGACAGCAACAGTATGCGCCCTTGAATAGATAGCTATAGTATGCGTCCTTGAGCCACAAGCCTTCAACAACAAGGGTGAGACAGGTGGGCCGCAGTTGGAAGAGTCAACAGAGAGCCATTGCTCCATCCATTAACCCCTTCCTGGCAAGCGGCTCCCAACAGCTAACCAGGTTAACATTTTGATATTGCATGTTTTCTTCAGCAGGAATGAGTATCAAATATATCTGTCTTAAAAGTGAGAAAACAATAATAGCTGACACATTTATACTCCCCCTTATCACATGCCATTATGAGAGTAGGTGAATGTTTAACTGAGTAAAACAGAAGTGGAAGTAAGCTTAGAAATGTATATGACCACCGGCTATATATACAAATGCTCATAGAATTCGATGTGTTTGTCATTAAAGGAGGTCTGATGGCATCATTTGTTGCACCTGCTCTTAATGGGGCAAGAAACAGTGAGCAAGGTGTTTAAAATGTTTGGCTTCCCAGAGCTCACTATGAAGACACTATCTCTAGTATGTGAAGTCGTTTCTCACCTGAAGGGTTGGTTTGTCTTCACACCCATGAAATCTCATTTTCTCTGCTGACACTGCCAATTTAAATTTATTTTATGTGTGATGTAGACAGATGTCTGCAAGGAGCTGGACTGAGTCCATTAACCCTTCACAGAAGGAGGTGGTTTTAATGCTTAAGTGGTAGTTATCAGTTCTGACTCTTGGTCCTAGCTTTACCACTTCCTGGTAAACTTGACTAGTATTTGGTGCATTGGACAAACACTAAGTAGACTTATAAATAAAATAATCATAAGCTAATGGTTTCCTAAGGCCAAAGGAAGCATGCACCCTCTTTTTTTGGTTAGTAGGGTATACTGTTGTGTCACAGCCAAAGTGTACAAGAAGAAAATGAAAATATCGTCACACAGGCTGTGTGGGCATGTGTGAATTCAGAGAAGGAGCTTCCCACTGGCTCCTCAGGGAGGAGTGAGGTCCCCAAATCTGATTTTCCCTGTCTTCTGGTACTATTTTAAGAAGTTTAAAAAATTTTTTTTAATAGTTTTTTTTTTTTTTTTTTAATTTTTTTAATTTTTTATTTATTTATGATAGTCACAGAGAGAGAGAGAGGCAGAGACACAGGCGGAGGGAGAAGCAGGCTCCATGCACCGGGAGCCTGACGTGGGATTCGATCCCGGTCTGCAGGATCGCGCCCTGGGCCAAAGGCAGGCGCCAAACCGCTGCGCCACCCAGGGATCCCTAAAAAATTTTTTTTAATTAAATTTTTTTTTTATTTTAAAAAATAATGCATTGCTGTTTCAGATTGAGTCCTAAAAAAACAGAGACATTAGTTTGCTGAGGAAAATTGCTGTATTGGATTTTAAAATGTTAAGCCATAATTCTCTTTTTAAGCCCTAATTCTTATATTCCAGGCTAATCAATGTTTACTCTTAATAGTTAAAAAAAATCCTTCTTACTTTATGCAAATACACATTTTTCAGACTGCTGAGCAAAGTACAGTTGATTTATAGCCATTAAAATCTTTTCTAGACCCAGAGGACAGAATGTAAACTTGCTTTATAACTGAATGTTAGTCAACTACGAATTATTTGATTTTGGTTTTTGTTTCTCTGTATTTTCAAAAAAAATTTTTTTTTCAAAATTTCTATCACAGCGTATACAGTTTCTCTTGAGTGTAAAATAAAATAGTGTTTGTTTTTTAAAGTGCTTTCTGGCAACGTTAGGAACTTTTATCAGTAAAGATAAAGACTAAAGCCATGTTTTGTCTGCTTTGGTTTTTGTTTTTATTCTCAACGTAGATTTCTTTTTAAAAAGTTGATTTAGGTGAGTTCCTGTTTTTGGTTTTCATCCAATCCCTTACCAATTAGCTCTGAACTCATTTCACTCCAAAATTTTTCCTTCCTTCCTTCCTTCCTTCCTTCCTTCCTTCCTTCCTTCCCTTCCTTCATTTCCTTCCTTCCTTCCTTCCTTCCTTCCTTCCTTCCTTCCTTCCTTCCTTCCTTCCTTTTGTTTTTAAGTAATCTTTACATCCAACATGGGCTCAAACCTACAACCTGAGATCAAGAGTCTCAGCTCCACCAATTGAGCCTATCAGACACCCCATTAACATTTCTTTTTTGTGTTTACAGTTTCAACATTCCTTTTAACAACACAGAGGTCTGCAGAAAATACTATGCTTCATTAAGCAGAATCGATTAAGGAAGGGAGTGTTGGAGATGTTGGCAGTAAAGACTGTCATTGTTTGCAAGCTCCTGGGCCATAAGAGACTCAGCAGTTTTCTTTCCAGTTTAAAAAGCTGCATTGTAAAAGACAGGTCAAAGCATGACTAGAAGAGCAAAGAGAGATTTGTGTAAGAAATTAAATGCACGTTAGAGACATGACCAAGAAGCTCTCTTTTTGTCATTTGTTGAAGAGTCTATCATGAGATAGACCATTACTCAAGATGCAGTGTTTTTCTGTGTTTGTTTCACATCAGATATTACTGCATCCCAGGCCTTTACAGATTATACTGCTGCTTGTACCTACCACATTGCCTGTGCTCTTGTGTGGTTCCTGGGTCTGCTTGCTGTTCACTTCTGCTCTCAGTTCTGTCATATTGCTTCAGTCACAAGACTGGCCAAAAGTTAGTTGAGAACACGAGGCTCATGAAGCTCAGGATATCCCTGCCTTTCTTTACTGCAATAGCTTTCTCAGGAAGGTTAGCTTGATTACTTCAGTTTCCAGTTCTTTTCTAGAGCTGGTATCGTGAAAGCCAGAGTGCTGACTTCCAACAAGCTATTTTTAGGCGAGTCCTATGTTCAGACTCTGATAAGTGTCCCAAGTGCAATATGCTAGAAAATGCCAGTAAGTGTTCAAGACTTCAAATTGTACAGCTCTTTGACCCTTATGGAGCATTTTCATATCCAAAAGATGTCTTGTTTAACTCTCACAAAAACTTCTGAGTTGGATAGCATCCCCATGTCCCAGAGACTTAGCCAGATTCAGGACTGATATATGGCAGTCTCAATTTCTATTTTCAGATTTTGTCCCAGTACAAATGGGCTTTGCTTTTTTTCTGTTTTCTGGGGTAAACTTACCTTGCTGCATTCCTCAAAGGTCAAGAAAAAATGGAGGAAGAGAGAAAAAAGGGGTTTTCTGATAAATGGCAAGTTTAGAGCAGTAATAGTGTAAAAATACATTTGAACTAAAAATAGATTCATCATACCTTTTGGAAGGGTTCTTGGAAGGCTTTCCAGCACCTGAAAATGCCTGCTTTTCATGGCCAACCTCTGATGTGGGGAGAGGGTATGCTCAAGGAACATGCTATAGCTCACCATTGAGGGAACAGTATGATCTCAACTATTTCTTCCCTGTGGTTAGGTGATTTCAGAACTGTTCCTAGCCCTGAAAGCTGCCTGTGTTTTGTGGGATTTCCCCTGTCCTGCCTTACTTGGACGGGTGCACAGTCTTAAAGATAACAAATGATCCCATGGGCTATTCATGACCATGCTTTCTGTGCCAAGTTTAAATAAGGAAGATTTATCTGGGTAACCACAATGCCCAGTGTATAGTATTCATACCTCTCTGAGATCATAGACCAGGTCCAGCTCCCAATTTGCTGGATTCTCTTGGAAATTTATTATCTGAATCAATGAGTTTTAATAATTTGGGCTTATCAACAATTCAAATTAGGGTAACCAGATATTTTAGAAGTCAAGTCAGTTCATTGGCTTACTGGCTAAGGATGCTAAGACTATCAGGAAAAATTTGAGTAGTTTTCAACACTTAGAGACAACTAAAATATAAAGTATGTGTGTAAATTATTGTCTGCTGCCCCCAGCTCTTATTGCATATTCCTGGCATCTGCCACAATCTCCTGTGAAACATTTATAACCTGTACTTGTAAAACACTTTGCACTTGATTCTGATAATCAAGGTGTCCTTTCGAGAAGACCTGTTGATTTTATTTGGAGGAAAAAGGAGGAATTAAAAGCAAAAAGGAAAACTCTCCTTTCCCTGTGGTACTGTCTGCATAGCAGCTATTACTGATTATTTACTTGTTTATTCCTACCCATTCATCCATCCTATAGACTCCACGAGAGCAAAAACGTCCCGTTTTACTGTGAACTAAATAAAGATTGTTGAATGAATACAAACAACTCCTGAGAGTACCTTTATCTACTCTACTCATTGTACATTAAAACATTAAAACTCAGTATATTTAAGTGCTTTAAAAATTTTCAAAACCAGCAATGAACAAATGAGGAAAGAATCCAGATCTCCTAGCACCTCTTCTTCTCTGTGTGTTGGTTACTTCCAAGTGGTCACCTGCTCAAGTACATTCATCCAAATCATATTTGTCAATTGCCAATGTGTCAGGCACCTCAACAGGTGTTGTGATGAATACGGAAAGTATAATAACACTGTTCTTGACAAAAGGAATTCATTATCTAGAAAGAACAGTAAAACACATCCATTGAAACTACTTCCCCAAATGATTACTCCTCGGATGTGAATAAAACCATTGAAACTTTGGCTTATTCATCAATGACACAGCAATTTGGCACAACCCCTTTTGGTAAGAAGTCATGTATATTGGACAGCATATAAATATCCTTTGCCAAATTCATCTACCTGTGTTTCTGTGATTTAGGATATTGTTTCAGTCACTGTGGATATATGGTTAGTGAGTCTATGGATCTTTGGATGGAATCATTGGATGTGATTTTTTTCTGGGTCTCGACAACATACCATCTTTTGCCAGACAGTTTACTGATCCTTTAATGGTGTAAGGAAAGGTAAGAGGGGGACTTGGAATGAGTTAAGTTTTCATTTTTAGGCTTTAAGCAAGGCTTGGATTTATCTGCCTAAAGACCTGAGGAGTTTACTTATTAACATAAGGCAGGCAAAAATCCCATGTTGTCAGCAAAACTCTGATGGTATCAAAATAAATGAGTCATGTAATTTCAGCTTTTGAAGGTGGGGTTTGAGAAACCAGAAAAGAGGCTTTCCCGACTGACAGGGCCTGTCAGGTGGCAGCAGCCTAGTGGCTACAAACACAGTGCAGGTGCGGAGACCACCACCACCAGGGTGCCTACATCTGGTGCTCTAATGCAAAGGAAGAATTTTTTTTCCTGGACGATATTCAGAAGCACCATGAAACAAACTTGTCTGTTGTGATCCCTGCGGTCTCAGGCAGATCACAGATTTCAAGAGGACATGTTGCTGAACAGTTTCATTGCTCAGGGCTAATTATTCATATGAGAATCCACCCAAGAAAGTTGCTAAACTGGTTTGCTGGCTGTTTGGTGGAGACTTTTAAAGAGACATTGCCACATTTCAATAGAGAATTCTGTTTTACATAAAGATCCCACATAGAACAGTGAGAAACCAAGTACTGATGACAAAGTAAATGGGACTTTTCTTAACTTCTGTCCTTAAAAACATCATATTTAAAAGAAAACTGAAGAGCATGACAGCTGTTCATAAAACATCCTACTCAAACGGCAGATTTAAAGTTTATTTATAGAAAGCATTTGTAGGCTATGAATGAATGGAGATGAGTTGGAAATATGCCATATCTTTCTGTGGGAAAATCATGATAAAATATTTCTCAATAAGATTGGCTTAGAGACTCTCCACAACAACGTGCACACACCAAAGACAATCTTTCTTATACTGTAAAAAACAAAGAATATGCATCCTTGGTTTCTTAATTATTATTAATTTTTGAATGAAATTTCCTTAAGTAAAAAAGAAGAAATAAATCTTTTTACAACCACTATTTTTTCTTTCTTTCTTTCTTTCTTTCTTTCTTTCTTTCTTTCTTTCTTTCTTTCTTTCTTTCTTTCTTTCTTTCTTCTTTCTTTTTTTTCAACCACTATTTTCATATGGTTTCTGGAAGCTTTTGGCAGAAATTCTGTGCTCCCAAGTCTTCCTCAAATTTTAAGGGGAGAGATAACGTATTTTTTAAAAAGTGCAGCTAAGTTAATAATTTGATATGAGTTAAAGACTCTGAGCTTAGCCCCTGTTCAACAGGATTGGATATTTTCTCTGTATGTTTCCACAGCTCCTGTCTTCTTTATCTGTATGAACACAATGCAGCCTCTTGCCTAAACCACGCATCTAGTAAATGGTTTGTTGAGTATATTGCTAAATACATCTAAAGCTATTCTCTATTTTAATGAAGCACGTCTTGAGTGGGATTTAGTGCATGACTATCTCTATATGTTTCTATTTATAACATGTGTTTTATGAAAACCCATTCCACTGACTATTGCTAGAAGTAGAATGATTTGACTAATCTAATAAGGACTTCCACACTTCATTTTAAAACACTGCCAACCTGTGATTTAGGAATGTAAAAACTTTCTTATTTAACCTGTTTAAATATTGTCATAGACTCAAATAAGAGGGTAAATAACATTTACTAGTAATCCAGGATATCCGGTCATCACTTTGCATAAATATTATCACATTTAATCGTCACAACAAGCCTATCAGGTGTTATTCTGCCTATTTTATAGAGAGAAGAAACTGAGATTCAGAGAAACTCCCTAGTAAGTAAATGGGAGAAAAGACCAGGTTCAAGCTTAGATCTGTCCCACAGTGCCCTTTATACGTACCTATTAGGATTTGCAGTTATTCATATCTTAGTATGAATTATATTTATTCTGATTTATTTTCTGCTGAATATAACATATAGTATTCCCAAGAAAGGGGGGATGTTTAAGGAAAAGGAAGAGGCATCGACTATTTTAAAGAAGGAAATTAGAGTAGGAATCTGGGGTAGTTCTGTGAGGCTGTATAAACAGAGCATGAGGTTCAAAGATGTTTACTCTGTTTGTTGAGGAGAGAGGAGGTTGAGGAGGGCATCTTGTGGGAAATAAAGGAAACACTAAGGGAAACAAAGGATGGCAAAGTCTTTCTCTTTGAATTTTGACACATTTAGGGGTTTTTTTTTTAAAGATTTTATTTATTTATTAATGAGAGATACAGAGAGAGAGGCAGAGACATAGGCAGAGAGAGAGAAGCAGGGTTTATGCAGGGAGCCCGATGTGGGACTCGATCCCGGGTCTCCAGGGTCACACCCTGGGCCGAAAGGCAGGTGCCAAACCACTGAGCCACCCAGGAGTCCCAACGTATTTAGTTTTAATGATAGGAAAGAAGCAGCCTATCTTTAAATGGTGAAGTGATGGTTGTATTCATCCTTATTGAGGAAATTCTAATTTTGATAGGTTAGAGAAGTGTTTCTTCTTTAAAATTCACTTCATCTGTCTTTTCTTTAGGTATGGCTTACCTAAATAAATAATGATTAAGAATATTATAAGTGGTGGGATGCCTAGCTGGCTCAGTTGGAAGAGCATGTGACTTTTGATCTCAGGGTTGTGAGTTTGAGCCCCATGTTGGGTATATAGATTACTTAAACAAATAAAGAAATAAACTTAAAAAAACCCAGAGGATTAGAATTGCAACAGAGAATTCGAATTTTCTCTGCCTGAGACCAAGGGCAAACTATAGCCCTCTCTCTTCAACCTAGAACCTGAGTTTGGAAAGGCAATTTCATCCACTCATTCCATAGGCTCCCAGGGGTGTAATGCCTAGATCTCTCTTGTGCACATCTGTTCATGTGTCTCTTTTTACTCAGTAAGCTCTGTTCTGCTTCTGCAGAATGAATCATAATAAAATAACTAAAGGTATATACCAAATGATAAGAAATTAGGCTCTTACCAAAAGATTGGGATCGTCCCCTGCATATTTTCAGAAAATAATGCTTTGAAAATAGAACTAAATCACAAGAAGAAGTTGGGAAGGATTTCAAACACGTGGAGGGTTAAGGACCATCCTGCTAAAAGATGAAAGGGTCAACCAGGATATTAGAGAAGAATTAGAAATTAGGCTCTTTTCCTATAACCTTTACTTGAGAAGCTGAAGTGTCAATGTCCCCAAAGATTGAACTATTTGAAAACAGCCCATCAATAGTTACAAGCATCAATAGTTATAATTCAATCAATAAGAATATCAGTGGTTGAGAAACCCTGGAAGAAGAGCTCACCTTTAAATAAGGCTCTAACATTTCCTGGTTGTTTGACTTTGAGTCGGTTACTCCGTACATCCAAGCTTCTAGTACCTCACCTATAATATGGGGTAATGATTTTACCAAACTCATGAGATTGTGGTGAAGATTAAAGAGGATGGTCTGTGTACATGCACTCAGTGCCGTGCTTAATATGTAGTAAGCTCTCAGTAAATATTAATATCCCGCTCTGCCCTGGAAATGAATTTTGAGCTTCCAACTGCTCTTCAGCTTATACTTGAGTTAATTCTCCTAGGTAAGAGGTCCTTTGTATTTCTATTTGTTTCTATAATCCTGAGTTTAACCCAAAACCGATATAAACCAGGACAATCTGACAATAAAACATGAAAAGTTAAGTTTGGAAATAAATAAGTCTAGCAAATTGAAATTACTTTCCAATCTTATATGCTTCTGGAAATGTGCTTGCTTGCTCTATAGATCTTTAGGAACAGAGAGAGAATAGGACAAATTTTGTTTATGGAGTTAGGCTTAAATTTACTTCATCCCAAATGATTGAAGATTGGAAAATTCTAATAAAGAGGGGAAAATATTCTCCAGAGATATTGCAGTTGATCATAGTATAGTTGACTTAAATAAAATGTGTATGAATTTTTGAATACACAGGAAACATGAAAATCTCCCTCCCATATTTACTCTTCTAAAATATGTCAGGAAGTTCATTGGCTGGAGCCTTCTGTACATGTGCCCCTTGCATGAGAAGGCCTCCCCCCAAAAGGAGGGGAACCATAGACACATCTATGTGCTCAGCTGAAGATTTTATAATCTCCAGTCAAATCTGTAGGTGTCATTCATGGTCCTGGCAAACTCTAAATGGGCCTGATGCTCCACTGCTTGTGCCATTTAAGTGGAGTATTTACAGGTGTTAGCCAACTATTATTTTTCTAATAGAATAATTTTGTCATATGATGCCAAGTATATTATTTCAAGTGCCGTTGGTAGATTGGAATTTAATGTTTTATTTATTTTTGCTGCCTCTCTTTAATTGTCATGTATATTATTCATGCATGCTTCTTTGCTTACACCTCCAAGCCATGGTGATCTTCCTGCCATTTACGCCAGCACATCACTATGTGCACTATTGGAAATAAGTAAGAAGATGGCAAATCCCAAGGTCTTTACTAAATAAAATTGGATCACAATATTATGGTGGATTTTACTTTCTAAATAAAGCTTATTTCTGCCAATATTAAATTATTATATAGTCTTCTACCAGGCTTTGGTAAAATAATAGAAAAAGAGAGATAAGGAGTTTGGCAGAGGAGTAAAATGTATATATGAGTCTGTGTGTGGGGGTGGGGGTGGGGGCGGTGTGTCTGAATACTGAGAATAATCCTTATGGTGCTATTTTGTTGAAAAATGACACCATGGTAAGTATTTTATGCACATTAAATATAATGTGACTATTCTGAGTTATACCATTATCAAATATCACCACTTCCTATTTTTTCTCACAAACTAAGAAAGGAGATTCCAGGTAATTTTTAATATTCAATAACCATTGAGTACTCTTCTTAGGAAAATAGAGAAAGTCTTGTAAAATTAGAAATTGATACAAAAAACCCTAGAAAAATTAAAATCTATCAAGTTTTACTTTTTCTTTCCAGGTTTTCATAACAATTTTTTTCAAAAATGGAAATTAAATTACTATTTGGGAATGAAAAGTAATTGGCTCACTGCACAAGCCTTGGGTAATAATGAAATAAAAATATAAAAACTCAAATTATTAAAAAGCAAAAAGAGGTGCACCTGGTTGGTTCAGTCAGTTAAATGTCTAGCTCTTGATTTTGGCTCAGGTCATGATCTCAGGATCCTGGGATCAAGCCCTGCGTCAGGCTTCATGCTCAGTGGGGAGTCTGCTTGAGATGCTTTCTCCCTCTGCCTCCCCCAGCTCTCTCTCTCTCTCTCTAAAATAAATAAATAAATCTTAAAAAAAGAAAACAAAAAATGTAAAAAATGCCAAACTCAAAGTATTATTTTTTAAAAAGCAAAATGAAAATAGAAGTCAATTTGATATAAAATAATTACTAAAAACTAAAGTTTTGAAAAAAAATGATAAAATTAAAAAATTTATTTATATATTTTCACGTTTTTAATCAACCTTCTTTCCTCAGCATTCTTATTGCCAAAAATAGTTGAGGCATTGTAAGCACAAAGTGGTTTGAGGTAAAATAGTTTGAAAGTAAGGAAAGACTGACCATTCAAAATGATAAAAAAGAAAAAGGAACCCAATGAATAATGGACTTTGTAGTTACTAAAAAGACACAATCATGATGAGATCTTACGATGAAAGTATAACCATAAACATTTGAAGTAGAATAGCTATTAGGTCATCAAGCTTCTTTGGGGAGAGATGATTTACCTTATTTTGGTAACAATGAGATGCAGTGCATATTCACAATAATTTCAGAATTTTAGTAGATGTAAGAACTTCAGGACAGTGCTCTAACACATCCACCATCCACATAGCCTGTGATGCTGTCATTAATGAAGGATACAGAGAAGTATCTAATTTAAATTCTAGAGTACTTTATTAGTGTGAGGAAAGATTCAAGAAAGCAACAACAATAAATACTTCACTTTATTCAGTAATATAGTCATTTACATAACTTGATCAATCTACACTTAAAAATAAATCTGAGTTTACCTAACAAGTCTGCTCATAAGTACTCCCTAACCAGGGAGGCTCCCAGAAGCACTGCCTGATAAGTGCCTGGCATATGTTTCACCCTTTAATAATATTTGTTGAATGAATATGTAAATCAATGAGGTACCAATTACACAAGTAAAGACAGCTCAGTTTTGGGAAGCAATGAAAAAATTAACAGTAAACTAGAATTACAAGTGTTGTATATTTCACTTTTCTTTTATTATTGATCATGATTTACTTGATCTAGAAACAGTATTGAAATCAAGCAGAGATTTTAGCACGGTTCATATTTTTCCTATATTGCTATTGAGAACATTTCTCGTCTCCTAGTAATCATTCCTATTTTAATAATACTTGCTTGGAAATATATTTAGACAGAAATTTTTATTTTGGATATTTTAAATCAACAGATACTCAGGCAAGACAGATGACCAAAATCGTTTTGTGAATATTCCTGTAAACCAGATGAGGCTCATTATTTAAAGTATTATATTACATGTGTGTAATTAAAACTATTTAATTATTTTCAAAATATGAATTCAACATTTTCCCCAAATTAAGATAAGATTTTCACACATCCCTATTTACAAAAGTATGTCATTTTTCAGTAACCATACCCCTAGAGTTTAGAAAAGACCTTTTCTTCTTTTTCCTAAATATCTGGTTTGTTAACTGGAGAAGAATATTTTCCTGTTTGTTTTAGTGATAGATGAAATAAATACAAATATTTACCAATAAAGGGTACTGTATTCATGGGATAGTTGGAGTCAACCATGACATTACATATAAATGTTATAAGTTTCAATGATCAAAACTACATTTAATTTAATTAAATAAAACCTGGAGAAATAGTTATTATTTTCAGAAAAGAGCCCTTAGACTGTATTACTTAAGGAATTTAATGCCTGAACATTTTTCCAAATATTTCTTTTTAAAAAGTTTAATGATGGGATATCTGGGTGGCTCAGTGGTTGTGCATCTGCCTTCAGCTCAGGGTGTGATCCCAAGGTTCCCAGATTGAGTCCTGGGATCAAGTGCCAAGATCAAGTCTTTCCCTGCGGGGAGCCTGCTTCTCCCCCTGTCTATGTCTCTGCCTCTCTGTGTGTCTCTCATGAATAAATAAATAAAATCTTTTTTTTAAAGTTTAATGACATTGAATAATATTTGTGAATGCATAAAACGAAAAATTTGAAAGACAAAATGCCAGTTCTAGACCAAGTTTTCTTTCCATCAATAAGCCTGTATTTACAAATTGCACTAGTTCACCTCTGATCAACAGTTTATCCTTCTTTTTAAAAATCCATATGGAAAAAAAAAGAAAAAATCCATATGGAAAAAAAAAGAAAAAATCCATATGGATGGGATCCCTGGGTGGCGCAGCGGTTTAGCTCCTGCCTTTGGCCCAGGGCGCGATCCTGGAGACCCGGGATCGAATCCCATGTCAGGCTCCCTGCATGGAGCCTGCTTCTCCCTCTGCCTGTGTCTCTGCCTCTCTCTCTCTCTCTCTCTCTCTATCATGAATAAATAAATAAAATCTTTAAAAAAAATCCATATGGAAATAGAGAGCAAATGAAAAATAAAGCCAAATGAGATGTGTCATGTTGATAGGCAACTGCTTGGGCTCCTTCCCTGCCCTTGCGCTCACCTCTCCCTTCACTTCTGCTGGAATAATCATTCAAACTTGTGGTGTCAACTGTCACTTCTATGCCAAAGGTTCACAAAGACATCCCTTGCAATCCTCTTATCTTGCTGCTATTCTTGTTTCCATCTTTCTACTGAATGGGACATTGTCACCCCAACACACTTTGTTCCAGTCCAAGGTCAACCATACTCAGAAGAAAAAGCCACATTTGTACTCCCACTCCTCTGGTGGCTGACAGACAGCAGCATTACATTCAGGTGGGATGGCCTGAGACACCATGCTAGCCTCTGTTAAAGAGAGTACCTCACTGCTCTTCTAGCCTTTGCTTGCATGAAACTGCAGAATTTTTTTTTTATCCCTTTTTATCTTTTCTTCATTTCCAAGCCTTATCAAGTGTTTTCTTAATGTCAAGCTCTTCCTCTTTATTCCCACCACCACAATTCAACGTGCTTCCCTGCTGTATCACATGTTACTTATTACCCCAGTTTCTCTCCAATTCAGTCCCCCCTGGGAAATATTGTCAGCCTTGTGCCAAGACAGTCTGTTCATCAGGTTATTTTTCTACCATATCCAGACTAAACAGTAAATATAATAGACAAAGACAGATCTATAAAAATGTAACTGTAGGTTCTAATAATTGTGGTCTGAAGTCAGTACCACCTGAGAGTAAGAAAAAAAAATTGATCTAGACATTTTAAGATAAAAGTATTCAAATTCCACAATTTTTCAATTAAATCAGGACTAAAACTCCATAATATTAAAGATGAAACCTCTCTGCTTATGCTCACTCTTCTCCCTTGGTGGTGTGTGCATGGAGAGAAGAACTTTGAAGTGTCTTGGGGTACATGGGGTGGTTTGTGTTTTCTAGCACAGTCTGTGCACACTGATTTCCATGGAAACAGTGCTTCTTGTCGGAACCCTGGGCCAATCCAGTTTCACAAGGACAATGACAAAAGGTCTCTACAGAAAGGGCAGAGGGATAGCAGGCTGGTAGGAGAACAGGCCTAGGAGATTTAGCTTATGGTGGGTTTTCTTTTCTCATAGTATATATATCTGGCATTGGGTTCAAGGTAATCCTGGCCTCATAAAATGAATTTAGAATTCCCTTTTCAATTTTTTGAAAGAGTTTGAGAAGGTTTGCTGTTAATTCTTCTTTAAATGTTTAATAAGATTTGCCAGTGAAGTCATCTGGTCCTGGGGTTTTCTGTGTTAAAAAGTTTGAGGGATGCCTGGGTGGCTCAGCGGTTGAGAGTCTGTCTTCACCTCAGGTTGTAATCCCATGGTCCTGGGATGGAGTCTTACCTTGAGCTCCCCATGGAGAGCCTGCTTTTCCCTCTGCTTATGTCTCTCCCTCTCTCTCTCTCTCTCTGTGTATTTCTCATGAATAAATAAATAAAATCTTTAAAAAAAAAGTTTTTAATTACTGATTCAATTTCCTCACTCATTGTTGATCTGTTTAGATTTATTTCTCCCTGACTCAATCTTGGAAGACTGTATGTTTCTAGGAATTTATCCACTTTTTCTAGGTTATCCAATTTGTTGACATATTACTGTTCATAGTAGTCTCTCATGATCCTTTGTATTTTTCTATCAGTTATAATGTCCTCTCTTTAATTTCTGACTTCATTTGAATCTTTTCTCTTTTTTCTTAGTCTAGCTAAAGTTTTAATTTCATTTATCTTTCTGAAAAACTGGCTCTCTGTTTCTATTGCTTTTCTGATTTTATTTCATTTATTTCTGCTCTGATAGTTGTTATTTCTTTTCTTCTGCTAACTCTGGGCTTAGTTTGCTCTTTTTTAGTTATTGAGGTATACAATTAGTTTATTTGGGACCCTTCTATTTTCTTAATATATGCATTTACCACTATACATTTTCCTTTCAGAACTGCTTTGGTGGCATTTCATAGGTATTGATGTATTATGTTTGTTGGTATGTTGTGTTTCCATTTTCATCTGTTTTTAGATTTATTCATTTATTTATAATTTTTTTTCATTTATTCATAAGAGAGGCAGAGACATAAGCAGAAGGAGAAGCAGGCTCCATGCAGAGAGTCAGACTAGGGCTTCGATCCCAGGATGGAGGGATCACACCTTGAGCCAAAGGCAGATGCTCAACTGCTGAACCACCCAGGTGTCCCTGTTTTGAGATTTTTTAAAATTTCCCTTTTGATCTATTGGTTGTTCAGGAGTGTGTGTTTAACTTTCATGTATTTGTATATTTTACAGCTTTCCTCTTATTGACTTCTAATTTCATATCATTATGGACAGTTAAAATTATTGGTATGATTTCAATATTCTTAAATTTGGTAGCACTTGTTTGGTGCCCTATCATATGGTCCATCCTGAAATATGATGTATGTACTTAAGAAGAATTGTGTATTTTGCTTCTGTTGGATAGAACATTCTATACATAATTTTTAGGTTCATTTGGTGTGATACGTGATTTAAATCCATATATTATAATGTATAATGTATTGATTTTCTTTCTGCACAATCTATCCATTGTTGAAAATGGGATATTGAAATCCTCAACTATTACTGTATTGTTGTCTATTTCTCCCTTCAAATCTGTTAGTCATTGCTTAATAAATTTAGATGCCCCAATGTTGGGTTGCATATATATTTACTACTGTTATTTCTGCTAGATTAATTACTCCTTTACCACTATATGCTGACTTTCTTTGTCTCTTGTTACCATTTGTAGTTTAAAGCCTATTTTTTTCTATGTGGTTTCTTTCTCTCTTTTTAAAACAAATCCTAGTGCTTTTATTTTGTTCTTTTTTTACATATTTTTTCATTTAAATTCAATTAATTAAGATATAATATATTATTAGTTTCAGTGGTAGGGGTCAGTGATCATCAGTTTTATATAATACCCAGTACTCATTACATCATGTACCTTCTTTAATGTTCATCACCCAGTTACCCCCCTACCCCTTCCTCTCTAAGAACCTTCAGTCTGTTTCCTGTAATTAAGAATCTCCTCTACTTCCTTTACTTTTATAATTCAACCTAAGGGATTAGGGGGCTTGGGAAGCAGGGAGTTTGTATAGGACCATTGTTCTATCTTTTAACCTCCAGTGATTTTCTTTTTCTAGCTAGGATGGGGATAAGTTAAGGGCTCCTGGATGGCACAATTGGTTGAGTGTCCAACTCTTGATTTTAGTTCAAGTCATGATCTCAGGCTCCAAGCTGAGCATGGAGCCTGCTTGGGATTCTTTCTTCCTACTGCTCACTCCCCCCAACTTGTGCACTCTCTCTCTAAAATAAATAAATATATTAAAAAAACAAACAAACAGAAGAATGAGGATAAATCAGCTAACAACATCTTGTGAAAACAGCAATGAAAATTGAATGACCTGACTGGTTTCAGTTATATACCACTAGCATTCATTGTTAAATACTTTACTTGTACATCTATTTCTGTTCTCTATGGTGACAGCTTAATTGTAGAACTTTAGATCCACAGCTGACATTTTAGGTTTCAGCTTTTTAAATCATTGTGTGAATATAGTGGGAAAGCATTTTATGTTTTCTTTGTATAATTTTGACAATTTGATTATTTGCAAGCGAGAATTATTTAACAAGGATATATATGAAAAAAAAACATGTTTTGGTCAGATTCAATTTCCCTATAGAAATCAGAGATTCAAACTTAAATGAATTTATATGAAAATCTTGGGTAAGGTACATTGCACTCTCCCTCTCTTCATAACATTATTTCTCCTTTTGTTAGTGATTCAAAATCAATATTATGAACAACCATTGTTCTATTTATATATACTTGACTCTTCTACTTGGCTGTTTCTAATCATCACTAGATTTGAAAATCAAATTAATAAAGCTTACTTATAAGTGTGTAAAGTAAAAATAAGCAATTTCTGACAGGATTCAAGGGAATCTTCCCTGCATATAATGCATGAACTGTAAGTTCATTGATTTTATGATATCCATTCAATACCCTCCTTATTTCTTCTCACCAATTCTTGTTAAGTAAGGAATCTGATAGGAAAAAAAATATTAAATGGTAATATAATGAATGAATCTCTTTGGAAGATAGTGCCCAATTCTTTAAAAAAAAGTCTTTCCCTGATTTTCAAAACAATTTTACTTATAGACTGACATTAGATAATAACTATAAATCTGTGAATCACTGTAAATTTGACATTGTATTAAATTGGCCTCACCAGAATGAGACCATTTATGTAGTTAGAAAATAACCTACTAAATGTATTTTGAAGAACTTTCCATCATTTGGCAATTAAATGTCTCACTTAATCCAAAACCCATTTAACTAATAAATATAGCTTGTCTTTTCCTTTCTCAGAGAAGACAAAGCCTATATTATTCCTGCATGTAGTTCTGGCATGTCTTTGGTTGGATTTAACTCACAAACAGAAAAGGCCATCATTCACTACTAAAAAAAAAAAACAAAACAAAACTTGTTTAAACAGAGCACTGTTAATCATATTTGGTTGAAACAGGAGACTACCTGGATGACTCTTATGCTTATTTTTTATTTTGTTTTGTTTTGTTTTGTTTTTTGTTTTTGCTATGCTTTCATGCTTATACAATCAATAATGTATAAATAAATAGAAGTGGGAAATAATTTATAACGTTAAAATATATAATATTTTAAGCAATCCATTATTATTCATTATGGGATGTACTGCAAAGGTATTTTAATTCTCATAAGCTTATGAAATGAACAGTACAGTGTTCTGTAATGTTCAGCAAGTAAGTTAAGTGAGTCTTGGAGGTAGTTTTGTTTCATAATCAAACTGTAGATTTTCGTTGAGGTATTTGAATTTATTTTTATTTATTTATTTATTTATTTTTTAAGATTTTATTTATGTATTCATGAGAGACATAGAGAGAAAGAGAGGCAGAGACACAGACAGAAGGAGAAGCAGGCTCCATGCAGGAAGCCCGACATGGGACTCAATCTTGGGTCTCCAGGATCACACCCTGAGCCAGAGGGGGCACTAAACTGCTGAGCCACCCGGGCTGCCCGAGGCATTTTAATTTAGAATATCTTTGTTATCATTATGCTTTAATACATCTCCATGTTTTACTTTTCTCTTTGAACAGATGGAGATACTGTAATATTTGTTTGTCTTGTTCCAGGAAATTCTTAGAAAGAGGACCATAAATTCCTCATATGTGGGGACTAGCCAAACAAACCAATAGGTAGACTCTATTGTAAACAAAACAAAGAAACTGATAAGTCATAGCAGAGTTACCACTGACTTGTCTAGTTATTTGATGTATAAGAAATATTTATTTCTATAACTGCAACATGATCTGCCTTGCGGTATTGCAGTTGAACAGATCACATGGGTTTGAATTCCACAGGCCCATTTTTATGTGGATTTTGTTTTGATAAATACAGTACAGTGCTGTAAACATATTTTCTCTTCCTTATAATTTTATTAATAATAATTTCTTTTTTCTAGCTTACTTTATTGTGAGAACACAGCATATGATACATATAACATCTGAACTGTGTGTTAATGACCTTTATAGTATTGGTTAGGCTTTTAGTCAACAATTGGCTATTATAGTCAAGTTTTGGAGACTTAAAAGCCATATGCATATTTTTTTTTTTTAAAGATTTTATGTATTTATTCATGAGAGACACAGAGAGAAAGGCAGAGACATAGGCAGATGGAAAACTAAGCTCCATGCAGGAGTCCAATGTAGGACTCCATCCCAGAACTTTGGGATCATGACCTGAGCCAAAGACAGATGCTCAACTGCTGAGCACCCAGGCATCCCATTATGCTGATTTTTCAACTGCATTGGTGCCCCTAACCTTCTCATTGTTCAAGCTTCAAATGTATTGTGGTCAATAATAAAAAATAAAATAAATCATCACAATAAAGCAATAATCAAAGACCATAGAAGAAGTCAATTTATGGAACTTTTTTCAATAGCATACAAAGTGTTACTCGGAATTAATGCAAGAAAGAAACACTTGGCCATATACTAGTAAAGTATTAGTAATTACCTGATATAACATATATTATTTTTAATTTTTTTGATATCAATAAAATACCATATAATTTCACTGTGTTGTGCCTCACTCCTAGTAATATTTAGAATTAAATACATATGTACACACACGCATATATATATACATATATGCATAATTTATATGACATAATAAATCAGGGGGAAAATAAGGAATTTTTCATTTAACCTACAAAAATATATTGAATGTATAATGGATGCCAAGAAATGGTCTAGGACCAACACAATTCTTGTCCTTAGATTAAGTTTTTTAATCAGAAGAAACATGATGCAAGGGAAAAAATAATAATTTCAAACTAATTTTTTATGAGCTAATTTAGGAGTTGTGTGCAGAATGGGTTAGGAAAGAAAGTGGGGGAAATAAAAACATTTTAAAGGTTTGCTTTTTGGTGTAATTGATAAATGTACTAATTTTTAGGGCAGGTATAAGAATTATTTAATTTAAAATGATAATAGAGACCTATTATGTACGCCTTTTAAAAATAGATAACCAGAGAGGATATTAGAAAAGTATCATAGACTTTGCAATTTAAAATCAAGGGGAAAAAGGAATAAACATTCTCAACTTTTTCTGAAACCTAAGATGGGCAGCACACATAAAATTAGAAACTGCCTGGTTGTGGTCATGTGACTAAGATTTCACCAATAGACTGTGAATAGAAGCAATGTGCAAAATTTCTGCCATAATTTAAAGAAAAAATGCCTGCCTTGATTTTCCTATTCCTACAAGCTGAATAGAAACATGTTCAACCTACCAGCTTTGGCTATAAAGTGAATAAAATCAGCTTTGGCAAAACAAAATGGAAGGAACCTGAGTCCTGGGGAGTTATGTGGAGCAGAGTTACCTTGGAAACCTGAATTGCTCATTTTGGGGCTACTATGTATGCAAGAAATAAATGTATATTTTAATAAAGTTGCTGTATTTTTGGATCTCTGTTATGAATAGCTTAGATTTTGCCATAACATTAGAGAAATTAGTATGGGAAGTGGGATGCAGCCATCACAAAACCAGAAAAGATGTGATGTTGGCTTGAAGATCAAGTAATATACAGTGAAGATGAAGATATAGTAGACCAAAAGAAGGTTACCCTTGTTCATGTGTTGGAAACATTTGGTAAAAATACTAGTTGTGATGATTTGCAAGACACAATTTTCCCACTGAGCTTGTGCCTTTAGCTGAGGTAGTTGGGAATTTTCAGACAGATAAAGTGAGAAGAATGGTTAGAAGTCTTAAGAGAGATATGCTCAACACTAACATATATATGTATGCATATATATTTGGGTGTAGTTATTGAAATAGTCAACAGACTATAAGCAAATAAACCTGTAGATTAATGTTTTTAAGGGATCATGTTACCAAATTAGCCATCAGCATAGTCTACAATAGCAAAATTGTGTGACCTAAAGCAGTCCTCAAGGAATGCATACTAATATAAACTGAAGAGTTGTCATGGAGTATAAAAGATAAGAAAGAGTTCCTGGAAGGCCACAAGGATCATGGACAATGGAGTTCCTCTCAAAGAACTGAACCAGAGACAGCCAAATGGACCAACCAAGCACCTACTCTACTACTAGCACAAACTGATAAAAACTCCTGCCTAGCAGAATGAAATTGCTCTAGATCATTCTCTTCAATATGTTTCTCATGCTTTCCTTTCCCAAATTGGAGTTTCTATTGCAGTTACAATGGTCCTACTTAAAAGGATCTGGAACCAATTTCAGTGCATGGGCATGGGGATTTTCTCCACACCACCAAGCAATGTTCAGGACACTAGCTGGATGTCCTACAATTCAACCCAATTCTGAGACTACATGAGGATACCATCAGATTCCACAGGTTAAGGTCTCAGTCCTACAGGAATGCTTCCTCTCCCTTCAGATGCCAGTCTCATGCCAAGGTTATCACCTGTGCTTCTGACCAAGCAGCTGGAGATCAGATTTTCCAATGATCCAATTCCTTGGGTTTGATTAATTTGTTAGAGTGGCTCCCAGGACTCAGAGAAATATTTTACTTATTAAATCGTCCATTTATTATAAAAGGATATAAGTCCGGAAGAGCCAGATGGAAGAAATGCATAGGGCAAGCAATGTGGAAAGAGACACTGAGCTACCATATTCTATCCAAGCATGCCACTCTCCCCAAATCTCCATGTGTTCATTATCCCAGAAGCTTTCTGGATCTTGTCCTTTTGAGTTTTTACGGAGGCTTCCTTAGGCAATCTTCCAGAGGCGGATTGATTAAATCATTAACCACTGACAATGAATTTAACCTCCAGCCCCTCCTTGCTCCTCAAAGTTCAGGGGTGGAACTAAACAAGGTTCCCCTGACAATAAGCCAGGTCCTTAGATGCTTTCCAAAACTAACCTTATTAACATAAACCCAGTTGTGGAAGGGGCTGTTGTTGTTTATTTTACTTGAATTTTATTAGTTAACATACAGTGCAATATTTGTTTCTGGAGTAGAATTCAGTGATTCATCACTTACATACAACACTCAGCACTCATCACAAGTGCCCACCTTAATACCCCTCACCCACTTAACCCATCCCCCACCCACCTTCCTCAGGAAAGGGGCTGGTTATGATTAACAACATATTCATCTCACCTTTATGGCTCTGAAATGATTCCAGGAACTGAGTACAAGAGATTTAATGCTATGACAAAGGATGTTCCCATTGCTCTTATTGCTCAGGAAATTCCAAGGGCTTTGGGAGCTATGAGCCAGGAACCATGGACAAATACCAAATACATAAACTATTGTCGTTGTATGATATAAATCACAATATTACATAGCTCCCACTGTTATTTATTTAGAAAGGTAATGTGGGAAGGAAACAGCATATTGATTTGATGAAGAAGACTATGCTTCAACCAGAGATTCTGAACTTTGAGCTGGATGAAATGATTAAATTGAATTTTGGATTATCTCCCTTGGAAAGGGGACCAGTATTTGTGGAAAGAAATTTACATCTAAATAAGTGGCTAGAGATATATGTATTATGTCAGTGGCTATTAATTGTCCACCAAATTCCATTCTCCCTTCCTATAGTAATGCACTGAAAATTGAGCATATGGTTTCTTTGGCCAAGATTCTGCTTTTCAGAGTCTTCACAGATAATAATGTGATGCGACTGTATTCTTTCCAATGCCATCTGAGTAAAATTAGTAAGGACAATTTCTCACTGCCTAAAGATAAGTAATTACACTGATTTCCTGTCTTTTTTCTCTACTCCCATGAGCTGGAATACAGATGTGCTCATGACCCAGTTTCAACTGTGTAGGAGAAAACATTGCACTAGAGGGTAGAAGAAGAAATTTGTCTATCTCAAAGACCACAAAGAGCAGAGATACCCACATGAGTCTGGATCTCTCTTCCCAGTACTATTAAGCAATACAGAGAGAAACTTCCATCTCTAAGCTACTGTATTTTTCAGGTCTCTTTGTGATGGCAGCTTAACCTTTACTCTAACTAATATAAGTGGATATTCAAGGCAAAGTAGCAAAGGTAAATTAAAGGACAAGAAGGAAGCAGTAATAACAAAAAACATAATAAGTAATAACATCACATTTCTTGGACAGAATCAAAGATATTAATTATTTCACTAAATGTGAAAGTATTGGATTCAACTGGAAAAAAGCAGAAGTAGCCAGATATTAATTAAACAAGAAAATCTAAAACAGTAACAAAAAAACAACAAAATCTAATTACTTCTTGCTCAAAAATAGCATGTATTAAAAAGGGGACAAAGAAGGGTGGAAACATGAAGGATAGCCAACAATACAGGCAAATGCAATTGAAGAGGACGAATGGCAGTATTAATACTAGACAAAGGAGAATTCAAGATCCAAGGTAGTAAATGTAATGGAAAAAGACAACTCATGAAAAAATACAGCAACATATATAGCATAACAAGCTAAAATTTATGGACATTAGGAGATTAGGATAAAACCAAAATTAGGAAAGGGGTTTAGCATACTAAATAAAATTTCCATATTCTTCAAAATTGTCAGAATTAATAAACAAAAAATAAGGAAAAATAGAAGCCATGACTACAGATAGTCCTGACTTACAATGGTTCAACTTATGATTTTTCAGCTTTATAATGGTGTGAGAACAATACACATTTAGTAGAAACTCTACTTCAATCTTTTGATTCTTCCCAAGGTAAGTAGTAGGATTGTGGGCAGTGACATCAAGCTACAGACCCTAGGCAGTCACATGATCAAGAGAATAAATAACCCATACACTCACAACTATTCTGTACCCAGACAGCCATTCTATTTTTCACTTAAAGGACAGTACTTACTAAATTATACAAGATAATGCAAAACTTTATCATAAAATAAGTCTAGTGTTAGATGATTTTGCCCAGTTGTAGGCTAACCTTCAGTTCTGAGCACATTTAAGGTAGGCTAGACTAAGATATGTGTTGAGTAGGCTAGTGTATTAAATTCATTTTTGAATTAATGTTATTTTCAATTTATGATGGGTTTATTAAGATGTAACCCCATCATAAGTGGAAGACTATCTGCAGTTGAACAACAAACATGTTTTAATAGTCAAATAGGTCAATAGTCCAACAGTCCAGTAACTTACAAACAGAGAATGTGCATTCAATTCTCATGTCCCTGGAACATTTAGAAAAACCAGTCACTTACTTGGCTATGAATAAAATCTTTTAAAAGTTCTCTCCCAAATTATATAATCACAATCCAATAACTGAAAATAATATAACTGAGATTTAAAAACTCATAACACTTAATTACATCTCTTAAGACATTCTCTTTAAAAATCCCCCTGAATCAAAAACAAAATCAAAACAGAATTTACAAAGTTAGCAAAGATACAACAAAAAGGTCAATAGTAAACCTAGTGAGATATTTGCAATGTATATAAGATATGAATTATTAATAGAATAAAGAAAGCTCATCCACAATTAATTTAAATTAAATGATATGAATAAAAAACTCATCAAAGAAGAAATACAAATTACCAATAAATATGTGGGCAATATCTCAACCTCCATAGTAGTTAAGGAAACTAAAAATTAAAAATTTAAGTTAAATTTTTTTTTAAAAGCAATGAGAAAAAATATTAAAGCAACAATCTATCAGATGGGCAAAAATTTTAAAGAATAGTAATTTCGTGTCTTGGCAGCTTTTTAGAAAACTGGTAGATTTATGGAATGCTGCCTTCTCTTTGGAAAATATCTTGGCAATACCTATGAAAATTTCTGAAACGCATCATCATTTGACACAGGAGTCTAACTTCTCAAAGGTGTATTTGTTAGGAAAGAGTAAGTTACATTGCATATACAAGCAATCTGAAATTTCAATAGCTTACGGCAATATTTGTGGAACATAACAACACAGGCTCACTGGGGACACAGCTCATTGTAATTATTTAAGGAGTCAGGCTGAAAAAGGACCTATATACACAGTATCTCCTACAATCACGATAAAGGGGGAACAGGATGTGGCAAGTCCTGCATCAGACCTTTAAAAAGCTCTAAGAAGTGACGCCATGACTTCCACTCACATTTCATCAGCCAAAGCATTCCACATGGCTATCCCTACCCATAAAAGATTCAGAATGGTCAATGCTACTATGTGCCTAGAAGAAGAGAACATTTATGATAATACTGTAGAAACCTATTCTATAGAAAGAAAAGGCGCCAATATATAAGGATGTAAGTACAATGTATCACAATGTTGTTTTTAATCACAAAAAAACCAGTAACAATCTGAATATGCATTGAAAAAGAAATGATTTTATAAAGCTAGTGAAGACTCCATCCTCTAAGTGAGTTCCCCAATCTGAAAAGGAAGAAGGTCTCTTCAGCAGGTTTTCCACCAAAAATAGCAGGGTAAAGGCTAGTGATGGGTCCTTGTTCCTTTCCTGGTCTCCCTCTGGCTGCTTACCTGTCTCCTACTGGAGAGGCTGCTCCTGCCTTAGTCCTAGAGCAACCAGCCAAACAGCAGGTGTCTCACTCACTGTAGTGTTGGAGCAATAAAATGTGATGTTTGGGGTCCTCGCAGGGAGCTTTATTTATTAATCTAGTTTTTGGGTAGTCAGGGGAGGGGAGGTCTCCACTTCAGTGCAAAACCCCTCTTCTGAGAGCCATGACTCTAAAGAAGAGAGTCCTTGGACTTTGCTATACACATTTGCTTTGTCTAAATAAATGTTTATAATTTTATATTAAAGAGGAAATAAACATTAGAGTTTCTGATTGTATATTTTTTACTTTTATATATAATCTTTTATATGTGTGTTTTGATGGAAGTATGATAAATTTTATGGCAAACAGTTGATATTGTTAACTTTTTATTGTCATCAAAGTACATAAAATTCCTATTAATCTCCTTATTCTTCTATCCCTTAACTCTGGTATACAGCAAAAAGAAATCTTATTTTCCTTCTTTTATCATTAAAAACTAATAAAAACATTTTGCTAGTATGAAAAAAGAAAAGATTATATATATATATATTATGGAATATAATCTAGCTATTTAGCATACTGATTTAATATATTTATATTAAATGCTTGTTCAAGATGTATTATATGACAAAAAACACGATATAATATGCGCACAGTATGATACCACATTGACAAAAAGCTCTGTATAGCTGTATATATATTTTTTGGCTTTTTAAAAATATTTATTTATTTATTATTTTAGAGAGAGAGAGAGTCCCAATTTTAGGGCCAGAAAAATTAGATGGTTGAAGAAATTGTGGAGGAGTAGGTTTGGGATGTAGTCAGAAACCAAGTTTTGCTTTAGGTATGTTCGATTTTAACTATCTACTCAATATCTGAATAAGTTTCTGTACATCTGCCTGCAAGATTGAATGAGATCACCAAGTACGTCAGTGTGTTGACAGAAGAAAGTTGAAAACTTGATACAGGGGCACACAAAATTCAGAGGTCAGGAGTAGGGAGAGAAAAACTAGTGAAGTAACAAAGAGGAAGTATTCTAGAAATTAAGTAAAGAAAGAATTTTTGGAATGATAGGAGAGACTTATTAAGTGCTATTGTTTATCTGGATGGCTGTATGCCTGTTGCTCTTTTATTATTTGTAAGAAGAAAAAAGAAAAAAATATGACTCACATAGCTAGGTGCATGCCAGAAATATTTCTAGGGTATTGTTAGAAAATCAAAAAAATAATATTCATTATAATTCCCCAAATGCCTTTTATGAAGGTTTGATCCTATTACATAAAGTACCTTGTATTCTGCTGTGTATCCTGAAGACTTTGGCTATATATATTTGCATCCTAGTGTTGTAGAAAGTTGAATTGATCACGTGATAAAGGCAAATGAGGCAGGGCTTCCAGCTATACAGGACTGAAGGGATTTGACAAATCCTGTCTTCCCAAAACAACTAGAAAACTACAAAAGTGGGGGTGGGGCTGGGGGTGGGGGAGGTCATTTCAGGACTCTGGAAATCTGCCAAATACAAATCACAACTGACATATATTGAGGAAAAAAAAGTACTGAACTTTGGGAAAAACAGTGGGAGTCTATAATATTCTTGCCTGGGTATCCACTTGCCTGGTACCAGTTCAGATGATACGGTAGTTCTGCTATCAGGGCTGGCTAGCCATGAAAACCAGCACTTTCACTGGGGGAGAGGGTGGAATTTATTTGAAGTGGAGACTGGAAAAATCTCACCCGCTAGCAAACAGGAAAAGCCTACAGCTCTACTGGTCTAAGGTTGCAATTCCTGTAGGGACAAGTAGCACCAGAAGACAAAGAAGATATTTAACAATGAGACAGTAATTGAAGTAGTTGATAAACATTCAACTCGTCCCTAACTGTCCCGGGGCCTGTGTGCATGTGTGTTTGGGACCTGAGAAGGCCCCACAAAAAGTGAAAACAAGGCTGACCTAAAAACTGCCCAAACTTTGCTATGTGCCTCACACCAAACAGATTCACCAGCAGAGGGGGAGGGGAAGCATTATGGGCCGGAGGTGTTTGACCACATCTTTGTTTAATTATTGACTGACTATTAAGTTTTGCAAACGTAGGGTTCACTTCAAGGAAGTCTGGTTTTAAAAAATGTGTATAGGAGGAAGAATTTTTCCTCTACCTTTTTAGCTGGTCTATTAATTAAATTGATTTAAGACAAATCTGTTTTACAGGAGAAAAAAACAAATTTAATTGCACATATATGGGAGCCTTATTAGACTATGAGACCCACAGGCATTCAGGTAATTGAGGCTTATATGTCATCTTGAGCTAAGGAGAAGGGACCAGTGTCTGGAGCTTCAAAGGGAAGGAGCACAATTTACAGAAATATGGGAAGAGCAAATGTTTGGTAAACAAATGTTTGCCATGCCATGCAGAGACAATGGGACACAGGAATTTTATCTCCATGCCCTACCGGAGCTTCCCCCCAGTTTACCACAACTAGCTCGTATTTTTTTTGTAGTTATCTCTGGTGATAGTTCTCTTCCTGGGCCAGGTTTTCTTCTAAATTCCTCAAGCAGTTAAGGGGGAGGTAAAACCTTTTCTGAGTCTTTTAGGCCTTGATTGACTTCATCTCAAAGTAATCCACATGTCAAAATGACACATTTTGGGGGAGCTTGTTCTGAACCTTCTCAAATATAAATGAACAGATGTGAGCAGTCTCACACCACATAGGTGATAAATTCCTTGGATTAAGTCCAGGTAAATTATTTAAAACAACAACAACATCAACAGTCTAACAACAAAAAATATCAAGGAAAAAAACCTTCAGAGAAAATAAAGAAAAGAAAGTCATAAACCAGAGTTGCTAGAATATATTATCTAAAATGTTTAGTTTTCTACAAACAAAACAAAATAAAACCAGGAAAGTGTGAACCATGCTTAGGTAAGAAGTAATCAATAAGAAACTTCCTCTGCCTTGGCTCACAGGTTGGGTTTAGCAGAGACTTTTAAATTAGTTATTATAAATATGTTTGAAGAATTGAAGGTGTCAGAGCATATAGTTAAAAATGAAAGGAAAATATGTTGACAGTGGTTCAAAAATGGAGAATAAAGAAAAAGAATAGAAATTGCTGAAGAAAGAACTGAATGGAAAATCTGGAGTTGAAAACTATGCAAATATCCTCGGGAATGTTTTTTATACTAGGCAAAAAAAAAAAAAAAAAAAAAAAAAAACTGGAAGCAATCTAATTATCCAGCAACTGGTGAATGTCTAAACAAAATGTGATATATCCATACAATTGATTATTATTCAGCAATAAAAAGGAGTAAACTTCTGAAACCCACTACAACAAAGATGGACCTTAACAAGTATGCCAAGTGAGAAAAGCCAGACACAAAGACAATGTACTCTGTAATTCCATTTATATGAACATCCAGAAAATTAATATCTCCAGGGACAGAAAGAGAAGCAGTAGCTGCCTGGAACTGGGATTGTAAGGGGGTTGACTGCAAATAGGAATGAGGGAATTTTTCAGAGTGATGGAAATGCTTTACAATTGGATTGGGGTGATGGTTGCATGACCTCAGAAATTTACTAAAAGAACCATTGAATTCTATACTTGCAATGGCCAAATGTTACAGTATGTAAATTATACCTCAGTAGATCTATTTAAAAATAGAGGGAAAATAGGACAGTAAAGAGATCATGGGGGGACTGGTGGCTGAAGTGATGTGTGGCTCTTCCAGGTAGAAGTTTAAAAATCATCATCTGATTTGTCATGTCACTTTTTCTTCTGCCTCAGCGACTAGACAATAGTCAGGGGCTGCTCTGTTAACCTTGGTCTTAGATTAAGACCGATCATGGAACAAAGTCCCAGCTCATCTGCAACCAATATGAAGCATGAGCAAGAAATAAATCCTATTTTTTTAAATTACTGATATTTGGGGATTACTTCTTACTATAGCATAATGTCACCCATTCTGATGTGTACATATTCCTTAAAAGAGATTACAAACACACAACGAACCCCTTTGCCTCTATTTGCTTACTCCTATAGGGTACTAACCTACAAGCCATATTGTCGGTCATTTTCCTTTCTAAAGGTAAGTTTTTAAAAATGCTCTTTATCTGTGACACAGATAGGTGAGTGGTGGTGAATTGATGTCTTCCCAAATCTCAGACCATCTTCATCTGTAATGGGCTACCTGGAATTAGCAGAGTCTGGAGAAAGAGCCACCTGCTTGGGTGTGGTAGATATTAGGGAACAGACACAGCTGTAAGTTCTGGAAGAGAGTCTAGTTTAGTGGCAGAACATGTCCACTGAAGCAAGTTTCTTAATTGGTAGAAGTGATGAGCTATAGATGATTAACTTAGCATACCTAGCTTTCAGGTCAAGCACGAAGAGGCTGGAGCTTCTGGGCTGAGTGTATCTGTTCATTAGTCATTTCATTAGCCACTAGCCCTATTTTTCTGTTCAAATATAACCACTTTAGATGTGTGCTGTGATGTGAAAAAGATTGAGAAACACAGCAGTAAAGGGTAAAAATAATCATATTTTAATCAAGTAGTTTTGAGGAGAGAAGAAACACAGGAAAATAGGGGGAGTATTAATTAAGGAAACAGAATGTCTCAATGCATGAATCCTATTAGACAATGAACTGCCAGCAATTGAGCACCTGCCACCAGTCTTAGCATTTCAGTTAATGCATAATCATATTTAGTCTCTATTGTGTGTGAGGAAATTGTTGCTAGTAACATTTCAAAGATGAGGAACCTAGAGCTTAGAAAGAATAAAATGGCTGGGCCAGAATTAGGAGTTTGCAAATGTGGAGAATGGAATTTGAATCAAGTTGTTGGATTGGAACTCTAAGTCATGGAATCCAAGAGCAGGTGATAATATGGACAGCATGTAGGCAGGTTGGTTGCCAATATCCATGAAATCTCTCTTCTGGCAACAAGACCCTGTCACTGGCTTTGGGGTTAATATGAGGTCCTAATAGGGGATAAGAGGAATTGGCATGCATCCAATAGGATTATCAATTCTAAAGGGACCATAGCATTAAAGTGGGGCTTAGTCATGAGAGGAAAGGTAAAGGCTATTATCAGAACCTCAATTTGAGATCAGGACCAGAATTGCAGCTGAGGGAAGTGTTTTTAACCTTGGAGTGTCAGTTAGGTTAGAAGTTGTCAGGGTAAAGCATAAGAATTAGGAGACTGATGAGCGTTCAAGTGGAGAAGGTAGGAGAGCCTAGGAATCATCCAGCACCCAACACAGGGAACTTCAGGCTGCATTAAGATTAATTTTATAGCTTTGTCCATACTTCTTTATCCTGACCTTTGGAGAATTTTTGCTGGCTTTTGTGAATGTCTTACTCATGTTAAGCTCAATTGACTAATGTTTGACTATGGATATTTTCAAGACTACACTTTAATTAGTCTTTCAAGCTTCCTTAATGACCTTAATCTAGCAGCAGTTTCCAAACTTGAAAACACACCAGAGTAACAGGGAGTGTGCTAGAATAGACTTCTTGGGCCTAGCTGATGAAATGAATGAAAATATATCTGATAAGGTAGGAATCTGGAATCTGGATTTTTTATGGATTCCACAAGAGGAATGAAACAACCACAAAATTGAGAGCAGTTATTCTAATGTGATTAAAAATGATAAATTAATCAAGGCTTTCATTGTTGTTGTTGTTGTTGCTGTTGTTAATGTTCTCCAATCATTTTCTTTCTCCTTAAATTGGCCCAAATTTACCAATGTCATTCCTTTTTACTTTTCTCAATTATATTACTCTCTTAAAATCAGAATTAAGCACACTTTGTCAAACAGAATGAAATATTTTATTCAGAAAAAATTATTTACTTACTTTTTTAAAAAGATTTTATTCATTCATTCATGAGAGACACACAGAGAGGCAGAGACATAGGAAAAGGGAGAAGCAGGCTCTCTGCGGAGAGCCAGGTATGGGATTCAATCCCAGGACCCCAGGATCATGCCCTGAGCCAAAGACAGATGTTCAACCACTGAGCCAGCCAGGTGCCCCTATTTACTTACTTACTTACTTTATTTATTTATTTTTTAAAATTTTAAAGATAAAGAGACAAAGAGAGAGGGGTGGGGAGGGGTAGAAGGAGAGGGAGATAGAGAATCCCAAGCAGACTCTACACCCAGACTCCAGTCCCAGCCTAAATTGGGACTTGATCCTGTAAATCTGAGATCCTGACCTGAGATGAAATCAAGAGTTGGACACTTAACTGACACCCAGGCCCCCAAGACTTTTTGTTTTTTTAATGAAACATGAAAAGAGGACAATATAGACTGTCATTTAGTACTTGTGGCCAATTTCCTTCAGGCCAGCAACTTTAAATTATTGATTGGAGAATCAGTAATTATTGATTGGAGAATACTTGGGTTGGCATACTTTTTATTGCTGAGGATCCTCCTTTTACAAAACTCTGGTACCATGGATGTAGTCTTTTATTTTGTTTTTGTTTTTAAATTTAGGTAAATTCTTAAGAAGTTAAGCTGTTAAGCTCAGACTAGGACATATGTAAATGTCAGTCATTCTTTCTCCATTGCTATCCTCGATATTAGAGAGTAGTCATGGGCTTGCTCAGTTTGATTTTCAGCCACTGTTTTGGAAAACTTAAGTAATGTTTATTCAGTTTCTATAGACTCTGATCCAGATAATTTATATCTTTATTTTAAAATAACTGTATATTATTTTATCATTTTCACTTTATATGTGAAAAAACTGAGACTTAGAAAAAGGTAATTTGCCCAAGGTTTATAGAATACCAGAGTGATGAAGAATTTGGACTTAATTTCACCCTTCATCTTGCTGGCTTAACCACTGTGCCATAGACTCATTAGTCTGGGGAAACTTCATGGTAATAACTAAACATAATGGGATACAATTGGGCTCTAAACAATAACAAAAAAGATTAAAAAAAAACAGTATTTCAAACATTATTATGCTAGAAAAGATTAGAAAGGCTATCTACCCTAACTTCCTAATTTGAGAAAGCTGAGATCAAGATGTGTTAAAATAAAGCTCAAAATCATACTATTAGTACAAGACTAGATAAGCCAGTTCTCCTGATCCTAATGTAGTTTCATTAGGATAATACTAACACAAAGTAATACTTAATACTGTTTCAACCTAGCAACTTAGATATGTACAAGGTAATCAGTGTTCCATAGGGATAAATGGATGCACCTAATGAAGAACTTTTGATTGTATAAATCAAGTTTGGTCGACATGTTAATGAATAAAGCAGATGTTTAAGGCCAATATGCGTGTGATGGCTCAAAAAAGATATGAAAATTTCATGTTTTCTCATGGGATGCCAACAGTGAGAAAGAGCATCACTTTCACTCTTACAACAGTGACACAAAAAGTCAAACTATAAATTCATAACTTTACTGTGAATCCATGAGAGGGCTAACGTCTTAGGGCACCTAAATTACTTATAAGAGAAGTAAAGATCAACAACTTCAGGGAGAGAGGGATGTGAGCATTTGTTTACTTGGGCCAGATGCAACCTCACATTGAGAAAAATCTAGCTAAGAAGTTCAATTAAGCAACTGATGGAAACTCAGTGAGCTGATAAATTGTAGAGCTTCCAGGGTCTATGGATATAAGGAAATTTTGCATCCTCTTGCAGGTTTTTCTCCAGGAACCTCACTCAATTCTCACAAAAAATATTGATGAAATCTTGAGAAAGCAGCCTGATGGCTGTGGGGAGGGGAATAGCAGTCTCCAGAGAACATATGAAGCCACGTGTAGATCCTTCTTGCTTATCTAGCTTGTGGAATAAGAGTTTGAAACTGCAGGCTGAGACACAGCAAACACTATGGCACTCATGGCACTGGGAAAAACTATTCTAGCTTTGTATAGGGAACAGAAAAACTCTCCAGCCTTGGGGAATAGGCAGGTATATGTGTGGAGCCCAGGAACTAGAGCTTGTACTGTGGCACGAGCACCAAGAAGGCCACATCTTCAAGATCCAGGGACAGAGTACTTGCATACAACTGAGTGCTTGCATTTAACCAGAATAAAAGAGACTTTCCCCCAAGCTAATAGCATTGAGCTATGGATAACTGTGAGATCATGCTGGGAGAGCTGCGAGAGTATGGAGAGACAGACCCTCTCTGAGGCATAGCAGAAAGGAATGACCTCAAGCTAAAGGTAAAGCAGATATTAAGGGAAAAAAAACCCTTTGCAAACACAAGGTACCTAAATACAAGATATCTCCAAAAGAATTTTTTTAAGATTTTATTTCTTTATTTGACAGAGAGAGAGAGAAAGAGAGAGAGAGTATGCACCAACAGGGGGAACAGCAGGCAGAGGGAGAGGGAGAAGCAGGCTCTTTGCAAAGCAGAACCTGACATGAGGCTTGATCCCAGGACCCTGGAATCCTGACCTGAACCAAAGGTACCATCTTAGTCAGGTGACTGAGCCACCCAGGTGCCCCTCTCTAGAAGAATTTTAATGCTGTGGTATACTGATTTTAATAATAGCAATAACAACAAAAAAACCCAGACCCAACTCAGTTCCTTCCTAGACTGACTTCATTCTCCAAAATAAATGTCTAGCATAATGAAAGGCATATGCAGACAAAGAAGCTGTTTGCCTCAGTTTATGTTCCTATAAAAAATGTACAACTTTGAACAAAAAAGGCATACAGAGGCATACAGAGAGGCAAGAAAAAAAAAAGAAAAAAGGCAAGGCATACAGAGAGGCAAGAAAAAACAGCAAATTACCAAGAGAAAGGCAATCAATACAACCAAATTCAAGTATGACAGAGATGATAGAACTGTCAGAAAAAGAATTTAAAATAACTATGATTAATATATTGAAGGCTCTAAAGGAAAAGATTGACAACATATAAGAACAGATAGGCAATTAAAGCAGAGAGATGGAAACTATAAATGGAATAAAATAGAATTGTTAGAAATGAAAAGTATAGTAACAAAGAAGAAGAATTACATTATAAGGCTCATTAGGGAATTTGATACACTGAGGAAATGGTCAATAGGCTAACTGGCATTAGGTCAATAGGCATTACCCAAAATGAAGCACAAAGAGATCCAACTGTACTTCTCATTTATTGCTAGTGAAAAACGCAAAATGGAACAAACACTTTGGCAAACAGTTTGATCATTTCTTACAAAGCTAACTAAGCATATACTTACCATATGATCCAAGAATCCCACTCTGAGCATTTACCCAGGAGAAATAAAAATGTATGTTCAGACAAAAATCTGCACCTAAATATTTATAATGACTTTGTTTATTATTGTTCAAAATTGGACAAAACTCAACTGTCTTTCCATGGATGATTGGATAAACAAACTATGATCCATCCATACAATGCAATAATATTCCACCATAAAAAGGCATAGACCTGATACACACAAACATGATTGAATTTTGAAAGCACTTGGTAAGTGAAAAAAGCCAAATCCAAAAAATTACATACCATAGGATTCCATTTATATGACATTCTGAAAAAGGCAAACCTACAGAGTTGGAGAACTCATCAGTGGTTGCTAAGGGATGGAAAGGAGAGAAGGACTTTATCAGGACAACATGAGCAAATTTTGGGGGGTGATGGAACTATTCTCTATGATAATTTTGATGATGGATATAGAACTTAATGTCTTGTTCAAAATGCTCAGAACTCAACACCACAGAGAGTACATTTTACTGTGTGTAAGTTTAAAACTAAAATTTCTAAAAAGAGGTGAATTATTTGTTTCTGCACCCAGCTTTTGCAGGTGGAGTAGTTTTTACAGCTAGCGATGTTTATCAAACATAAATATAATTCAAATTTGTTCTTATTTCTTTATTTTTTAAAATATTTTATTTATTTATTCATGAGAAACACAGAGAGAGGCAGAGACACAGGCAGAGGGAGAAGCAGGCTCCATGCAGGGAGCCCGACCTGGGACTCGATTCCGGGTCTCCAGGATGACACCCTGGGCTGAAGGCGACGCTAAACCGCTGAGCCACCTGGGCTGCCCTATTCTTATTTCTTTAAATGTCTGAATGATTTCAGGGTGAAATCTCAAGATTGCACTTTTCTCAAACAGTTCTCCCTTACAAAGAACATTGAATTAGAATTTAAATAAGCTTCTCTCTTGCCTGTGACTCAGTCAGATTCAACATAATGTGCATTTTAAAGTTTACTAATTTAAAAAATAATTGTTTCTTAGCTACTTAACATTTTGATTAATTTTTTTTTCTTCTTTACAAATATCCATCTCACTCTCTCCACATCATCTTAAGGAGGCATCAGATTGTTCATTCACTAAAGAATGCTTGTAGGTGTGTTAAAAAACTGTGAGGTATGTTGGAGACATATCGCCCTTACACAGGTATGTTGTTAGGACTATCTTCTGCTAAATAATTTGCATAAATCTCATGGTTTAGCTATTCAATTTATATTGTCATGTTCTCCAAAGGAATAATGATGGTAATTTGTAATTATAAGCAGCTTTACTTACAGTTCTAAAAATCTTTTGAAATGCTTCCTCAGTTACTATAATAATTGTATATACAGACAAAAGAATTAATAACGTGATGAAAACTTGAAGCACTGTGGGACCTATTTTTCAACAAGTGCTCATTTTAGGATTCACTACTCATAAATAGAGTTACCCTACTATCACTGATCAATAGCCTTGAAATTATTTTAGTCACTAACCTAAGTTCACCAAAGACATTAATGTAAGTGTTCAAGGCAAAGTATGGAGGAAGTTAATGACAGGGACCTGAGGTGGGACTCTTTCTTTCCCAATTCATAACATACTATTGTTACCAATAAGCTTTGAGAGAAAACCCCTCTAGCTAATATTTGAAGCCAAAGGAAATCATAGAAATCACTAGAAAAGGGTTTCCAATGTGCCAATGAGTTTCTGACTGATTGGACCATAATATGGTTCTCTTTTTAATACAGTGTATAAAAAGTGTATAATACTTATAATAGACATACACTTTTAAAAATTGAGATGATTCTTGGATGATTAAAGCAAATTTATAGTTGCTTAGCTCATTCAGTAGGCATAAACGGACATACCAGTAGTACTAAAAACTTGTCACATAAACAGTAAGGATAAATTAGGTTAAAGCTGTATGTCCAACGCAGAATTTCTATCTTTCTAGATCAAATGTTCTCTTTACTGTTTTCTCTTTGTGTTACAGTTGCCTTCTAATTCACTTAGGCTTAAAGTCATCCTGTCTTTGACTCTCTTTTCCCTAGTTCCTTCACCACTGCCCCTGTTTGTTATTAATTTGTACTACTTCTGTATCTGCAGTATCTCCTCAATGAACACATTCCTTCTGGATGCTCCTCCTGACACTATAATATCTGGCTTACAGTGCTTCTCACTTCTCTGCATTAAGCTTTGCCTTGGTTTCTTGCAAACCAAGTGTGTCTTCTTCTGGAATCAAGGGCTTGCTTCGTTCTTAGTTCTTCATCTTAGTTCTGATCTTAAATCTGTTCGTGTGATTGCTCTCCGTTTCCAAACCTCCCCTTGTAATATTAGCATAAAGCTAATCTCTCTACATGTAAAGCCTGCTTCCTGATGCCTCCAACATCCACTCTTTCCTCCATCTATTACTGGCACTTCCATCCTCTTCATGACAAAGACTAGAAACCTCATAGTCCTCAGTGGCTTTACTGACTTTATTCTATGACCACTTCAGATAAATATGACAACATAAAAACTGGATCTCATTTTCTAGAGTTTATTTTAATGCTAGAGTGAGAGGTTTCCCTTACTTAAGTGGCAGTAAAAGGATATTGGTGTTTTGTTTGCTTTAAGTAGGAAGGATATGCAGAAGGATGATGGCTGGATTTGGACAGAGACAGAAAGAGAGAGAATTACCAATCAGAAGGACATTATGATAGCTGAAGAAAAAGGTAGTGAAGCCCTGAACTAGGGTGGTGACAGTGGAAAGGGGCGGGGGGAACCCCCAGCAGACTGAAAAAATGTTAAATAGATAAAAATCTACAAGATGCTAGCAAGGACTTGTTTAAGGGGAATGATGAATTAGGAGGGACCACCGATGACTATGAGGTTTCTAGTCTTTGTGATGAAGAGGATGGAAGAGCTGGTAATAGATGGAGGAAAGAGTGGATGTTGGAGGTATCAGGAAGCAGGCTTTACACTTAGAGAGATTGGCTTTGGATCGATTCCTGGTACTTAATCCCATATGATAGCAAACAGGTATCTTCCTTTCTTTCTGCCTTGGTTTGAGCAATTATACATCATTGGTGTAAAAATATCTACCTAAAGAGGATGCTTATGAGGATTGAGCAAGCAACTACATGAAGGTCACCTGCCACACAATGAGTTTTGGACCAATAAATAGAAGTTATTGTTCTCATTATAATTGTAATTACTGTAAGGAAATAAGTGCCATCCTAATTGCTAGCCAGTAGTTAGTGATCCTCTGTCTGCACTAGAATGGACATCATACAGCATTTACATGAGACATTGCCTGACTAATTAAGAGGAGCTGACCTAACTAATTAAGAATCTAGCAATCCATTCATGTAAGATGATCTGTCTTTGGGAAGAGACTTCCAGGAGGTTTACTCAGGCAATCTGGATTGTGATTCGAAGTAATTTGGAAAGGATCCATAAAAGGAGAAGGGAAATGCAGGAAGACGTGTTCAGCAACCTAGTTGGGAGCTGTCTGCGGAGGAGTCAGGAAAGGCACATGAATGAGAGGATTCATTAAGGTAGAAGCTGGGGAGTTCAGGGTTGAAAGAGAGAGGATTGCTTATGCCAGACCTAATACACTAGACAGGGTGTGGTAAGTGAGCTGTTGGCTGAAGAGGTGCAATCACCATAAAAAGAGGGAGGTGCCTGGGAAGGGCAGGAGGGTGGACACTGGGAGGGGCAGGACTGGGAAGGGACAAATGGGAAATTGCTGGGCCTACTGGGGTGGGTGTCTCCCAATAAATCATTTGCAGTTGTTGGAACTGGCTTGGGTGTCTTCCTTTGTATTGCAGTTCTACTAAAAGGGCAATGCTCCTCTTTCTGCTTTGGCTTTAGTCACTCCATTACTCACCCGGGACAGCTTGAAGGCTTCATGCCACCTGGGGAGTGAGAGGCACCAAGCAGTAGAGTCTGTTTCACTTGAGCAAGCAGAAGCAGGATTGCACATCTCTGGAACATGGAAGATGGTATCAGAAATGGGATAAGCATAATATTAGGGTGGGACCGAATTATTACTTGAATTAATTATATTGCAAAAATGTGTTGCTCATGAAATTATGCGCATGATACATACCTAAATATATATTTAGATTTTTTAGGATTTAAAATATTTTTTATTCAGTATTTTAAATAGTAATCTCTAACACTGTGTGGTTGATATAGCAAATAGGAAGAAAGAGAAGACAGGGTTATTGGCAGTGAAGAACATGGCTTTGGTATATGCTAGAACTGGTTCAAATCCCAGCTCTGCCACTTAGCTGTGTGGCTTTCCACAGATTGCTTAACTAATCTCTTTAGGCTCTATTTTCCTTACTTGTAGAGAGTGAAAAGTATACCAGTCAAAGGGGTGTTATGGGGATTAAATTAAATGTACAGTGTAGCCAGACATAGTGCATACTCAACAAATGATAGCTGTTACTACTTATTATGTTTTATGTTAGGCAGGTTGTTGTTTGTTTAGTTTTTTTTTTTTTAATAGTTATCTCACACACAGACTTCCAAAGTCATTGCGAGGCAGGAGTGAGATTCCAGTTTCACAGAGGAAGGGAATGAGGCTATACCAGTTAAGCTATTTGCTGGAACCATAGAATACTAGGTACCAAAGCTAGCATTAAAGTTCAAGTCTTTGAACTTCAAGCTCAATGCCTTTTACAAAAATGACATATAGACACTATGAAGTCAGAATTAAGGCCAGTGGTCAGCATTTGCTCAGCCCAGTGCTTTATTTCACAGTGCATGGTGAAAAGTGCCCACGTATTCTATGTCTATGAAAAGAAGCAATAGAAGTTGTGTTAGGCAGTGGTCATTTTGGCTTGAGAAGCTTTTTATAGATCCTCTTAACCCTGGAGCGCTGAAGGTCCAGAATGATTCTCCCACTTCACACACAAACAGAAGGGTGCCTCAGCAGACAGGCATACAATAGAAATGGCTGAAGACAAACAATGGTGGGAGGAAGTATGGGTGGGTTGGGGTGGCAGTCAATAATTAGTTTGAAAGCAGATGGCTGCCTACAAGTATGCTTTTCATTTTCCTCTATGAAATGACAGCATTGACCATAATCCGTGTATTCTAACAAAGACATCCAGAAGGGTGCCAGGCAATTCTGTGAGGCCTCTGCATATATGGAAGCATAATCTGTCCTAAGAAGTTGGACATCAAAGTGGGCGATGATGGTTTCTAAATATCTCTTCCACCTCTACCATGTGTTGTTATCTTGCCCTTAGAAGAAAGTCCAAATTTTTTAATATTGCTAGAAAAAACCCTGCAATCCTGACTCTTCCTTAGCTTTTCATCCTCAGCTCTAGGTACTCTCCACCTCACACTTTATGCTCAGGCCAGATCAAACTTCTCCCAGGTTCTTATATGTCTCTCAATGTCTCTCTTGGAGACCTTCACACACACACTGTTTCCTCCACTCTTCTCCTTTAGTTGGTAATTCTTATCCTCCAGAGAGTAGCTTGAAAGTCATTCCCAGTAGCTAGCCTTCCCAACCTTCTCCATGAAGTCTGTGTTGGGGTCCCTGGTGTGTGCTCCCAGGGCCCACTCCCCTTTCCCTGCCCTGGCCTCCTTCACACTTATAGTGGTGTTGTTTATTTAACTGCCCACTTCCATGAGACCCCCAATCCCAAGAGCAGAGCTCACAGCTCTCCTGTTCATCACTGTATCTGCAGAATTGAACTCTGGCACACGGCAGAGCAGGCTTTCCATTAGGTATTCGTTGAATGAATGACAGTATGCATAGAAGTATATTTCTACAGTTTGTGAGACCAGCTTCTCAGGAAGAAAATGGGGTTTATGGGCATAGTTTTCCAGCAAATTGTATTCAGTCATAATACTACAAACATGCATATTATTATCTCTACATTTCTCGATTTTGAATGATAATTATTTTTGCTCCAATATGTGGAAATGAGCAATATTAATTTAAGCATGATAGTAGATGGTTACTGTTTAAAAGTTATGACAGTAACATTCTAGAATTAGAGGGCTTAAGTGGGGACTTCTGTTTTAAAAATAATATAATGTGGAACAAGCAAGGAATTATTTTACCTTAAAAATAAAGAGTTAGGTTCATCTTCTAAGTATAAATTTAATGAACATTCTGTTTGGGTCATAGATGATTACATTTAGAAATAATTGTAAGACATATTATTGAGAAATTGATAAAATGCCAGCTAGGTAAACTTAGGGAATGCACGTTTTCTGGTTATAAAACGGATTTTTTTTCCCAAAATGCTCATAATTTGTCTTCTAAGATAATTTTGCTTCAGAAGAGTGTATTTTAAGTCAAGGTGGCTGAAATATTACATTCTTGCAATGTCTGAGATGAAAATCAGTTAAGCAAGTGTCATATCTGTCTCACAAATCATCTACCTGAGTCCTTTAGAATAGAGGATGGAGGGATACCAGTATGCATTGACAGAATGACTATGTTGGAGGAATTTCATATCTAATTTATCTTCTTGACAACCTTGCAGAGAGTGCCATGTCCATTTTTTATTTTATGGAAAAGAACACTGACACACAGAACAGATGAGCAGCATACTCAAGACCACAGTGTGAGTTTACAAAAGTCAGGTTGGTGTAAGCACTTTCAGTCTTTCCAACACATCAAGGATATAGCAGTTGCCTCTCTGTGGGCTGAGCCCAGATTCCTGAGCCCCACCTTATTTTTCAACACAACAGACTGTGTCTGCTTTATTCACATAACTACAGTTTGGCTACCAGCAACATTTTTTCAAAATGGTATATTTCTAAAAGCAAAATTCTCTGTCCAAATTCTGGTTCCATCTTTTATTAACTGTGTAAGTCAAGCAAGTGATATAACCTCTCCCTGCACTTCACGTTCTTCACCATGATATAGGTGTTCACTAACTCATTGGGTTCTTCTGGGGATTAAACATCATAATGTATGGAAATTGTTAAACCCTGTATTGAGCACATAGTAAATGCACCTCAAAATCAGGTATTTTTCATGTAAAGCTTGATCACATGTTTTATTTATCCATCATTTGTAGTTTATTATAATTGCATTCAAATAATATTTTACTGAAGAAATAAAAAATAACAGATTTGTACATGCAGTTGACTTATTAAGTTACATAGCATGAAATGGAAACTGTGGGCTCTTGATTCAGAATCATTGATTGGTTACTGATACTTTAGAAGCTGCAAAATTGCATATAAATACATTTGCATCTTTACAGTTTAGAAGAATATTCATGTGAGGGATAGGAAGATTAATATACTGTTTAAGACAATGATATTCTATTTATAATATCTTTTGTTAAATATTTTATTTATTTAAGAGAGAGAGAGCACTTGAGGGAGCCTAGAGAGGGAGGGACAAAGGGAGAAGCTGACTCTCCCCTGAGCAGGTAGCTCCATCCCAGGAGTTTGAGATCATGACCTGAGTAGAAGGCAGATGCTTAACCAACTGAGACACCGAGGTGCCACGATAGTATTTTCTTGTATACCTTTCATCTTTCCTTCCTATTTTCTAATGGAAACAAACAAAAATAAATGTTATCTTATCTTTCTTGAGCTACTTTTTCTTTTAACTGTGCATGCTTTGACAATTTTAATTCTGTGACCACAATACACAGCTATTAACTTAAGCCTAAATCATAGTAATTCCTATGGATGGTTCTACTTCTCAGAGTTTGCATACTCATCAAGAACCTCTTTCTATGAGATGCTGTGTATTAGGAGAGGTAAAGTAAAAAAGGACTTTTTTATTCCTCTCTATTGAATTTTATATATAATCTCATAACAGGTGACTTAGATCCACTCAAAGAAATCTTATTTTACCGGCAGTCTGGGTGGCTCAGCAGTTTAGCACTGCCTTTGGCCCAGGGTGTGATCCTGGAGACCTGGGATCAAGTCCCATGTCAGGCTCCATGCAGGAGAAGCTCTGCCTTTCTCTCTGAGTCTTTCATGAATAAATAAATTTAAAAAAATCTTATTTTATGGCTCAACACATAACTGAAGGCAGATAAGCATAGTTAAGAAATACTTCTTCCAATGGCATCTGCAAAATTGAGTTTATTCTGAAAATGTAAAGTCAGAGATTTTAAATAACCAGATAATCTAGTTTCATTTTTAAGAGAAGTAAACTTCTGTAGTTCAATACCTCGTTTTGTCACAAATAAGGTAGAAAGAGGGCTGGGTGAACTTGTTATTCACTTATAAATTAAATTTTCTTTCTATAACCTATTCTCAGATCCTAAAATGGTTTGAATCTGATGCTAGTAAGACACTGAGTATTGATGCCTAGTCCATTTGCCTCACTTTTCCACCTGGGGGAAGTCTAGCCACTGCTAGAGTTTTCATTCAAGCTTTCACCGTATTTCATAACAACTATCTGAATGAAGGCAGCTCAGATATATTCATAAGCTAGGACAAATCCACGAATTTAAATTGAGAACAGCAACAAAAATAGCTGAAATAAAAATGATGTAAAGGCCTGGTTTTCCTTTTAATTTTCATTTTGAACTGATAAAAGTTTATAGATGTGTACTCCTTCAATAGGCCATGGACTTGTAGCACACAGAGTACTCATAACATAAAGGTCCAAAGTTTCTTCAGGTGGTGGAAGAGTCACAAATGGAGGTCGCTTCCATGTGAGCTTTGCTTGCTGTGTGTATCTTCAACTTCACTATCAAGCATTCTCATATAGGGTCTGTTTCCTCCAGGAGACAAAGAAGGAAATTTTCTCTGCTACACTGTTGATGAAAGCTAGTGTAAATAGAACTATCAAAGTCTCATGATAAGAGACTTCCGGAAGTTCTCAGAGTTTAAAACTTTCAAGACAAATCCAGTAGTGTCAAGGTAAACTTCAAGGCTTTTGATATGGATACCAATCTCTAGGAAGCCATTCTGGGATCCCTCAATAATAATGATTAAACCACCACCACCCAGCTGAGAGCTTGCAAAATGCAATCCAGTTATTCCAGATTAATCCAGTTATTCCAGATTATCTCAGCTAGCAATCAGAACTTTCACCTGGGTTTAGTCTGACCTCAGAAGACTAATGGGGCAAGCCTCAACAGGGAGGAGCTGTGGATTGGGTACAAGGGTGGAGAATTTTCAATGGACGGCTGCACAGAAACCACCCCTAACAGGACACCTGGAGAGACGTGCAAGTAGAAGTGATTGTTGCTTTGCTCTTTAGACAATGGCTACTGGCAGCAAGCCAGAAATATAACCTGTGTTTCTCTTCTTAAGTATTAATCACATGCCCAAAGCTTGCACATATGCATGTGCTATATGCATGTGTAAGATATTTTAACTTTTGTAGAATCTAAGTGCTATGCTTCTGGAAGGATCTTTACAACGTGGGGTATATTTAGTAAAAGTGCATTTTGATTCTGACCAGACTACTAGCTTTAAACTTCAAAGTGGGTTTTAATGTGCCAACAGAATATTTTTTTGCTAGGTGAGAGATGTGACCTATTTTGCTGACCTGGCAACCCTGGATTTGTCACCACTTCTTAAGCCTCATAATGAAGTTAATCATTGATGAAAGGAACACTAGAAGTCAGCTGGAGTCTTGGATGAAAATCAGGTTTTATCTGCTTGTATAAATCTAAAAGTCAGTGTTAGATTTCTGAGTTCTTCAGAACAGAGGGATATTTGGACTTGAAGAATAAAGACCCAAGAGATGAAGAAGAGAGATAGTGATATTAGAGTTGCTCTGATGTCACCAGAGGGAATCAGACCTGTACAGAAGGATCAACAGGCAAGAAAGAACAATCCTATGTGATTATCTTATTGAAGGCAATTTATTGCCAAAGTCCAAAGTTTAATTTTCAGAGGGGAGTGTGATTCTTGTTGCATGCTTCAAAAGATGTGACTTTGACTCTCATTCAAAGTAAATGAAAATTAAAGGCAACATAACCAACATCTTGTAGAATTTACTTTGGTAAAGTTAATTTACCCTAAATAAAACACATGCTATTTCTCTCCTTTCTTCCCCATTATGGGATTGATATCTGTACAATAACATTAATTAGCATAAAATGACAGTATGGTACTGCTGTGTGTTATTAAGGGTGCAAGAAAGAGTAAACACAAAAATAATCTAAAAGTTGTTTAAAAAATGATTTGTAATATTACCACCTGAAACAGCAATCACAATTTGATATTTAATTTAAAGCCATTTCCCAATGGGACACAAAGTAAATATACATATGGTACAATTTAAGACATCAGAGAGCAATACAAAAGTTTAGTGCCTTTTATCACAGATAATATTTTCAGGTTGAAGACAGTCCAACCAATACAAGGTTCTGGGAAATTACATGTGTTTCCAAAATAAGATCTTTCTTTTGAGAATACCTTAATTTATAGTTTGTGAGTTTTATCTTTTCTCATGATGATAACCGAGGGAGAGACCAAAGAAAGAAAAGCAAATGTATGTTTCAGTTGAGAGTATGCCAAATACAGTGACTCACAGCGTCCTAATCAGATAGGCGTAACACCTCACTAAAAAAAAAAAAAAAAAGAAAAGAAAAGAAAAGAAAAGGAAAAAAAGGCTCACCACCACACCCACCTTGGAAACTTCTTTGCCCAAAGCTTAGCGTATTGACAACTACTTTCTAGACATGTCACTATGCTTATTCTGGATCAGCAAGGAAATTATATGAAAATACTGACCAAGGCAGATTAAATCATTATATGACTAATTCCGGCCTCTTGGACTCAGCTATGAGTATGCATATTTTTTTGATTCAAGAACTAATCTATTTATGGCTTTTTGATTTGTTCTACACTTTCCAGTATTTTTACATAACCCATATATTTTTGAGAAAAATTGTAATAAGTATTTCTATTCATGTTTCTTTTTCTCATCTAAAATCCTCATTTTATAGACGAGCAAAACAGAGGCCTTTTCTACTGTCACATAGGATTGGGTTTTTGCGGGGACAAAAATCTAGTCTTTAAAGCAGTATTAGAAATACTCTGATTAAAAAGAAAAGAAAAGAAAGAAATACTCTGATTTTTGGGTTGGCCTGGGTGGCTCAGTGGTTGAGCATCTGCCTTTGGCTCAGTTTGTGATCCTGAGGTACTGGGATTAAGTCCTACTTCAGCCGGCTTCTCCCTCTGTTTATGTTTCTGCCTTTCTCCGTGTCTCTCTTGAATCAATCAATAATTTTTTTTTAATAAATAAAATGTTTTTAAAAATACTCTGATTTTTATTTTTTTAAAAAAGATTTTATTTATTGATTCACAAGAGACTCACAGAGAGAGAGAGAGAAAGAGAGAGAGAGAGAGAGAGGCAGAAACACAGGCAGAGGCTCCATGCAGGGAGGCTGAGGTGGGACTTGACCCAGGTTTCCAGGATCATGCCCTGTGCTCAAGGCAGCGCTAAACCTCTGAGCCACGCGGCCTGCCCAAAGTACTCTGATTTTTTTAAATTTATTTTTAATTTTTTTTAGTACTCTGATTTTTAAAAACAGATCTATTTCATGAGTTACATAAAATGAATACACTTTATAAATTATTGCTAATGGAATCTTCAGGAAGATTAGGCATTTGTGTTTAAATTCATGGTTTCCAAAAATGACAGTGCTTCTGAATCACTTGGATAATTAAAAAGAAAAACCAACAACATAAAGTACTCAAGAGACCAAAAAACAGATCTACTGGCTCAGAATCTGATAAGGTTGGCATTAATATATTTAAAAAGTCTTTATAGATGTTTCTCAAGTTGTAAGTGTAGATCAATGTTAGAGAAATAGTGGATGTTAAATGTGGTTCCTTTCCAGTAGGGTTCAATAGAGAGTAGGCTATAATATTTAGCTAGAGTAGTTAAGTATCCAGCCATTTGAAAGAAAGCAACTGTAAAATTTTAATTTGAGGAAATCCCAATAATTTTCAATTTCAAGCTGTTTCTTTCCAAGATTTTGTTGTCACTATTTCATTTATGGCATATTTAAGAGAACCTCTGAGTTTCATTAAAAGGCATGACCACTTAATTTTTATCTAGAAACAATTGACTCCATGATCAAAGTAAGTGTTGGATGATTTAAAAATGAGAGCTCAGTGTCTTGATTAAATACTGAACAAATACCCAATAAGAATTAATGAAGGCTACATACTTTTTATTATTAATAAAAATATAATAGTAGTTGTTATAGAAAGATGTCTGTAGCTGATTGGTATCCAAGAATAGTATAAAAAAAAGGAAAAAAAAATACCAGAAGCCATGGCATCTTAGGCCATGTTATAGATCAAATGGCATTATGGGTGTTGGGCAAAATCAGGCCAAGTTTCATATGCAGAGTATACATTTCATATAGGATTTTATAAACCACAATATTGCCAAACCTTTTCATTCATTCTTTTTTTAATTGTACCCTGATCATCACTTCAACAAGCTATATAATGAAAGGACCAAGAAAAATGTTTCTGATGGTGTCATATTTTGATATTCCGAATAGGCCAAAGTCAGACACCTTCACTTATATTAAGGCAATTATTAGTTATAGAGGACAACTCTAGCATGCTCTCCTTAGCACTCCCCATTCTCCAGGGAGCAGCACTCCCATTCCTTTGGGAATCCATCTCCCTTTCCTTTTGTGCCTATATTTTCAGAGGGATATCTTAATCATGATATCCCTTGAACCCGGCCTCACAGGTGTCTACATGACTCAAGAACAACTATACAGGGTCTTCTTGGGATTAATTCAAGTGTCAGTTAAAAGGCAAAAAAAAAAAAGCCTCTTATCTCTGCTGGTAAAGGCACAAGACAATGTTCTGTAGAAGAGAGAGAAGGTGAATGGAGGGACAAACCACAGGGCAAGGTGGAGAGTCCTGGCAGTGCTGGAGTCCCTGTCTTATAATCCCATGAGCCTCCGACCCCTCCTCCCTGCATCTAATTCTTTGTTTTTGTGAATCAATAAGCTTTTCTTCTTGGCCTCAAAACCCAGTTTGACCTGGGTTTCTATAACTTGCAACCAAAAGTTTTAATTCAATAAAAATTCAAGATCTCTTAGGTTTCATATGCCATTTAGGAAAACTATACATTATTTGACTCTCTTATATAATGTACTTATTGAGGAGAGGGGATAGTAGAGGCAACTTTATTGCTGGATACTCTCTGGAAAACAGAGAGCTAAAATAACAATAGCTTCTTAGAAAAACTTAGGATTAAGCCAAGAGAGGGAAAAAAACAGATATGAGAGCAGATTTCAATAATTATTATTAAATATATTTTATATGTATTATTTTAAATAAATGCAAATACTTGCACATCTCAATTTATAGTGTATTTTAGTGTAGGCTCAATTTAGTAGTGTATTTTAAGTTCAAAATACCAGTGATTTTGAGTCTATGTGTTGTTTTTTAATTTTTTAAGTATGTTCCACGTGTAACATGGAACTCGAATTCACAATCCTGAGATTGAGAGTCACATGTGCTGTGGACTGAGCCAGCCAGCTGCCCCAAAATACTAGTGATTTTGGAAAAAGCTTCCCAAATAAGGTAAATTTACTGTTCATACATTTGTATGAACATTTGTTCTGATAGTATATTAGATATATTTTTCTCCAGTTTTAATAGATTTTATCCATTGGCTAGTATATTATTATAACAAAATCTAGGTGACTTGAAATGATCAATGTTCTTGTGGGAAACTGTTAAGTTCATCTCACCTTAACTATAATTGTAGTTGTGGTTTATATTTGGCCTAACATATTTTTTTATTTTTATTTATTTTTATTTTTATTTTTTGGCCTAACATATTAAATAAACATTTTCAGGCTTTCAAACAACAAACTATTCCAAGATGTTGTATGTTCTGAATAACAATTATAATTATTTTTCACGTACTTATATTTTTTATTAGCTGGTCAGGCTTCCCTTGTAGTATTACCATAATGTTAATGTATATTTCGTTTATATTCATCATCAGCCGGTTGACACAGCCTTTCGTAGTAGTTTCAGTCTCCAGAGTCAAATGTTTGAGTCATTTTCAAAGGGTCATTGCATTTCTAGAGTTTGCTGAATGCCATGTTTCTTGCCTCCTGTGAAGACATGAAAAATACAATGTGTGGCCACAGGTGGTGCTGACTATAGTATCAATCTTTATTTATGGTGAGTATGGGGAAATCTTTGTGGAAATGTGTCTGCATTTCTAGTCAGGAAGTACTAGTTGCCCAGTACTTGTTGACTCGTTCAGTGCTCGGCATTTGAGATAAAAATTGTAGAAGAGTCAAAATGAGTGGAGGGCATGGTCCCTTTGAATTAATTTACTTGAAAAGGCCAAGGACTAAATTCTATATCTCTTGGAAAATATAGGAACTGTACAGTACTAAAATGAGTGATGTGCATAGAGAGAAACAAAGGAGACATTCCCAGTACTGAGCTAACCCTTTCTGAGGTGGAAGCCTCCTGCATAACATCCCAATCAGATGATTAACCCACCTATATTTGTCCTCCTTATTGGCAAGACATACTGTACCTTGTGGGGATACTAATCCCATTTCAGTTTAATCAGAAGTTTCTTATGTTTACTTGAGTTTAATCTGATCTGACAGCTTTGGCCTCACATGGTAGCTGGCTTGCAACCACCTGCAGACTGCTCACACATTCTGATCCCATGTCAGGAGGAACTGACCCCCTATCTTCTCATCTTATATTCCTCCAAAAGAGGAGTGTTAGAGACCTTGAGGCTTCCAGAATCATTAACATTTCTGTGCCACTGATGACTCTATAAGGTGAAAAAGATGCTCTCACTTTCCCACATGTCTTTGACTAGAATCTACCCTAGACTTCTCTCTTGGTGTGATAAAGGACAAAGGGAAATGAATGGACTGAGACTTGAACTTCTTGAGAATTTACCATGGCTCTTCGAGGATGTGTGTGTAATGGGCAAGGGGTACTTTATTAAATTACATGTCGTCCTCAGAACAACACTGCGAAGTGGGTATTATTATCCAAATGCTGTATGAGAAATTGAGGTTTAGGGAGAAGGAGCAGAACTGAGCATTCTCTCTTTACACACTGTGGTTTTTCCATTTCTTTCTTTTCAGGAGAGGTCTTTAACTATAGAACAATGCACCTAAGGTGATCTTAATGATCATCTATAGATTCTCATCCAAACTAAAACACTTTTGAGATTGACAGGGATCAATGTTATAATTACATTCCAACCAAAAGTATAAACTGGGATTGTCTGGGCAAATCTTGACCTTTGGTCACTGTAACTTAACATCACTCCTCAGCCACCAGGAGGTCTTGGCTTGGAACACTCTAACTTAGCTTAGGGTCTTGATAATAGTCATTGCATCTTTAGGACCCTGTATCTATGCACAGTATTGAGAAAGTATCTTCCTATATCAACATCCACTCAAAAAGTTTTCTGCTTTTATAAGGGTTATATTTTCAGCTAAATTCAGTTGAGTTCTTGACAAAATTCCAAACAAAGGAGGACTTACTCTAACTCTTCCAGGACAAAAATTGAGTCAGTGCACTGTCTTGCATAGCCTTGTGCCTGCTACTGGTAGGATATGGGCTCACTTGGGGCCTCCCATCCACGTAATTTCTCAAGGCTTGAACAGGTTGGAGCTGCTTTTCAACTCTTTGCTCAGTACTGTGCGATTGCTATACCTACATATCACAGGAGAAGGTGAAATTAGTGATGTAGAATCCCTTTTGAGATCCTTGATAAAAAGATGTTTTGACAGTATAAGATATTATTATGGTAAACGGACCCCAGGATTGTGTCCTTGAGGTTAGAAATGATACTCTCTCAACATGAACCTGAGAAGAGATGAACTTCAAACATCCACTTGGTAGCATCTTTTAATAATTTCCATTACTTTGAATCAGCAAATGTCTTCTCAATACACGGTGAGAAATGTGTGTGGTTGTTACTTAACAAGAAACTTAAACTTGTTCTACATGCACAGATAGACTGACTCATGTTTTGAGTTGGGATAAGCACTACAGGTAGAAACTTGTTCAATTATATGCCTTGGAAGAGCCAACTACCAAACAGAAGAAAATAAATTTGTCAGCATTATCCAAAATGATTCAAGATTGTATAAAGCCAAATTAATGGAATCCTGTCCAGTTTTAGTTTACTCTCTCAAAATCTGCAATTTGTAAGAGGAATGCTAATTGTCACTTTATGTTAAACTAAAAATCAGAGGTGCCTGTGTGGCTCAGTTGGTTGGGAATCTGCCTTTAGGTCAGGTCATGATCCCAGGGTCCTGGGGTCAAGCCCCACATAGGGCTCAATGCTCAGAGGAGGGACTGCTTCTCCCTCAGCTCCTGCTCTCCATCCCTCCCTCTCTCTCTCTCACACACATACACATTCTTTCTCTTTCTCTCTCTCAAATAAATAAATAACATCTAAAAAAAATAAAGAAAGAACAAGGCAATTGAAGCTGACTATACTCTATTACATAAATTAATTACCATGCAGTTTAAAGACATAAAATTCAAGGTGGAAAATGATTTGATTACTCAGTTTGCCTCTTTTTCTTAATTCGCATCAATTTACAGATTTGGGACATCAGGTTTTTGGTTCAAATATATTTTGGATGATCTGAAGTGTCCTGGTACTGTAAGTAGTAGAATTATATTAGCTTAGCAACAGATAATTATGCTTACAAATATTTTTCATAGCTTGGCATATGAAAATATATTTTAAGCCACAATGCCTATTTCAAAAACAAAATACTTATTACAAGGATGTACAGTGAGATACGTACACAAACATTTCTCAAATGAAAGAAGGGATACACATAGGGCATCTAGAAATACTAGCAGAAGCTATTGTAAGAGTAGACTAATGATTTTTTTATTTTGTAAAGATGTCTGCTTATAGATTTATTAGTGTTAGGTTAGTTATACCAATCTTTTTAAGGTTTAACTTTGGCTCTCTTTCCCAGGAAAAGAGATTTTTCATTTTGCAATCTGTTAACCACATCAAAGGAAAAATGGAACTATCAGGTAAACAAGCTCATCCTGGTATCTGGTCCTCAGGACTGCAAAATCTAGGTAAAGAGAATCGTTTGTAGTCATTTCAGTACTGCAGACCAACACCAAAACTGCACATGCAGAAAAGTTATAAAGCAGTAGTTTGCAAATTTTGGTGTGAACAAATATTAACTGCAGTTCTCGCTAAACGTGCATTTTCCTTGATTCTTTCCTTCCTCCATCCTGGGACAGATTCATCTAGACTGGAACGAGATCAGGAATTTCAGGTTTGCCAAACACTTGGGCGGTTGTTTCCCAATGCTGGTAATCCAGACGCCACTTTAAGAACACTTACCCAGATTATCGGGCACCAGAACAACGGCTGGAAAAGTGGAGACAGGCGTGGTAAAGGTAGTCGTAGAATGTTTCTGGTAGCCTGGTCTGGGGACATAGTGAGGCATGGATAGAAGCCAAACTATCAAATCGCATTTTCCACCATTTCACTTTCTTATCAATTTTTCCCCCAAATCTACTCTCTCTACCCCATCCATCCTTCAGACTAGACCTTATTTCTCTGAATCTTTCTTGGAGGATAACTAATAATGAATTTACAGTGAGTTGCTTTTCAAAAGGAATGGTTTCCCTGCAATAGTATACTTGTGAAATATATTTTTCACTAACTGCTCCTCTCTCTGTGAGAGAAGAAATTTCATGTAGTGGTTACAGCCAGGCTACCTGGATTAAAGTTCACCTCTATCATGTAGTCACTATGTGCTGTTAGACAGTCACTTAATGCTTTAGGTTGTGCTAACCTTCAAAAGGGAATAATACTATCTAGGTCATAGGATTGGTGAGGAGTAAATAAACTAACAGATATAAAATAGCATGAGGAAAATGTTAAAGCTATATAAATATTATAAAACTTGAGTAAGGTTTGAGTCTTGGGTTTTTTTTTAAGATTTTATTCATTTATTCATGAGAGACACATAGAGAGGCAGAGAAACAGGCAGAGGGAGAAGCAGGCTCCCCACGGTGAGCCCAGTGCGGGACTCAATCCCAGGACCACAGGATCACACCCTGAGCCAAAGGCAGATGCTCAACCACTGAGCCACCCAGGAGTCTCGAGTCCCGGGTTTAAAGGAAACAAGAACATTCTTTCACTAGTCTTCAGGAACCATTGGCTTCTTCATACAAACATAAATACATAAGCAGTCATAATAGCCAAGTTAAGCATGAGAGAACTGTGAAAACCAGAAATGGGACTTCCGTGAATGAAACTGAATCTCTCGTATTGATGCATGCATCAGTAATAAAAAACTGTTTTCGAAGATACTCAAAAAGCCAGTTGACAATTTGGCATCTCTCCCTAATAACATTATTGCCATTATTATTTTCTTTGATCTAGGCAGAGAAGCACATTGTGCTAACATTAACAAGTTCTGCAGCCTACCCAACAAGCTCCTATCTGTCTTATTGCCCTAATCAGGGTCCCTACAGGTGTTTGACAGGTGTGATGATATTACCTGAGTACCTGGCACCAGAGCTTTGCTTAAAGAGAAAACTGTCATTGTTTAGGGAAATACCATGGTATGGTTGGTGATAAAGCCTGAGGACTTAGAAGCAAAGACTGGAAGGAGATGAGGAAACAGAGAAATGGAGAGATCAAATTACATTAGAAATAAAGATGAATTTTAAAAAAATATTTTATTTATTTATTCATTAGAGACACAGAGAGAGGCAGACACACAGGCAGTGGGAGAAGCAGGCTCCCTATGGGGGTCCGATGTGGGACTCGATCCCAGGACCCCAGGATCATGCCCTGGTCTGAAAGCAGACGCTCAACCACTGAGCCACCCAGGCATCCCAGAAATAAAGATGAATTTAGAGGAGAAGAGAGAAGAAGGCAGGACAGAATGGGAGAAGTGAGGTAACTCAGACGGCACAGCATGGGCCAGGGCCTGAGCATCAGAGGCTGCTAAAATATTCTCATCACTTGGTTGGGTAGATTACTGTGCGGTTTTAAGAGGAGGTGTTTCTAATATTACAATGCTTTGTTTTATTTTATTGTTTTTGCTTCCTAGTTTCTATCACCCATTTGCTCATCTCTATAAACCTCCAGTGAAGCCCAGTATGCTTATGCCTTGTCCTGACTGGGCGGAGGGCAGGGTCACCTTTTCCCTTCCCAATTTGTTAAATGTTATTATATATTGAGCATATACTACATGCTGTGCACTAATTATGTACTCAACTCATATTATTGCAGAAACCTCACATGAACCTCTCAGGTGAGACTACTGTGCCTTTTGTGCAGACAAGAAAACTGAGGCAGAGACAGGCTAGTTTACCTGCCCAAGATCCCTCAGCTAGTCACCAGCAGAGCCAGGTTGTAAAAAATGCCAGATCTAGAGCAGAGCCCTCTTAACCATGATGCAGGAACACTTTGATTGACTTTAGAGATGGAAGGTTGATAGCTGGGTTATCCTGAGAGCAGCAAAGTCGAGAGTTCAATTTGATGACCTGCGAGTGGAAACCCAAGTAACAGTTGTAAACAAGAGGGCCTCGCTGGGCACTGAGAGCTGGTGGTAGTGGGAGAAAGCTAAGACAACAACTATGCGAGTGCCAGAGACAGAACCTTGGCTCCCGACTTGGATTTTGCTGCTCCACGTAGAACGATGTGTTCAAAGCCCTGTTCCATTTAAAGCATGTTTTCATAGAGTAGAAAATACCTCACAGTGAAACATGGCTTTTCCATTTAATTCAGAAAGGAAAGAAAAACGCTGTATCTCACTATGACTCAACATTATGCTTACAAGTGTGATATAATAGAAAAAGAAAATTGGAAAGGATTAGAAGAGAGTAGAGAAGAACGGTTGCTGTTTGTACATAACATTTTAATCAAAGCCTTACTGGGCTTGAAATTAGTAAACAACTAACAGAGGGTTGTTTATTGGTGCTTCCAGGAAACTTTGTGAAACACATCCTTATAATTTATTTTACAGAAACATTTATGGTAAGCTGACTACGGTTCCCATTATAGAATATAGTGTTGTTAGTCAGCTCTCACCTGAGTCACTCTTATGAATTCTTTTGCCATCTTTAGATGTTTTTGAGTTTAACCCTTAAGGTATTGTTAACTATACACACAAGGTCTGGACAAGTCAAAGTACCAATGCCCAGAAACTAAGCAGCACCAACTAGTATTTCTGTCCTGGTGGACCTTTGTTCAGAGCAAATGTGCTAGGTCTCGGTAGAAAATGTAAAATATTGCTTATCGAAGTGGTGAAAATGTAAAGAAATCTGTAAAAATCAATATTTTAAAATATAAAGACGACCTTATTAAAACCCTTCTTCCCCCCCCCCCACCTCTCTCTTTCTCTATCTCTCTCTCACACACATACACACACACGCACACACAAGACATAGAGACTATGAGGTAACTTTCCATGAAATAGAAAAAGAAGCTCTTTCTTTTAACCCACACACAGCTTCGTACCAGGGCACACACAGCTGATGTGAGTAGGCTATGCCCAGCTTTCACTGTTTGCTCACCTTTCCCTAGCGGCCTTTACTCAGGACACAACTCAAATAAGCATATGTGGTAAATTTTTGGAAAAAAACTTATTAGCAGCAACAATATCATATCGTATCATATTGTATCATATCATATCGTACTGTTATGAATGACCTGAGTAAGATACATGCATAGAAAATTGCCAATATTTACTGATAAATACAAGATAATTAAGAGTCATAGCTTGTAAATATCGAATATTATAAAGACATCAACTATCTGTACAAATATTTACAGTCTTTGGAAACTTTTGTGTTTGGAAAATACTGTGTTCTGTGGCAAAGTCAAGGTGGGGAATCCAGGGGTGTTTCTTAGAAAACTCATTCCTGAACGTGCCACAACCCCACAGAAATGTATGTCCTCTTCAGCTTTCCAAGTTTGTATAAACAACACTGGCTCCCTGATGGAGAAATCTTATTTATGTTTAAAAAATTTTTAATCTATTTATTTGAGAGAGAGAAAGCATAAAAAGAGGGAGGATCAGACAGAGAGGGAGAAGCAGACTTTCTGCTGAGCAGGGTGCTGGTCGCAGGCTGATCTCAGGACCTCGAGATCATGACCTGAGCAAACTCAGACACTTAACTAACTGAGCCACCCATGTCCTCCCCCAGTGGAGAGCTCTTACATGCAATAAAGAAAGAGGGAAGAAAACTGAAAGGCTAGGCATTTATTACAAATAGATTGTTACTATTCAGAAAATAAGACAGAACTAACATTAGCAAGTGTATCTAAGTAACACTATTTATTTTTACCACAACTATCACCATCCCCATGGTGATATTCCCCAATATCTTGAATTTCCATCTTGAATTTCCCCAATCTTTTACTCTTTTTTTTTTTTTTTTGAGGACTTTGACCAGTCAACCCCATTCATCACTGCCATGAGTTATAAATCACCATAATTCAGGCCACTTCTTCCTTCGTACAACATTTAAAAAACCAATATATTGTTCTTGGATTTTCCCATTGGGAGAAATTTCCCTTTTCTATCAGCACCACCACTGAGTGGGGCTATAATATGGCAGCAATCCACTTACAATTAACCTCAACATATTGTGTTGACCCATTTGGGAGCCAGGGACAGGTTTAGTTTCTATTTTGTTCTTCCCTACCTCATCAATCTATCATAATTGCCCCTGTGAGGTAACATGGGTTAGTTGGGGAAGAGACATGAATACAAAAGAAATAAGTGCCACAGGAATCTGCACCGTCTGGTGATATAGTTTACTTATATCTTCCGGGCCTTCTTGGACCCAATTCCAAATATACAACATTTATCATCTAATGAAATTTTTCATGCTCTCACAAGTGAGACAAAGATCTTATGTCTTGGCATATTTTATAATATCCAGAACATAAGGGAAAAACTGCTGCATTATGGGGCCCTTCCTCAGGGAGAGCCAATTTACCCTTCAATCAATGGATTCTGCATCTGTAAGCTTACTTGCATCTAGAAACTGGACAAGGAACCATAAATCTTCTGTTATGATGGCTATTAGCCTTTTTCTCGTCACCTTTTGATAAAATAGTACCCTGATGGGAGATCATATATCTCTACTCTTAGAACACCATAAACTATTATCTATCACCGCAGATATTACTGGGTCCAGGCACCTTAATTGCTACTCCAGCCTTGCTACTCATTATAATAACTATGTCAAACTTACATCTGGCCTCTGCCATCCCCAAATCTCATTATCCCCATCACCTGTAGGAAGTTGTGGCATCATTGTTTACTATTAACTCCAACCTATAGAGGATGATTGCTATAAATCTCCTTGAAGTGCAAGTGTACCTGCACCAGGACATAGCTCATTTCCTTAGTTTAAGTACTACACTCTTGGGCTTCTCAAGAAACATAATCAGATGATCGGTTCTAACATCTCAAGTAATAAGTTCATTAAAATATTCCCACTTCCCCAACCTTCCAGCCTCCAACTTTCAACATCTCCACTTCATTTACTATAGACCATTTCCATGTCCAAATTTCAAGGAATATTCTCAGCAGCATATTAGGATCAGCTCCAAGGACACTTCCTGGACATTAAATCTTTGGTCAAAGAAGAATGCTCTCAAATCAGAAACTTCTTCCTTATCCAGTTTTATATTCTGTCTTCTGTAGTCCCACGCAAACTTCCATGTGTGATCTCAGAATTCATTCCAGTCCAAATGGACCAACTCTTTCAGTTCCTTTGGTGTATAAGCTATTTTTCTCCAGAACAGAGATTTTATGTCCCCAGAAGGCTATGTTGAGATTTGTGATGCCTAATCTTCTACGTCAACTTGGTAGGCTATGGTGTCATTTGTTTGGTTAAAAAGCCAGTCTAGATGTTGCTATGAAGGCATTTTTTAGATGCTTTTTAGATTTATTTTTAGTCAGTAGACTTTAAGTAAAACAGATTGTTCTTCATAATATGGGTGGGCCTCATCCAATCAACTGAAGGCCTTATGAGCAGACAGTGTTTTCCTAAAGCAGAAGAATTCTTGTCAAAACTGCAACATAAAAACCCTGATTGAGTTTCTGCAGATCTCAGTTGATCTGCAGAATTTGAATTCAAGATATCAACTCTTACTTCAGTTTCCAGACTGCTGGTCTGTTGTATGGATTTCAAACTTGTCATGCTCCACCCCCAATTACAAGAGCCAATTCCTTAAAAGAAATCTCTCTATCTTGTCCTCTCTTCACACACACACACTCTATTGGATATATATTAGTTCAATTCATTCTGATTCTCTGGAGAACTCTGGCTAACGTAAGACCTAAACTTGACTATAGTCCTGAAAGCAATGAGAAGATAAGGGTAGATCTTGAAAGAGGCTGATTGCTTCCATCAAGGAGCATTCATTCTGAAGGTTTGTCTTCCAAGACTACTTCATATTGCTTTGGCCTGGGTTTTTCCAGAGCAGAGCCTAAGGCAAGGTAGATAGATCCTTGAATGCTAATTGTTTATTTAGGAAGCAATCTCAAGGAGCAGGAGTGAAGGGCAAGGGAGATGAATAGGAGAGAAGGAAAAGCCAATACACAGATACATTACTGCATCTGTCACCAGCACAGGTGACTGATGCACAGGGAGCCTTATGAGATATCTCCCAGAACTTTCTGGCTAAAGGATGAAAAGGGAGAATTATTTATCTATCAGTTGCATCTTCAATGTTCAAGATTGTGCTCCCTATTATGCATATGTGGGCACCATGTGGATTCATTACTTCCATAATGAACCTGAAACTTGTCACCCAGAACTACTTGAGGGGTAAAATAGTAAATGGATTCTATTCTCTGATCATAACTGATCTCCTATAATTCAATCCTCTCTTTTTATTACCATTATTTTATGTGCTTTCCAACTCCTAATCTTTGATTCTTATATTTTGTCCCATTCACAGTGCCCTACTCATTTCAAGTAGGTTCAAATTCTGTGTCCACCAAATGCTAGTTTTCTGACTTTGGGGAAGTTACTTAATTCTCTAGGCCTCAGTTTTCTTGTCTATAAAATGTCATAATAACAACACCAGCTTTATGGAGTTGCTCTGAGCATGATTTGAGATAATGCATATAAAACTTTTAACAGTGTCTGATACATAGAAACCAGTCAATAAACAGAGCTGTTCTGACTCTAATGGTGATTATAATAATGATGTTATTTGTCCAGCTCAGATACTTCAGTTCATCACTTCATCTACTCTCTTAACCTTTGACCCTTGGGTTTCTGCTGACCTTGGCCAATAAGATTCAAACCTGATTATAGTCTCTTCATCTCAGTTGGACTATTGGAATATTTTGCAGTTGTTCAAACTAAAGATAAATAAAGCAGTAGCAACAAGGGAACAGAATAGGAGGAAAAGAAAGAGTCAAGGACAATTTTGGCTTATGCATTATACTAAGACAGTATAGAGATGTGAACTGATTTAGGTGTGGAAAATGATATAGTCCATGTATCCAGGCCATATAATGGCAATTTCTATTGTAGTATTCTAAAAGTAATTTTCTATCTCCTTCTTTCCCTCTACATCTCCTAGAGTTCATAAGTAAAGAAGGATTGTCTATTTACCCCCATTTATTTATTAAGCTAGTTAATTTACATCAATATGAGCTTATGATGCTTATTTTATCCTTTGGGCTTTAGTCTAATAGTATGTAATCATTTTGTTGCTCAAGTTGTTCTAACTTTAGCTTTTGGGAGTTCTTTAAGGTTGGCTTCTGTGTCCTTTGGCATGCCACCATCCCTTCCTTTTTTGAGCATTTCCTTACTTTCTGGTATCATGAGATGTGGTAGGCTCATCTTGTATTTTTCCTGGCTCAAATGTGCAATTAACTTATTTTCAAGGACTTCTGGATTTTTTTATTGGAGATTTATTTATTTATTTATTTAGTAAGATTTATTTGTTTGTTTATTTATTTATTTATTTATCGTAGAATGAGAGAGAGAGAGGAGGAGATGGGCAGAAGGAGAAAGAGAATCCTCAAGAAGACTCCTCGAGGAGCATGCAGAGCCTGACATGGGGCTCAATCCCAGGAGCTCAAGATCGGGACCATAAATCAAGAGTCAGACTAACAGACTGAGCCACCCCAGGTGCCCTTTAAATCTAAATGGACATTTAGAAACTGAGATCTGAGCACTGGATGAACTCATTGCTACTGGGGCATCAAAAATTACAGGAATAAAAAACATACAAAAGAGACAACACTGACAAAAGAAATCTCCCTTATGATATTGATGAGCACTCCTGGGAAGTCAGCTGTGCTGAGGGCCTAGAGCTCCACAAGGTCAGTTTAGGGCAAGAAGATAGAAATTTTCAGGAAGAATTTCTGCAAAATATGAACAGAACTGTAACTGCTAAATATGTGTCACCTTATCAGTAGTCAAAATAAGGCAGAAACTGGACATTGATTTAATCTAAATTTATGAAGGAAGTTGGATGAGAGGTTGAGAATTGTGGATAAGGGAATGTAAGAGAGATAAACACATATTTTCTATTGTAGAAAGTCAATAATTTAAATTTTGAAAATAACAATTTCTGTACAAACACAGTATTTAGCCAAGTGATGATAAATAATAGAACAAATAGCCTAAAAATTGAATATAGTTACTTTCAACAGTAAGAATTGGGATATGGCAGGAATAAGGCAACAGTCATATTTTTTGAGCAATATATTTGAGATTTACGTACTTCGTTGTTATAAATAATATATTAACTTTAAAAAAGAAAAAAGAGTATAACCACAAAAGTTAAAATGGATAAAGATAGATGGAGCTGCATCAATTCCAGGTAAAATAAATTCAGAGACCCACATCTAAAAACATATTTGCAAATATTTCCATTTCAGGACCAGGAAAAAAAGTCCTGAAAGAGTATGCAAAAATATAAAAATTAACAGAAAACAAAATAAGTTTAAGGAAAAACAAACAAAAGCTGTGACCCAAGAGTATTATACCCTAACAAATTGCCTACCTTGTGTGAAATCAATGGAAATTCAATTTCAAATATTTTCAATTATGTGCCTACTCTGAAAAAAAGCATTTTTATATTTGATTAAATAGGAAATTTCACAGATTAAGTAATTGATTTGCAGAGAAGTTGTGGTTTTGTGTTGTTTGGGCTTTTTTGTTGTTGTTGTTGTTGTTGTTCTTTAACTTACTCAAAATATGTAAGTGTAATAAGTAGAGCCAGCATTTAAATCCCTGTTTAGGTGGGAGCATTATTCCAAGAGATTGGCAATGTTTCTTCTTCCTCTTCTTCTTCTCTTTATCTTTATCCCTCTCTTTTTCTGCTTGGAAAACAAAACAAAAGAAAACAAAAAACGTCTATAACAGATTCTTGGAAAGGAGTTTTAAGCTCAAGATACAAAAATCGGTCAATTTTTCCTAAAAGAAAAAAATAACATATCCATCATGGGTTTTTTTTCCCTGGTGAAACTACAGCAGCAGCAAAAGGAGACACAATCTGTGTGCTGGGCACTGTGCCGGATTCTGGGGATACAGTGATGAACAGGACTGATCAGGTCTTGTCCTAAGGGAGGGCGCATTCTCAGGGGGAATATAGGTAAAGAGACAAAAACCAAAAGACAAAAAAATAAGTAAAATACTGCTGGGAAGGTCATAGTAACTGCTAAGAGAACAAAGAAGGAGTTAGCAGACAAAATAACCGGGACCAGGGCATCTACTTTACACTGGGTACCCAGGAGAAACTCTTGTATGATTTAAGCTGATGCAGGGTAGATGAGAATGAGGAGCCACGTACTAGGTGGTGAAGAGGCACTCCGGACAGAGGGACAGGGAGTGGCCAAGTCAAGAAAGACTTCTGAAGTATGTGGTCCTGTGTAGACAGTTATTTCTCAATACTTAATCTTGCTCTTTTTCGCTCAACAAAGACTGGCTTTCCTCTCTCTGGGAGGCATAATTCCAGCCACTGGGAATACACAATCCTGAACATAAAGAATTTATCATCCAGGAAGGGAAGCTTACAAGTCTACAGGAGGTTACTTACCAGAGTCAAGAGGCCTCCTTTCAGAAGAGTACTGAACATCAATTTAGATGGGGAGAACAGAACCAGGAAAAAGTCGCCTACAAGGTGATGTTTAAGCAGATACCTGGACTTAAATAGAAGTTATATGTAACAGTGTATGAAAATACACAGCCCATAACTAGTTTTGTTTTGCTTTGTTTTGTTTTTATCAGATTGAGAAAGTGGAATAAATGACTTCAACATTGTTATGGAATTGTGTGCTCCCAAAATTCGTACATTAAAGTCCCAACTCCCAGTGCCTCAGAATGTGATCTTATTTGGAAACAAATGTGATAAGTTAAGATGAGGTCATTAGAGCACACACTAATCCAACATGACTGGTATTTATAAAAAGGCAAAATTTGGACATAGAGACATATAGAGGGAAGACAATGTAACGAGACATGGAAGGAAATGTAAGGAAAAGACAGCAGTCTATAAGTAAAGGAGAAAGACTAGAAAGATCCTTCTCTCAGAAGGAACCAACCCTGCTAATACCTTGTGAACTCTGAGACAATAAATATCTGCTGTTTAAGTCACCCAGTTTGTGGTATTTTTTAGGGTAGTTCTAGCAAACTAATACAAACATAAACTTGAAATTTACCTATAATATTATATTAAATGAAATAAATATACAGAAATGCATTGTCTCACCTGTAACTTGACAATGTATCATAAGAGCACACATAAACAACACATGCACATACACACAAACATCATGCCCTGGGGAGAAAATATTTGCAAAAGATATATCTGACAGAGGATTGTTATCCAAAATATGCAAAGAACTCTTAACATTTAATAGTAAGAAAACAAAGCAGCCAACTCAAAAAATGGGCCAAACAACTTAAGAGGCCTCACCAAAGAAGAGCCACAGATGGCAAATAAGCATATGAAAAGATGCTCCATATCAAATGCCACTGGGGAGACACAAACTAAAATATCAATGAAATACCATTACACACCTATTAGGATGACCAAAATCCAGAACGCTGACACTAACAAATGTTGGTGAGAATGTGGAGAAATAGGAGCTCCCATTTATTGCTTGTGGGAACACAGAATGGTACAGCCATGTTGAAGACAGATTAGCAGTTTCTTACAAAACTAAACATACACCCACCATATGATCCAGCAAGGGAACTGAAAACTTATGTCCACACAAAAACCTGTACACAGCTGTTTATATCAGCTTTATTAATTATAATTAATTCTATATGTGGGCGGCCCGGGTGGCTCAGCGGTTTAGGGCTGCCTTCAGCTAAGGGCCTGATCCTGGAGACCGGGGATCGAGTCCCACGTCAGGCTCCCTGCATAGAGGCTCCTTCTCCCTCTGCCTGTGTCTCTCATTAATAAACAAATAAAATCTCTTGAAAAAATGCATAAAAAATAATTAATTCTATATGTAGTTATAGTTAATAACTGCCAAAACTTGGAAGTGACCCATCTGTCCTTCAGTAGGTAAAGAGATGAACTATGGTCCATCCAAATAATGGAATATTATTTAGCGCTGAAAATAAATGAGCTATCAAGCCATGTAAAGACGTGGAAGGAACTTGAATTTATATTACTAAGTGAAAGAAGCCAGTTTGAAGAGGCTGCATGTAGTATAATTCCAATGATAATGACACTCTGCAAAAGGCAAAACTATGGAGACGATAAAGAGATCAGTGGTTGTCAGGAGTTAGAAGGGAAAAGGGATGAAGAGATAGGGCAGGGAGGACTTTTAGGGCCTTGAACCTATTCTGTGTGATACCATAGTGGTAGACGTATGTCCTTGTAGTTTGCCCACATCCATACAATGAACACCCTTAGGAGTAAACTTTAACATAAACTATGGACCTTGGGTGATAATACTCTGCCAGTGTCTCCTCACTTGTCATGAATGTAACACTCTTATGGGGGATACGGAAAACGTGGAAGGCTATAATGTGAGAGGGCAGGGGGTATATGAAAAATTTCTGTACTCTCCTCTCAGGATTGCTGTGAACCTAAAACTACTCTAAAAATAAAGCCTCTTAAAAAAACTCTACTGCTTGTTTTATAAGGCCTGTATATGTAGAATATACTACAAAGTATGTGAAAGCAAAATAAATCCTTCTAATTTGGTAAACATGAAGTGTGACATTTTTGAACAGACATTTCTGTTCAAAAAACATATTTATAGGTAAATATGCCAGATTTGTAAGTTGCACTTGGTAATTACATTAATTCTATATTTTATTGCATAAGTGACAATGGTATTCACAGTCACTCTGAACCGAAAGTAAAACATAATCTGTTTTTAAAAGATAAGGTTTTCTCCAACTGCCCAATTTGCTGTCCTTTGCCAGGTTCTCAAATCATGAAGATGGGAGCAACTTCCTTGGAGACTTGATTATATCCTTTTATTTATTTAGATGTTTATTGGAATTTATTAAAATTAAGGGAGTATATTTTCTTTGTAAGACTGGATAATGTAAATAAAAAGAAGTTCTTAAACAGCAGGTAGATATCCATATAAATAGGATAGGCTCAAGTTTAAATTGCTAAGGGGAATGAATGAGATGTCCTTAGAGATTTTATTTTTAAAGATTGTATTATTTATTTATTCATTCATTCCTTCATTTGAGAGAAAGAGTGCAGGAGAGTGAATGGGTTGGGGGAAGGGCAGAGGGAGAAGCAGATTCTCCCCTGAACAGGGAGCCCAATGTGGGGCTCCATCCCAGGACCCTGGGATCATGACCTGAGCCAAAGGCAGATGCTTAACTGACGAGCCCCCCAGGCGTCCCCTATCCTTAGAGAATTTAAATACTCAGATTTATTTCCTCCCTTCCTGCCAATTCTCTATCTGTCCAAAAATGACATGAAATGACACAGGGAAGGAAGAGATTCATCTCTGTAGTCATCAATGCCCCAAATTTGCTATTTTTATTCCCCCTGAATTTCTGTAGTATCCACAGATTGGACAATAGGTGTTTTCTCATCATGATTTCATTGGTTCCTGTTTCAGAGTAGTATTCTTTCGCTTATTATTAAGGTAAGGCTGGTGATTCTCACTCTTGATAAAATCACCAGGAAGTTCTGTTGGTTTTTTATTTGTTTGTTTTGTTTCATTTTAATGAATATGCCTGAGCTCCAACCCCAGAGGTTTGATTTAATTGGTCTTAGGTGGTACCAAGACATCAGCATTTTTTTTTTTTTTTTAACTCGGCAACTGGTTAAAGTGTGTAGCCAAAGCTGGAAATCCCTGATCTAGGCAGTCTTTCTCATCCTGGCTACTCACCCAGATCACCTGGGGCACTTGTCAAAAATACAGATTCCTAGGCCACTCCCTCAAGAACCTGATTCCGTAAGTGTGAGGTGGACCAAGGGAATCTGTTCTTTAATGAGCACCCTGGCTGCTTCTGATAACTAGCCAAGTTTGAGAAACACTGGAGACATCCAATAAAAATGCAAAACAAGCTAGACTGGTCTGTTTTTTGCTTTATGACAAAATTTCCTCAAACTCATCTTACTGCAGGCTCTCACTGAAAAAAAAATTTCCCTTTTAAAGTTTTCTACTTTTTTCTGTGTATGTGTTTGTGTATGTATGCTTGGTTTAGCTATCCATCAATCCCTTTCAGAGCATTCCAGAACCAATTTGCAATATTTACTTTATACACACACATTCACACAACATATAAAAACAAACTAAATAGTGGTAAAATATTCGTGTATATATAATTACTCTAAACACCAGGAACACTTTTCTAAGTGATATTTTTCTTTGGTGAGCATTTCTTCTCTACAATCAGAGCCTTCTTTCCTTACCAGTTCTGAATCATCATTTTCTACCCAAACAAGTTGGAGATTCTTAATTGACATTCTTAGAGTCTGACAACACTGGGTCACATTTTCCTTCAATTTTCAATTCTTCCCCACCAGAACATCTTATGCTCCATTCTCATTTTAGAGATAATACCACTAATTGGGGGTGGGAAGGGAGTTCCATTCTGCTGACCAGGCTTTCCAAGTGGCTCTGCCCAGTAGGACTCTCTACAAAGCTGCTTCTTGTTAGACAGGTGTCTTTCAATCAGGGATCAGATTGCAACTACCGAGTCCAAGTAGGTGGCGTAGGAGTGGAAGAACTCTGATATTTTCATAGTTTAAATATTATACACAGCATTTTCATTCACAGTATCTGCTATGTACATTTGTACTTCTCACATCAGCCTGAGGTTCTAGAAATACGTTTCACATAGAAAGATCACTTTGCAACTTGTGTTCAGTAAATATCAAGTTGCTGCTCCAGACGCAGAAGGATTTCCACATTTAGGGAACAAACAAAACAAATACAAATGAATAAAACAGCATCATCAACAATAACAGGAAGATAATACATTTTGAGACAGTAACAAATGAGGTTTTCTTTCTTTCTTTCTTTCTTCCTTCCTTCCTTCCTTCCTTTCTTTCTTTCTTTCTTTCTTTCTTTCTTTCTTTCTTTCTTTTTTTCCTTTCTTCTCTCCTTCCCTTATTCCCTGTAATCTTCCCCTTTTGCCTATGGATATTTTTCACTTAAATCTTCAAACTCTCTGCAGTTAGAATCTTTTACTCAGGCTCAATATTTTTATTTTGTTTTAATTCTTCTTTGAAAAAATTAAATGTATTAATGTATTTTCTTTTCTCTTTTTTTTCTTTTCTTTATTTTTTAAATTTGCAATTGGAAATAGAATGAGATTGTCCAGGTCTAAAAACAAAACAAGATATCCAGGATACATGATCAATGCTTTACTTGTTGTTTGTTTACCAATGAACTCTCCAAAAAAGAAAATTAAAATTAAAAAGAAAACCCCTCTGAGTTAGAACACGTGATGATTGCCATGGTGTAAATATTGCCACCATAGCTCATTTTGAGCTACCAACATGATATCTCTTAGTGCAGGTTTTAGAAAAGATATGCACTGTTGACTCTAGAGAGCCAGGAAAGGAAATGCAACTTTAGCACACTCCTGGCAGGAACTTTACTGGCATTTGCTCACTTGATATCTATTATAATCTGATAAAATAGAAGAAGAAACACATAATTTAAAATCAGAGCAATTGGGTCTGAGTCTTGATCTGGCTACTTATTGGCCATGTGAACTTGGGTAAGTAACTTCATTCTTCTGATCCTGAGCCCTTGGAAATAATGTATTTAAATTTTGCTTTTTAATTACCTACTTTTGAATGTTTTCTACTTCTTAGAATGTTTCAAGTTAATTGTAATATGTTATGTTGATAGTATGTACCCTTGGTAGGTTATAACAAAAATGGCACTTTACCCAAATCTAATCATAAAAACATCAGACCAAAGGGACGCTCAATACCAGCTCTCCTTAAAACAGTCAAGGTCATCAAAAACAAAGATAGCCTGAGAGACTGTTATGGTCAGCGGAGGTTAAGAAGACATAATGACCAGATATAATGTGTTGTCCTTGATGGGGTGCTGGAACAGAAAAAAAACACATCAGGTAAAAAACTAAGGAAATCTGAATGAAGTATATACATTAGTTTGCAATAATATATCAATCATGAGATGCCTGGGTGGTTCAGTCCGTTGAGCATCTAACTCTTGGTTTTGGCTCCATATTGAGTCCTGTTTTGGGGAGTCTGCTTGAAGATTTTTGCCCTCTGCTTCTCCTCCCACTTGAACTCTACCCCTCAAAATAAAAATAATATTAAAAATAAAAAGAATGTGTCAATCTTGGTTCATTAACAATAACAAATGTACCATATTAATGATAGTAGTAACTCACGATATTAATAATTATATACTATCAATCACCACTGTCCTCTTCTATAGGATGAAAATTCCCTTTTTCTTTAACCATTCTTTGCATAATACAACTTGAAATTTTGTCTCTAAGAGTTTCTGATCATTTCCTGAATAAGCATTGCTCTTTCATGCTTTTTTGGTTTTGATTATACAATTCTCTGGAGATTGTCCTTCCTTTAGACCTTTCTTTCTGGTTAACTCCTACTCTACTAGGAGCCACTAAAATAGCACCTCCCTTGGAACACACCAGATCTAATAACCTTGCCTTCCTTATCTGCCATGCTGAATGACTTTCTTCTCTGTGCTCACAGCATTTGTTCATAGCTGTATTTCATCATGTTCTGCTGTAATATTTTTCTCTCTGTTTCTCTTATTACACTGTGAGTAGAGGCCATGTCGGTATACTGAAAACTTAGAGAAGGACCAGATCCATGGACAGGACATGCTGAATTACCGATTGATAAAGCTGGTCCTACTTGGACTAGCTTTTCCTTCTAAGCCATTTTGGTCAGTTCTCCTGCATCTCTCCTTTCAGATGTTATCGAATTCCCATCTACCTTTCATGTCTCCATTTATGGGATATACTTATCTCCCTCTGAAACTCAGTTTCATTTATAGTTAACAAGATGCCATTGAGTTGCCTCTCCTTATTTTAATGTACTTTTGGTTGGTCTGAGTTCAGGACTCTTGTTTTATGCTATGCTAGGCTAACTAAAATGCTGATTGTTTGGTTTTCTGATTAACCTATTCTTCACTGAATGTCCTTCCTCTAAATGCTGGGAACACTTTCATTCTGTACCAATTTTTGATATATGCAATCATGTATTTGTTGTTCTGTTTTCTTTTCGATATAAATACATTTTGTCTGCTTAGCAACATTGTAAGCATTTTTAGGGTATAATTGTTCTTCCCTGTTAGCTATGTAACAGATACTTAGTAAATAGTGGACTTATTGTAGACTTATACTCTCTAAGGACCTGCTAAAATATTGGGTCTGAATCCAAACTCTGTTAATGGAATCTGGAAATTCCTAAACTGCATTTTCTAGACTAACTTTCCCTGAATTATTCTATGGCAGGGAATAGTCTGTTACCAATCCATTGCAGAAGCACTTATAATGCAATACTAATTTGAGCCCAATGGCTAATTGAAGCTAATTCTTAGAGGGAGTGTGCTTTGAAGGGTGTAGTTTCTTTTGTTTAATGTTAGTCACTCTTAATCCATTTACACTAAGGAAACCACAATTATCATAAATCTAAAGTATGGAAGTGTATTTTTAATGTAGTTCAATCTAAAAATATTCATGGGCCTTTACTGTCTCTTTATCTGTAACTGTTTTATATATTCTATACTAAATCTGTAAGGTAAAAGTTCTTATATACTTTATTAATGAAAATAGAAATGTGGATGTCCAAGCAAAGACTTCTTTCTATTCTATGTTTTATCTATTTGTTTTATGATACACCTAATGATATTAAAGATTTCCCCAATATTTGCCATATCTTTTACCTTAAATTCACTAAGAAGTTTACACAACTTAAAAATCTGAATGATATACTGAGATCATAAAGCACCTAACATCCAATTCTAGAAATTATAACTGTGAAAAAAAAAAAAAAACCTTATCTTATAGCCTGGATTTTACTATTTTTTCACTAATTTACTGCTCAAATCAGTAAGCCAGATATGGACTTAGAGGCCACAGACCTAGATCTGGCTGCATCCAAGGTCAATGGTATAACCTTGGGCACATTCTTTTTCTCTCAGTTTTTTCATCTAGAAATGGAGGATTAAGTGAGGTAATTTGTAAGAAAGGGTTCTATAAACTCTAATATGATATTTTAATACTTTAGAGAAGATACTCCAAATTATAAAATTTCAAGAAAAAAAGTAAAACCTGAATAACTAATAACCTTGGAAGCTCTATTTTTCATAGTCTTTAGAATCAAGGACCTAGAAAATCCATTTAACAAAATCTCCTGTCCTTTTTGGTGAAGGCAATTTTACATCCAATCAGATTTTCACAGGTAGGTCAGGACACATACAAGGCACACAACCCACAGGAATTATTCCCAGGTGATTTATAGTATTTTTCTTAATCAGTTCTAAAAAATAAAAATCTGTTTTATTACGCTTTCTTTGGTTTTAGTAGTGCTTTCATCCAGTTGCAAATCTTGAGCTCTCTCTCGCCTTTGTGCCACTGTCTATTGCCCTGTTGACACACAACAGGCTCTCTTTCCCTCTTTTTCTCTTTCCTTTTTTTATTGATAAATTCCTCTACCTCCTTCGAGATTCATTTCAAACATCCTTCTGGAAAGATCTCTCTGCCTCTTCTGCTGTAGATTGGTTAATTATGACTCCTTTGTGCCTCATCAGACAGTGAGCTGATTGTAGCCATGTCACTTTGCACTTCTCTTTGAGCAAATACTAATCTAGTGCATGGTACCTAATAGGCATTCAGTACAGCAGGTTGAATCAATCATTCTATCTTCTTCTGTCTCATATCCTGTCTCCTTTTCTTTAGCCCTGGTCTTTTCAACTCTAATTCATTTTTAATATTTTTGTCAAGCATATTATTTTAAAATTATAAACTTGGGTATTTTTTTTATCTTATTTTTTTAGTATTACTACCATTTTTAAATTTGTGCCACAGAATTTAAAAATCCTAGGTGTTGTGGTTTTGTTTTGATACATTGAGATGTATGCAATTATTTCATTTAAAAAAGAATAAAATTGTAGAAGGCTTTATATTCTATTTTTCAAGTAGTACAACTGAACTATCCCACAAACCTGTATTCATTTTCTAGTATTGATTTTCTAGTATAACAGGTAAACAGGGCATTTGTCAGGCTATCCATGAGTCAATGTAAGCTGCAGCCTGCTTCTCCTCTGTGATCTGACTCCTTCTATGATTTTCTTCCTAGACTTAGGTTCTCACTCTCTCTCCTCTCTCTCTCTTAGTATGCAATGTATGATATAATATATATATTTAAATATTTAAATTATAAATATATAAAAATCTTACAATATCAGAAAAAAATAAAACAATTCAAAGTGTGAATATTCGGGCAGCCCAGGTGGCTGAGCGGTTTAGAGCCGCCTTCCTCCCAGGGTGTGATCTTGGAGACCCAGGATCATGTCCCACATTGGGATGGAGCCCGCTTCTCCCTCTGCTTGTGTCTCTGTCTCTGTCTCTCTCTCTCCTCTCTGTATATTCTCATGAATAAATAAATAAAATATTTTTAAAAAAAGCGTTAGTATTCCTCTCAAGCCCAGGACAGAAGAAAAAGGAAAGAAAAGAACAAAGTCACCATTAGTTATTCATTGATTCCACATCCTGGCCTGGCCCGGCCCAACATCCTGTCTTCAGTTGTTCATGGTGTGACTCTATATACCCTCCTCTCCATTAAGATCAATATCCCCCCTCCTCACCTGACCAGAATAGTCCACAGGACATAGTGGTGCGGCAACATGTTCTCTCAAAGTCAGATTATTTGGTGTAAAATTATACCACCAGGGCTTCAGCAAAACATACCATAATTGTGCTTTCCTTTCAAAATAGTGGTAACATAGCAAGACACTCAGCTACTTGAGGTAACATCGAGCTCTTTCACTATACCTGAGACCTATAACCTGTTTTAAAGAAATACAGTGTGCACATACACATATCAAAGTAAGGGTTGACATTCTCAGACACACTCTAGTTCAAATTCATTTAGGGAAACTTTTACTGAAAGACAGCATGATTTACAAAATATTCTCTCTCCACACAAGAGAATGTGTGTTGTTTGACAATGCAGAATGGTTTCTGTTTCCCATTCTCATTTTTCTAATTATCTTCCAGAATATAAGACACAGCAGCGTTTCATGGCAAGCCATTTAAAGACTTGCAATCTAATTCTTCACCTGCACCTTAGACTCATTGAAGCAGCAGAGGATCATTGAGATGACAGTATGTCCCATTGACCTTAGGTAAGAACAAATTCTTAGGGATATTTCATGAAACATGGTACAGAATCTCATCAACAGACAATTTATTTTTGTTACATCCAAAAAAAAAAAAAACTGCAGGAATCTTGGGGAATGGCTTTTGTTTTCAGATCAGTAACAAATTAGAAATAATTCCTTTGAGTAGGTATCACATTGCCTGTAGAAATGACATCACTGGGACACTTGACTAGTTCAGTGGTTGAGCATCTGCCTTCTGCTCAGGTCATGATCCCGGGATCCTGGGATTGAACACTGCATCTGCTTCTCCCTCTGCCTATGTCTCTGCCTCACTCTCTGTGTCTCTCATGAATGGATGGATGGAATCCTAAAAAGAAAGAAAAAGAAAGAAAGAAAGAAAGAAAGAAAGAAAGAAAGAAAGAAAGAAAGAAAGAAAGAGAAATGAAATCACTTACATTGCAACCTAGACAACCAAACAACTTATAAAGCTGTAGGTAAATTTTGTGACTGTTACTTCAGAAAATTCCAATAGTTTCTCAGGAATATTAGCATTTCAAAGAACTTATAAGGCAAAATATTTTTGACTGTCATCAGATTCAATCACAAATATATAAAAGGCTAGAAACTAAAAGTGTAACAATCTTCTTTCAGAAGAAGCAGCTTCATTGAAGGAATTTAATGTAGTTATTGACATATCTATATAGGGCTTACCATGATATGAGACAAATGTTTGTTTTATAAAAAATTATTAAAGGGGGGCACCTGGGTGCCTCAGTGGTTGAGCATCTGCCTTTGGCTCAGGTCGTAACCCCAGGGTCCTGGAATCAAGTCCCACATCAAGCTCCCCAGAGAGAGCTTGCCTCTCTGTCTGCCTGTCTCTACTTCTTTCTGTGTGCCTCTCATAAATAAAATCTTTTAAAAAAATTAATAAAGGGAAAATGTATGCTACAAAATTAAATTTCTAGCATGGTATGACAATGTTTAAAATTCTATACACAGAGACTAGACTGGAAGATATACAATGAAAGGTCACCTTTGCCCCCTAGTTTTCTATCTTAAAAAAATTTAGGTAGTAATCATATATTCTTATCCATAAATACCAACATTTAATAACATTATTTTAATGCATAAATATATATTAAAATATATATATTTATTTAATATGTATTTAATGTATTCTGGCAGTGAGGCTGCATGTATCATAGAAAAAAACCCACAATACACTTTTCAAACATTTAACTTTGAAGGTCAGCAAAGAAAATAAAAACTGGGAGAAGGGGATCCCTGGGTGGCTCAGCAGTTTGGCGCCTGCCTTTGGCCTGGGGCATGATCCTGGAGTCCCAGGATCGAGTCCCGCCTAGGGCTCCTGGCATGGAGCCTGCTTCTCCCTCTGCCTGTGTCTCTACCTCTCTCTCTCTCTCTCTATCATAAATAAATAAATAAATCTTTAAAAAAACTGGGAGAAATTTCAGGAAGTGAGTAAAAGTCTAAAATAATCATTATGTTCATTTCATGAGGATTTTAACCCTAACTCTGTTGTATGAAGTACTTTGATTTTCAAAATGTATATGATATTTTAAGGCCCATGAGGGAAGAGATCATATTTTCTTCAGTTCTCTGTCATCACCACCATGGGTAGTGCTTGGAGTACAGAAGCTGTTAATACATGATTTGGTGCATAATTGGTATTGTTGAATTGATGATTAAAAAAACGGTCAGTTTGGAGGATATTTTCTGATTTCCCTACTGAGCTACTAGTCCTCCTTTTTCTGTCAATAGCCAACAGTTGTTTTGGGCAATGACCTCTCCATCACTTTTTGCCTCTGTGGCCTGGCCTACCCCTTGACTTTAGACTCACAGACAAGGCTGGGCCAGTGGGATTGTGTTTTGCTCAAACTATCAGAAGCAAGACATGCTTTTTCAACTATGGATTACCAAACTGGTAGAATATAATCTTAGAGCTTCTGGCAACCATCTTTGCCTCCACACTGAGGAAACTGAATGACAATGAAACCAACAAAAAGAAAGACCTAAGACATGGAGAGAACCAACAGCTTGGTGAGATCATGTGATCACTTGGCACGAGCTATGCCTAAATTTAAGATATCCCTGGACTTTCCAATTACATAACCTAACAAATCCCTTTATTCCCAAATGTTTTGTTTTGTTTCTCTTAGGCCAGTTTGAATTAGGTGTGAAGGCTGAATAGAGTTCTAAATCATACAGAGATTTCTTGTGCGGACATTTCTTTTCATAGGTTTGGCAACAATTTTGGTAATGGGAAATGGTCATTTTTAAGGTAAAATTATTCCGTGTTCTCTGCAAGCAACCTTAAGAAATCATTGCTAACAATTATTGGTACTTATGAATTAGTTCTAATTTTCAATGACCTTTTACCCAGATAGAAGACTATGAGTCCAAAGGAATTAAAGGGGCTTTCCACTGCAGTATATTAAACTCATGGGACCCAAAGTGCCTTTTATAGCTAAGACTTACTTTTTCTTTGTTCATACACTTCTACTACCCCATATTAAGATCACACACCCTCATTTACTCCTGTGGTTTCTGTTATCTTTGGTCATATATTTAACAAGTGCCTTGGTATGGGTCCATCAGTGTATATAGATTCCTACCAGTCCAGGGTCTTTTAAAATAAATTGGGTCACCTGAGAGAATAATTCTATCAGTACGTAGCTATTTTGAGGCTTTGAATTTGTCCATAAATAACACATTCTACAAGTTGGCTGTGCATAAACATTTCTTAAGAAATTTGTCACTATATTTCCATAAGACACATTCTTAGAAATCGATAAGGCATATTTTCTCATCATGTCTTAAGCTAAAAACTAAAGAACTAATGTGGGTCTTTTTTTTTTTTGTGGGTCTTTAGATTGAAATCTTTCCATAAATCTGTGGTGGAAGACAGATTATGTAATACTGACATATTGAAATAACTTTTTTCTTCTACAGAGCTCTGCATTTAGAACGGAATCATTGTCTATTCTTAATTTCTCTCTAACTTGCTAATATATTCAATATTTACTGTAGTGTTTTCTTTTACCCTACATTTTGAACTAGAAAGAAAACTACATTTGTACTCTCCTCCAGAAAGTGATACCTTTTAAAAACTTAAATAAGATGCCTGTCTTCCTTTTTTCTGTATATGGTGCTTATCTTCCAGCAGAGGTGAGAATCCCATTAAAGGGTCATAAATATTTGTTCAATGAATACATCTGTTTGTGTATCTTTAGGTAACTTTTACATAAGAGACGTTGGATTTATAATAATTTTGTGTTTGCTTTGCTTGAAGTGCAGTCCCTCTAACTTTTTATTGCACACTTAGACAATTATATGTTATAAAACATTAGCACTTGCTAGGAGCCAGACACTGTTCAAAGTGCTTTCTATGTATTATCACATTTATCCTCATAATAATCTATAAATTAGCAGCTATTATTATCCTCATTTTATAGATGAAGAGTCTGAGGTGAAGAAGGGTTAAGTAACTTGCCTAATGGCATATTGCTAATAAGTGGTAAAGGCAGGAGCTGAACCAGGTAATCTAGCTACAGAGTCTAAACTCTTAATCTGAAGAATCTAAGCTTTTAACCACTGTCAGTCGTTCAGTTATGCTGGTAATTTAGACATAGATTAAAACAAAATGCAACAAACACACACATAAAAATGAAAACAAAATAGAGCTGTTTCTGAATAACATATAATATTATAAACATATTTAGATATATCCATATTTAAATATATACCTAGGTAATCATGCCTAAACATACACAGACAGAATTACACTTGGATCTGCACATACACACTCGGGTAATTATTCCTGTTTCTATATTTCCATTCTTTCCTTTCCTCCCAAAGTATGAAATATAAAGGTAGCCAGTTAAATGACTTTATTTCCTGAGAAGTGAAATTCCAATGCAGGCACCAAGCATATTTATCAGCAGCTATACCTTTGGCAATAAAATACTACAAGATATTTTTAGTTTTTGTGCCATGGTCTTTTATTTCCCAAATCTTCCCAGCTTCTACGTGCAAAGCAGCAGTTATATTATTATTTCCACATTTATAAGTGGGAAGGGAGTTCCTTCCACTGTCAAATAACCAAAAGAAAAACTTTCATCCTTCATTTCTCAGCAGCATTGGTATTGGGCTGTGCCTTTTCTTTTCAGTCCAAAACAAGGTCGATTTGGCAGTACCAAGAGCAGGAAGAGTAATTTCAGGTATGAAAATGTAAAAAATAAATGGTTTAACAACCATTTTATTTGATTATAGAATGACTCTCACAAAAAGAGGGCAGGGGCTCACAGTATTCCAGAATGATGGGCTGCTACTAAGAGGTGTAGGTTATAACTGCTTCTGAATACATTTTACTAGTCTCGACCTGGCTTATTTGGCAAGGCTGATTTATTACATGCCTATCACTTTCTGCTCCTTTTCAACAGATGGGTCTATGCTTATCAGAGAAATAGCATGAGGGTGAAAAAGTAGCGTTTTAGTGGTAGTCGGGCCTGGGTCCCAGTGCTGACTTCTCCACTGTCTGTGGATCAGTGGGCAAAGGATGATCACATAACTTTCATCTTCTACAAGGAGCCCTGGCTGGGGCTGTTTGGGAGGATTCACTGAAATACCTGCCATGGTTCTTGGTTCTTAGCAGTGGCTCAGGAAATATGCATTTTAGTTCCTTCTCCATAGGCCAGATGAAACAATTACCATTTGAAAGTATTTACCCTCCATTCCTAATGCCCATCACTGCTGATGGGTGCAATCGATACTGAACTCACAGTTCAGGAGAAATGAGGCTGCAGTCCTCCTTGCCAGCGTCATTCATTAGTGTTTAAAAGAAACGAAACTCCATGGAATATGGTCCTTTTAGACTGGGATAGGCTGCGTGTAATGTACAGGTGATTAGGATGGATGGAGTGATTGGAAAGAGAGCAGGTCTCAGGCCATAGTTGTTCTCAAACAATGATACGTTGCCTCATGAGTAGCAGAAAGAATACTATAAAAATTATATCCCGGCTATTTCTTCATTCCCTTTTATGGGTCTATGTACACTCTGCGAAATTCTTTGTGGCATCTAGGAGACCAAAGCATCGTGGACAGACGGTGACGGGGAGTCAGCCCAGCGACGTGGCTGCTGGAGCCGGAGCGCAAGGTCTCCCGCGAAGTGCGGAGCTGTCTGTGGCAGACAACACCTAGACCTAAACGCTTAGATGGGGAGATAACTTCTGGTGGCTGCGATTACACACGCCTGTGTCCCCTGATTTGCCAAAAAGGCAGCTAAGGAGGCACCACTTCCTTGTATGGAGTTTGTGCACCATTCTGTTTGTACCCAGGGGCAAGGCAGGTTAATCAGGCCAAGAAGGAGGGGAGGACGTGGGAGTGGGTAATAACTGGGAAGCATCAACCTGGGGGGAAAGGGAGGAGGGCTGAGGATGGAGGGTGTTCCCTCCCGCTTCTGCCTATGTGTCAAGTGGCAGGAGAAATTTTGAAAGCCATGAGGAGGAGCTAGTGACTGGGTTTTGGGGTGTTTTGTACCCCACCCTCCCCACTTGTAGGAAAACCTCTTCACATTCAGAGGTAATTGAATTGGAAGGAGGAAGGCTGACCTGGGAATAGGAGGAAAGCATTTCTCCTGCCTTTTGTCACTTGCCTCCCGACTCCTCCAAACCCAGCTCAGCTGCGCCAAGGTGGCAGCAGCCTATCCTGCACAGGTGCCAGCCATTGGGAATCTGCTTAAGCCACCCTGTACATCCCAAGCTGCCCTATTATCCAGCCACCATCCCTGACCATTGGGACCACGTCTGATGGCTGTGGCCTCTGCTGCCTCAGGGAGCATCTTCTGTAAGCAGCTCCTTTTCTGTCTCCTGGTGAGTAACAACCAAAGGATTAGGGAATTCTGAGCATGTCACTACGTGCTTCCTCCGTCAGCTTGGGCTTGAAAGAGAGTAGGGGTGGCAGTGGAAGGCAGAGAAGACCGACTGGGAAAACACAAACAGAGCTGAGAAAAATTCAAGAGTTGAGAGACCTGTGGCCTGGGGATGGCAGGTGTTTTGTTTATTCTTCACGTGCTCACTGCCAAGACATGGCAGTTTTTCAAGGGAATCCCCTGTTCAGTCTTACTGTGGTGTTTCCTAAGGAGGAGTGGAATGAATTCATTCCTCGGGCATTTGGCCCAGAGGTTCTGAGGTTTGCTTTTGTTAGTAGTCATTAAATAAGCTGTAGATATTTTATATGCTTAGTTCCACTGAGCCGCAAGAAGAGGAAAAGAAGTCCAGGTGAAGATGCAAATTATCCAGGACTTTCACATTACCCACCAGGAGCTAAGAGAAGAGCAGAACTCCTAGTTTAAACAAGGGGTTTAACTTGAGAAAAACAATAAAGAAAAATGAGTCCATCATTGAAAACATTCCATTAACTTGGCTTCTACTTAGGGTTTTCAGAGCTCTGTAAGTGTGTCCTCAGGTGCTGTTTTTCTTTGGTCGGGATGAGAAAGAGGGAACTTGTTCCATATCTCCATCTGGCATTTCTGAGCTGGGAATTAGCAAAGTATTTTAGCTTCAAATTATGTTTTCAGAATTTAAATATTTAACTATATGGGGATAAACATTTTGTCCATATAGGGTTGATGGTTATATTCTCATTCAGTAACTGCCTGGGGGGAAAAAAACAACAACCTCAGAGACCACCTTCTATTAGTATCCGGCAAAATGCAGTGAAAGATTTCTTTTCTTTTTTTCTTTAAGATTTTATTTATTTATTCATGAGAGACACACACACACACAGAGAAGCAGAGACATAGGCAGAGGGATAAGCAGGCTCCCTGCAGGGAGACAGATGTGGGACTCTGTCCCAGGACCCTGAGATCACAACCTGAGCCAAAGGCAGACGTGCAACCACTGAGCCACCCAGGTGCCCAGAATGTGGTGAAAGATTTCTGAGGGATTCCTCTAGATTTCTTTTGCTTCTGGTCTTTGCTGTGTCCAGTATCCTTTGGTTCATCCCTTGCCCATCCATCCTTAACCTCCATAATAGCTAAAAGGATATCTGACCCCAGCTCCCTCTAAATTATTAAGCTGTTAATTTAACTTAAAAACTGAAACAGTACTTCTGGAGATCTCCATTGTCTCTGTCTACAAAGGCAGAAGCAAAGAAGTGGAGGTCCTAGGGCAGGAAGGAAAGATCAGTGTGGGAATGGGAATGTGACTATATCCTATGAGAATAATGTGGGTGTGTATTTATAGGTTAGATATATGTATACACATAGATATATACATATATGGATGTGTGCATATGTATGTGTATTTTGTTAATTATAAAATACTCTTTTTTTATAAAATACTCTTTTTACATCATATAGTTAGATCATTAGTAATAGAATTTTTATGTTCAGAGAATTCTCAGGATATAATTTACTTTATTCCTTGGCATTAGGAATGATTATATTAAAAAGTCAAATAAGTAATAATGTCTTATGTTTTAAACAGTGGCTATTTAAGTTAAACTGAATACAATTTCATCAAAATCGTTCTGCAACTATTTGTTAAATATCTATCATGTGCTGAGCACTGAGTTTGTTACAGAGAACAAGACAGTTGTGGTTTTTTGCCTTTAGTAGCTTACAGATGGAACAGATGCCTGGAAACAGAAAGAGCATTGCATGACTGTATAATTAGCCTTATGCTACATTCCAGGAAGGAAATGTGGGGGAGTTGTGAAAACATGTAACAGGGAGGCTAAAAATAAAATAAATAAATTAATTAATTAAATTAAAAGGCATTTAATTAATAAAGTGAATACACATTGACTTTTTAAATTCCAGTTTTTGGTACTATCCTCGTAACAGAGTTTTTGTAAAATTACAAACTATTTAAATAGGCTGACACAGTATGGCCAATAGAATTTGGTTGAGCTGGAAATGAAGTACACACTCTGGAGCATGGACGATAATGCCCTCTTTCTTTCTTCCAAATAATAGATCCCATAACTCTAGAAATATGTCCTCAGAAAAATTAATCATAAAACTGACCTGGTTCTGGGAAATCTAGCTCTGCTCTTTCTTATATTTAAGTAATCAAAAAAGCAGTCATTTTGATAAACAGAAGAGGAAGCAAATAAATACAAAATGCCAAGGAAAAGAAGCAAACTGTGTTTTGAAATTGTCAACATTTTAAAGCTAACAACTTATTTTTTCCCCAGGTAATTTATCTTCTTTCCTTTAACTACCTAGCTTTCTAAAACAATAGCTGTGTCTTGAATTTAATTACAGATCTTTACCCTATCGAAAGCTACTCTCTGTATTTTGAATTATATTTTTTTAGACTAGTTTTTTTATTCGAGATCACTTAGACTTGGACTGGCAAGCCAGTCCCAGGAGTGATCTGAGATAAGTGAAGATTTGTGGGTGCTGTTCTTTAAGAGGTTAAAAAAATCCTCATGATTTCTAGCCTTAATCTACTACAACCTCAAATTTTGGGGGGCTGTGGAAATGATGATTTGTGTACAAATATGTGATCATTACATTCCAAAGTTAAATACTTTCTTCATGTGAAGAAATCAGAGTGACATTTATGAATGGCCTTAGCGATGACAATTTCTATGTAAAATCAATTGTTTGTAACCCATTTATTTTGAAATGATAACAATATGATTTGGGTTCTAAGAATTACTGTTCATTTTAATTTTTCACTAATACTTAATGACTGTAGTGCCCCTAAAGCCACTTCTTTTGCTTCTCCCTTTCAAAATGAATATGGGGGCACCTAAGTGGCATTGTCTGTTGAGCATCAGACTCTTGGTTTCAGCTGGGATCCTGATCTCAGGCTCCTGGCGTCAGGCATGGAGTCTGTTTGGGGCTCTGTCTCCCTCTCTCTCTGTGTCCCCTCCCCCCCCACTTTCTCTCGCTCATAAAATAAATAAATATTTAAAATAAAATAAATATGAGAAATATTGAAGGACTAGAAGATAAATTTGTTTCTAAAATCGACCTTTTTACCCATAAGACAAAACTGTAATGTGAAAGTTTGAGATCAAATATAATTCCTGATTCGTTTTGTTTTTGTTTTTGTTTTTTTGAGGTTTTAATATTATCTTGTGATGCCTGTCAGAAAATTTCTCTTCAAGTTCCTTCTCATCTTCAGGCTGAAACACTTGTAGGCAAAGGTGAGAAATGGTGTTAAGAATTTCATAGTCTTAACTGCTGCATTTAGCTTCAGGCTGCTCTTGTAAACTTTGGGATATAGCCATGAAATAGCTACTTGGCATTAAAATTCAAGATAAAATGAAAGATGGACTACTTGTTTTTTGGTAGTGGTTAGAAACAATTAAAGTTCCAAGTTAGTTGTATACTTTTCTTGCCAGAAAAATTAGCAAACGTCAAAAAGCTAAATTAGCTTAGTTCAAATGACTGAAAGCACAAAAGCCAGAAGCATATTTTAATCTGTATCAATGAATTTGCTGCCAAAATTCCAAACCAATGCTCTTTAATCAATTGATATAAAACAGACGTATCAAAATGTAAATGCCCCCAAATAATATTTATGCTTGAGGTTGTCTATGATGAACAAGTACCCTCCAAGAATTTATGTGATCTGTTACACGGAATAGCTTGTGAAAGTCAAATAAAATTTCAACAAGTCTTAATTTCACTTTCAGCGTAGGTTGATTGCTCTGAGTGCAAGAGTCACATCTCTTTTTATCATGTTTTTCATTGGCCTGGAATTTACACCTTGAATACAGAAGTGCTATCCTTTTCAAGACAGACATCATTTTGCCCAGTGCTTTGAAGTTTTAAATTAATCCATTGCCTTATATCTTCTGAAAATACTTAAAAGATAATACCCATCTATACTCTATAGACACATAGCCAATATGCTAAATATGTTAAATATGAATCTGTAAAGGAAATGTTTTGATAAAAATATATAATAAGTATTACTTAAGTATAGACTGTTTTTCTTACTTTTTGCAACAGATGTAGTTATCAAAGATTACTGCAAACATGTTTCAAATCTACTCATATCATACAGTTACACTTTAAATAAAATGGTAAATTTGTATGTATATATATATGTATATATATTTGTATGTATATATATGTACATATATATATACACATATCCATAGATAAAGGTTAAAGCAGAAACAATAAATCCAAAGACACTAAGAAAATAATTTATATCTATTCACAAATTATCTTATGATTAAAATAATGGAAACTATGACCTCATTTATTTAATTATTTAATTTTCATGGCCGCTAAATCTCAGAGTAGTAGGTACTCAACAAATTCCAAGCATAACCTCCCTCTTTATGCTTGTCATCTACTAACTCTCAGTTGTCATTCCTGTAAAACTTGTTCTCTCCCTCTTTTATTTTACAAATTACTGTGGCTGTCTTCCCTGCAGTGAATCTGAAGGAGTGCTTCCAGTCAGCCAGCCTTATCCTGTCCAGCGATCCTGACTTCAGGATTCTAGAAGATGGCTCCATTTACACAACACATGACCTCATTTTGTCTTCTGAAAGGAAGAGCTTTTCCATTTTTCCTTCAGACAGCCAGAGCCAGGAACAGAAAAAGATAGAAATTGTACTGGATGTGAGAGGAAAGAAGGTATACAGGCCAAGGATTTAAACATAACAATCTGCTTATTAGAGTCTTTCATTTCATATGTTTCCTTCCACGTTAAATTCATGGTTCCCAAATTCTCACTCATTTGTTTATTCCACCTCTAATCAACCTATGGAAATACCAGACTGTTTTAAAGAGGAGTGGAGCTATTTACAAAATGGTGTAAGAAGGAACAGCTCTGTAGCCAGGAAGCAAAGTCAGATTATCAAATGTTTCAGATAGTGGTTTGAGGTGTGGCAATTAGAACAACCAACCTGAAGAACAGGTAGGTCTAAAAGGCAGTGAAAATTGATTTAGGTTGGAGGTGTGGCACTCCACCCTCAGTGGCTTTCTCTCAAGTGTCTGTGGGTCTCAGTCTCTTTAAAGAAATAATCTAAAGCTTGCTCCCCTCTTCATAGAAAATGCCACGGGGTCCCTGTCTTCAGAGAATGAAATATAGCCAGTCCACAAGACTGGTTTGAATGTTCCAGCTCTAGGCTCCTTTTCTTGCAGTGAGTGGTAGCGGTCAAGGTGTGGGAAGGGAGAGGTTACCAAAATTCACACAAATCTCGCTTTGAGCAAACTCTGCACAATCAATTAAGTCTTGTGAAATAATTTATTAATAAGTAACTTAATTTATGAGAGACTTCTCCAGCTAAATTCCTTTTGATTAAAATAATTCTTCACCACATTTAGAATATGCCTGCATATTAATATGCATTACATATATTACAAATTTAGGAGAAGGCTTATGAAACATTATATAATATTGTAGAGTTTCCATATCACATAAAATAGGATATACCTGAACGAATGCTGATCTCTGTCTTTGTATAGTTATACAAATGCTTTGTACTGTAGCTAGTGTTAAATACTGATTGTACCACTCCTAGTGGAATAAAATCAATTCTTAGGTATTTATTAGTGGATTATCTATGTTTAGGGGATTTATATGTCTCAAGATGGCATCTTTCACCAATGCCCCACAAAGTTCTGGTTGTTTAACTGATTAAATCAGATGAAACTGGTTCTTATGTGTGCGTGTATGTATCTTACTAACAAAGAATGAAACAGTTTGGGTATTATCTATGATATCGTTATGTACAACCCTTGCTTATTTTCATCATGTTGATATACATGCGAAAATCACATTCCTGATGTTAGGCAGTGCTATATTTCTTTATCTCTCATCATATGCAGGTTCCCAAGAAGAGGCACACCAAAGACACAGTTCTCAAGCGCAGCAAGAGACGATGGGCCCCTATTCCCTGTTCACTAATGGAGAACTCATTAGGTCCATTTCCACAACATGTTCAGCAGGTACACTTTACCTCATTTGATGTTATGTAATAGAGGTTTTACTTATTTATTTTTAAAACTTTCCATTTGAATTGAATCAGGGCTTTAACCTGTTGGTACTCATAAGGATCATCCATTCACCAAAACTAGAAAAAAAAAATCAATGTATTTTGTCACTTTCCTCCAGAAATCATATTTAGCATTTAGAAACAAGTTTCATATTTTGGTTTCTGATGCTCTTAAATCTATATCCAGAGTCTCCTGAATACCAGAATTTAGCATTCTTGGACAGAGGATATGCCTACAGATTTTACATAATTCAATTGTCCCTTTACTGAACTCTTGTCCTCATAGAAAAAGACCAGTATTTTTGTTTATCAAAAAGATGGCATCACTGCTAGATAGCTGGACTGTAAAAAAAAAAAGGTTGGCTTTGAAATTGTGAATTAATTGTGGATGGAAAGTTGCATTATTTTTGCTTTTTTAAATCAGAAATGTTTCCATTCCAAATAACTCAAAACCACTGAAATTGTCACTATACTTTATAAAGGAATAAGAATTAAGTGAATAGGAATTGTGAAGGTATAGTCAACTCCAAGATTTTCCATAAATATACAGATAATTCAATAGAATTTGAGATCAAATAGATGATCCAGCCTGTGACTTTGCAGATTGCAGAATATGAATTAGAACTTGAAAAATATGGGAGATGATGGGTAAATAAGCAGAGGAAAGACAGACTAGGTGAATAGGAGAGAGAGCAAGTGATACAAATTAAAGCATCACCACAGAGTAGGTTGGAGATGTTTATTATAGCATATTTGTTCTTTTACTAAATCGTCACTTAATGTTATAGGTCCAATCTGATGCTGCGCAGAACTACACCATCTTTTACTCCATAAGTGGACCAGGAGTGGACAAAGAGCCCTTCAATTTGTTCTACATAGATAAGGACACGGGGGATATCTTCTGTACAAGGAGCATAGACCGTGAGCAATATGAACAGTTTCCAGTAAGATTATGGGATTATTTATTCAGAATTCTCTTTTTAGTTACTGTTTATATATTTTCAGTGCTGCATATTTACATATTGGAAGGATCAATTATTTGATTTGATATTTTAAATATTGTTAATGGATAGTGTAAACTTCAAATTTCTATTAGTGTAACTGATAAGGAAAGATAATAGTTATAATAAGGGAAGAAAAGGGGAGAAAAGCTATATAAAATATAATGACAAAACTTTAAAGGACAGACAGGCTCTTATCTGTATAATCTTGGGACAATAGGAGTGAATTTTGTTGAGTTTGAAGTTCCATATAATAACAGATTTCAGTTACTCTCAATCCTGACTGTACACGTGAGAACTTTTTAAAAAATACTGATGCTGGGGTCACTTCCCAGAAGTTCTAATTTAATTGTTCTGGGATGAGGCCCCAACAACTGAAAATTTGAAATCACCCAAGGTAATTCTAAACATATCCTAAGACTGAGATCCACTGCTTTCACCTCTTGAATAATATTGTGCTTTTCTTTTATTTTCTCTGATTGTTCTCCAACCATGAGAACCTTGGATACTGTTTTATTTCTTTAGTAATCCAGAATAGATTTACCAATTCCTCTTATTCTACCTAATTTGACCCAAACAAAAAGTCTAGCCCTTCTGAAAATTAAATCCTTTTTTTTATTCTTGTTTCGAACTTCACATACCTCCTTTGTGTTCTGATGTCTAATCTGACATACAGGAGAAATTCACAATGAGTTTCAGGAAGATGGTGAGTTAAATTGTTTAAGCACTTGGATTCTTGAATTATAAGTGAGTATAATTGAAGAGCTCTTTGTTAAAGGAGTATATAAAAGGGAAAATCATCTCATACTTGGACAGTCCAGAAAGTAACAACTTAGCAGTTATTTGAAAGATAAGTAGGAACTGGTAGCCACACAAAGGCAGTGATGAAAGAAGTTAATGATTGTGTGGGGCATGGGGAGTGAAGACCCTATCCTAAGGACGTCAAAACAGGGTATAAGGTGGTGAAATTTTTAGAACAACAGAAATGTCCCACTTTAGGGATTTCATAAATAAATGGTTGGATTAGAATGACATATTTTCTTTATAATTTTATGCTTCCACCCAAATTCTCTGAATAAGCATACCTTATTCATAATAATATCAAATTATTACTTCAGAAAATAGCTTACATAGACTCTAATAGGAGAAATATGTTAAGCATTATCGCAAACATTTTGATCAAGAAACCAAATAAATGTTTGATAAATGTATAGTAGAGATTACTTTTTAAAAAAAGTTACTTAGCTACATTTTAACAACTTTTAAAGGACAAAAGGAATAAAATAGTTTGGAATTTATGCTTAAAGTTTGGCTCATGTTTCTCTAGTTCCAATGAACATAGTTAAGATTGAGTTCATATTAAGAAATACCACTTGCAAATTCATAAGATTCATAAGGGAAAGTATAACAACCAGATGTAAACATGATACAAGTTAGGAAATCACTTGAGGCAATAGAGAATGGGAGTCTTCTCTGTCAACGTAGAGGTATAAATTAAAATAATACATCTTTGCTTTTCTATCAAATCAATTTCTTTTTTCTTTTAAGGATTTTTATTTATTTATTCATGAGAGACACACAGAGAGAGGCAGAGACACAGGCAGAAGGAGAAGCAGGCTCCCTGCAGGGAGCCTGATACAGGGCTCAATCCCAGGACCCAGGGATCACACCTTGGGCCAAAGGCAGATGCCACTGAGCCACCCAGGTGTCCTTTTATCAAATCAAGTTCACTTATTAGCTTTATATTAGAAAGATTCTTTCTTTTTTAATATTTTATTTATTTATTCATGAAAGACACAGAGAGAGAGAGAGAGAGGCAGAGCACAGGCAGAAGGAGAAGCAGGCTCCATGCAGGAAACCTGATGTGGGACTCGATCCCGGGTCTCCGATCAGACCCTGAGCTAAAGGTGGCACTAAACTGCTGAGCCACACAGGCTGCCCTAGAAAGCTTATTTCTCTGGAAATGAATAGAACCTCATATCTGCCACTTTTTCTGTTAGCCTTGGACAGGTCACAACCTTTAAGAATCTGTATCCTTCTCTGTTTCATGGGCTATTACTAATAGTTGTATTACATACCTTAGAGCTGTTGCAGTCATTAAAGACTTAAACTAAATATTGGTGAAATCAGCATGTGAACCGTACAGCTCTTTAAAAATATTCTAGGGGTAGGTCACACAATATACATACTCTAGGATTTTGCCCTCAAAACAGAATTTTGGTGGGATTCCCCAATTTTTTTGTATTTATATTACCTATATAAATGTTCTGTATTATTCAGTTATTCTTGCTTGAAATAATTTGATTTCATTGATTATTGGCACAGGTTGCCGTGGATCTAATTCAATATATTTTGTGCTCCTGTTCTTTCTCTTCCCCAAGTTGTATCGTTTACTCTTGGCTTGTAAATATTTTTCTGGATGAGTCACACCATTATTGCAGTTTGAGGAGTTTGTTTTAAACCATTGAATTCATCTAATCTTTCAGGGATGTGTATGAGGCTATTTTTTCCCAAGCTTTTCATAGAATAGTTGTATAAGAAGAGGATTTTCTTCAATAATTCCAGTTTGTCCTATGAAAGAAAGCAGTTAAACTTATTTCTCTTTGAGTGTTGAGGAGAATCTGTATATTTTGTAAATACTTTGGGAAAAATTGGTTTCAGTCTAGTCCCTTACCTATGCAACCAGAACCTTATTATCTTGTAACATGTTTCTTTTCAGCCACACAGGTCTTCCTACTATCTTTACATGTATGTTACTAATCACATTCTGTACCTACTCAGCTTTGGTGCCACTGCTCTCCCTACCTCTTCCCAGTATAAACTGGATATCTTTCTTTACAAGGTCAAACTAAAGTTCTCACCCCAGTTGGCAACTGTTTGGATCTTCCAAAAAAAAAAAAAAAAAATCAGCAAACTGCTGTGAAAAAGGATTAAAAGAGATGAGATTCTTCAAGCTACAGAAGAATTCAAGGGATACACATGTATCATATATGTTTCAAAAAAAAAATATATATATATAAATCATATATATCAAAAATACACATGAAATTTAAATAATGCTCTTCTAACTCAGCTAAAAATATGACTAATTTTAAAGTGTAATATTCTTTATACTTCTTTAACAATATTCAAATTATGATTATTGCTTTCAGTATTAAATAATGTGAACTTTACTGTAAAACCATTACTATTATTGAGTTTACTTTAATGAGTAAATAAGAAAGTATTTATAATTATGTTTCTTTGGAACATAAATGGATTCGCCTAGGGATTTAGGCTATACTTTGAAGTTTAACTATAATCATAGTTTAGTTCATCCTCTTTATACTAATGATTTCTATTTTGAAATTGAGATGGAGATACTCAGCTAATTATTAGTAAAAAATAAAACCAGGTACCTGAAGGAGTACCTGAAACAAAATCACCTCATCTGAATCCATGGAATTTGAGATAATGGTATTTACTTGTTAAACACCAGGAAACACTATTATTTCAAACTACAAATGATTATATGGTGGGAACCAGATGATCTTCATTTCTAATGAAGAGAAGCATTAGCAATGTTGTGTAATGTTGTGTAAATTATAGTAGGATGGACTTAGGTTAGATAGGAAGAAATTTTAATGCCAATGTGAAAAGGTAGAAGAATTCATTACAAGTGATTCTATGGAGAATGTTCATAATAATTTTTACAAAGGGCCTATGTAAGGGGTAGTTTGTTTTTCTAAAAAGGAAAGATGAATGAAATTGAATGTGAAAAGCTATTTATTGAAGAATTACCTACCAGGGCACTATGTTAGGTGCTTCAGCACACAAATATATCAGTATGTTTCAGGCTTCATCTCTGAGGACAATTGTAATCTTATAGAGACATAAAACAATTTCATAGTTTTCTGTAGCTAAAAATCTCAAAATAGCAGCAGTTTAAAGAACGAAAAATTCATACAAAACATGAGGGGAAAAGAAGAGGTTGATAGGAAGGCTGAAGAGTGTGATATCTGGACATGGTGGTGGTGATGATAATCAGGGTGCTGCTGGTGCGGGTGGTGAACTGGAATACCCCTGTATTCCATCCCTGAGTTCAGAATTTATTGAGAAATAAGATTCAGTGATCAGACTGATGGAAATTGAAGTATGAGTTTTATTACTGAAAAAGCCTCCCGAGGGGTTGTTTGGGGAAAAGTAAATCGGGTAACAGAGAGAACATGGTCATTTCAATATCTCCCATCCCAAAGGTTGGAGTGGAAGTTTCTTCCCCTCCAGATGAATGGTGAAGATGAAATGTTCATCTTTTAACACAACAGTGGGGATTTTGTGGTTACTTTCATAGATGATACATAAATCACTAAGAAATCTGATTAGGTAATACCATGATTAAAATTGTGTTTTGTTGAAATGAATCTGACTTGAATGCTACAGAAATTGGAAAAGTTCAATTAGAACAATTGCAGGAAAATTGGTAGGATAATATGTAGGATACATTTGGAGTCTCATGAGAATGTTGGCATTAGGAATAAAAAAGAGATAATGAGTGGCAGAGACACAGAACTATCATAATCTCTAGAGCTTGGCAACTGTCTAATAAGGCTAATGAAGGACAGGAAGGAGGTAGATACCTGGAATTTTAACCCTGGTTCATTTTGGAAGATGATTACAGAAGGAAAATATGGAAGAATTTATTTTGGTGAAGGATTGAATTAATAGAGAATCCACCTTGAGCATGTTTAGTTGGTGCTGTCAGTAAAGAAAATCTTTTTAACTCAACAACTTTTTATTGAGCACTTCTGCAAAAACCACATAAGAAGAGTGCAGAAATAAATTGATGGTCTTTGAAAAAAAAAAAGGACATTAAATCCTGGCCTTTGGGACCAAGATATATCATTCTGAGATGATATTTGGAGTGTGTATATGATTTTATAGGTACTTTTATTACACAAGAAATATGTTTATGATAGAATAATGAGAAAATGCAGGTAAAGAATTTTTAATTCTTTTTACCTGTACATGCAAATCCATAGATAAATGGAATCATATCTTTTATAAATTAAAAGAATACTTGTTATTAGCATAACTGACAGAAGTTTACATATATTCTAACAAGCAGAAGGGCAGGCGGGTAATTCAGAGAAGGGAGCAGCCTCATTTAGCTGGGGTGTATGGTACTTGGTGGGGAAAATAAATAATGTGAACGCTGTAAGAGATTGAAGCCATTTGACAGCATCCACTATGCTGGTGTGTTGTTCGTCGCATAAGTTCTTAGTCACATATTCTTTTGTGGATGACTTTTTAAACACTATGTCTTTCCCCAACTGCTAGGCTTAATTTTGTATATAATTTGTCATTTGAGAACAAGCTGATGGTGTTTGTCTACCTTTCAGCTCTACGCCTATGCCACAACAGCAGACGGTTATGCCCCAGAGTACCCACTCCCTTTGCTATTCAAAGTTGAAGATGATAATGATAATGCTCCATATTTTGAAAACAAGGTGACGATCTTTAATGTGCCTGAAAATTGTCGAACTGGTAAGTTCATATCTTAGGAAAACACTAGATTTTTGCTTCAATTCAATTCCTCACTAATGTTTTAAACACAATTATGCAAAACATTTAAAAATGCTCGAGTGTCAAGGATATTCTATCTAAAACTATTCATATACTCTTCAAAGGCAAACCTTTTGGTGTTCATTTTTGCTGTTCACATATAAAAGGCAGCTAATACATGAAGTTATTAACTTTGTTAGATTAATCCACAATGCATATGAATGTGGACAGACAAATGCTATTCATATTTTCTGTTTTAACCATGTACGTAGGTGTCACAGATGCATTTACAAAGCAATAAATTAAAAAAATAAAAATAAATAAAGCAATATAATGTGAATCTTTACAAAGTTTCAATATGTTTTCAAGGACCCAGAAATACATCATCTCATGGATGTTTATCTGACTTATAACAATATACACATTGCTTACTTGGCATGTTTTCCAGACAAATTTAAAAAATTAAACTGGTTTGATGTTATAGGCAGCCAAGATTGTGACCTAGGTGCATTAATGGGCGTAAGCCTATCCAGTTTATCTTAAAAATAAAAAAGTTACAAGAAATGCCTCCTCTATTCTATTGTCATTTTGTAGGTATGCATGTTTAATATTGTTCTTTCACAGTCAGTGGTTTGCTAATACAACATTTCTCATACTTGGATTTCTGGGCTGTAAATATTGTCCAAGTGATACTGAGACAGCTACACAATGTTTGTTTTTCATATATTAATAATTACTTGCATATATTAACAGTTCAGCACATGTATTAAAATATCAAGGTGTAAAATCTTTGTTATCATACTCAAAGCTGTGCTATTCCTCTAACTAATATTATCAAGTTGGCTTGTAAAAGAAATAAGACATGCAAAGAAGGTCCCATCCAAAAGTGGCCTGTGAACTAGGATGATGGGTTGAGGGGAAGAATTTGAGAAACAGTCTTCCTAAGGGTGGGGTGGATGTTCTCATACATGTGGAATATAAATCATGTTATTCAGAATACCCACATAATTGAAGTTTCCCGGTGAGGGGAGCTTGGAGCTCGGGAGAGCTTTTAAGACACTCCGCTTATCTGTAAAGTCAGTATACTTGTCATTTTGGGGAGAATATGCTACAAACATACCTTGTTTGTTTGTGATTCAGTTATATTGCTCTTTTAAACTGTTGACAATATGGGATTTATCTGAACAGGAACTTCAGTGGGACAAGTGACCGCCATAGACCTTGATGAACCTGACACTCTGCATACTCGTCTGAAATATAAAATCTTACAGCAAATCCCAGATCATCCAAAGCATTTCTCCATACATCCAGATACAGGTGTCATCACCACAACTACACCTTTACTGGATAGAGAAGTAATGAACTGATTAACTAATTTTACAGTCACTAAACTATATTTAAGTTGATAATGAACTCCCAGAGGAGTTTGGCCACCTCTCCAACTCGCTTCTGTACAGGCCGTGCTTAGGGCTTCTCTGGATACTTCCTTCATCTCTACAGAGATGTGGGGGAAGGTACAAGATATTAGACAAGTTCTCACTTAAGATCATTGACCTGATCTGATGTGTCAATATGAAATAGCTTTAAATTTTGAAATATTATGTTAGACATATCAAGTTTCTATTGTACTGACTAGCCAGTCTCTTGTTCTGTATTTATATTTAAATACCTCTTTTTTGGTAATAAATAAATAAAAAATGAATGTGAAATAATCAGAATTTAAGCAATGGCTGTGAGAATTTAAAGTTACAGGAAATAGAAGCGTTCATCAATGTACCTTTTTCTTTTCTTTTCAGAATTGTGATACATACAAGTTAATAATGGAAGTGCGAGACATGGGGGGCCAACCTTTTGGTTTATTTAATACAGGAACAATTACTATTTCACTTGATGATGAAAATGACAATCCACCATATTTTACTGAAACTTCTGTAAGTGTGTCTTTGTATTCATTTCTCTAAGTTCATTTACTTTTTCAAAAAAACACGAGTTATTTGATAGTTCTGTGAGATTACATATTTTGGTTTTTTGAGAGCTACCACTTACAGATAACATGCCAAAAATATGATTTCTGTAAAAATAATTGAAGGAGCAGTTATTTCTAAATGCTAGGATAAAAGCTACTCTCTTGGTCATGGAAGAGCTTGATACTGTTATGTATTCATTGTTTTCTTGGATGCCAAGGTCTGTTATTGGATGCCTTGGATTTAAGTTTATTTTATGGAGCGCAAGAAAAGAGGCTCTCTCCCTGGTATTCTTTGCACTTCCACTTCCTAAGATGAAAAAGAGACTAGCTGAATATCTTCTGCTTTGCTGGGACGTCAGTAGTACAGTGTGGCCCTCCCATTATTTATATGCAGATTCTCTCAACATCATGTATGAGTGAACTTTTCCCTCTACACAAAACAAGAAATATATATATAGGATGATACTTCCAGGAAATGGCTCTTCTTTCCTGAACTTTTAGTAAGTAATCTTCATTTTTTCATCAGTCTCTACCAGAGAACAAGTTAAGGAAGAGAACAAGTTAAGGTGGTGCCTATTACCACCTCCAGTGATAGGCACATTTATTCAATGTTTTATATGAATCCCTACTGCTTGTAAGGATACGTGTATCCCATATTTTATTGGGAAAATGAAAAGTCAGTTAAATAACTTGCTTATGATCTCATACATATAGACCATGTAAGAGGAAAAACTGGGATTAGAATCAAGATAATCAAGATTTGTTGTACTCCAATAGCTATCAGGTTATCATACTTCCATGAATTCATCTTATCTCTAGAAGATTATGATTTACTACTTTTTAAAGTCTTTTAATATAATATGCTTCTGTAACTGTATTTCTTTTTTGAAGGGAAAACGGGAAAAATGTGATTTAATTTCTCAAAAAAGGAAAAACTTTTTCCTTAAAATGTTTGCTAGGGATTCAGAAGGAAATTAAAAACAAAAATTGGCATAGTAACAAGTCAGTAATAATAAGAAATCAATGTAGGTTTTAATTATCATAAATATTAAAGGCTTAATATGTTAATATAAGAGGGACCGTAGACGGTAAATACTGAGGAGATTCAGAATAGAGACAATTCTGAGGGCTTGAATGATTTCAGAAAAGTTTAGGAGTTAAGACATGAATTAGTCTTTGAAGAATGGATAAGATTTGAAAAAGCAGTTTAGGAGGAGAGAAGTAAGCAATGCATTAAATTTGTAAATTCTTTCCAATATATGATTGCTCCTTCCCATATCATTTTATTTCCCTTTTCTTTAAGTGTAAGTTTTAGAGTAGAAAATCAGATTGTTAAAGCTATGAATTTATAATAACCAGAGGAAATTGTTTTAGTATTTTGCAGAAGTAGAAGAAAACAGAATTGATGTCGAGATTTTACGAATGGCGGTACATGACCAGGACTTGCCAAACACTCCTCACTCAAAGGCTGTCTACCAGATTCTACAGGGAAATGAAAATGGAAACTTCAAAATTAGCACAGACCCCAATACGAATGAAGCAGTCTTGTGTGTAGTCAAGGTAAACAACAACAAGAAAACAATCAGGCAAAAAAAAAAAAAAGAAAAAGAAAACAATCAGGCAATACTTTAAAAAATACTAATGTATACTTGGGCATATCATCTACATATCTATATCCTATGTACTGTATATCTCTATAGTAATTTCTGTATATTTATGACTAGAGAATTGCAATGAAATGCTGAAATTATTTACAATGGTTCACATAAATTTATTATTATTATTATCATCATTATTATTATTATTTTACCCTCATCTTCTTTCTTAGAAGATGGACACTGCAGGCACAAAACACATTGTTCTACACATGGGGGAAACGAAGGCAGAGAAATATTGTATTTATAATTAAATATTAGCCTTAGGAGGCATCTTAGACACCCACTTGTCTTATTTTATGGAAAGCAAGACAGAAATGGAAGAATCACTACTGGAAATCAAACCTTTTGACTTTTCAATTGCCTTCATGCTCTTATGATGTAGAAGACAGACTATTTATTAAATATTCAGCAGCTATTCCCATTAATCCTCCCATATTTGAGGTTGTGATTTGTGATTTTAAAAATTCAGCCGCAATTACTGGCACCCAGAATGAAAAACTAAATCTGGATCCTTTCTCCTTTCCAAGAACCAACCAGGCCTGACCCTGTTTACCTTCTGAGATCAGATAAGATCAGGCGTATTCAGGGTGGTATGCTGGTAGACACTTGGTTCCTTTCTGAGTCCTTCTATCAGTAGCTCTTTCTAACCTTTTACGTATTTTCCTTGATTAATTTCTTAGGGACAATGTATTTTCTTAGAAGCTGCATGCACAAGTTGTACTTTCCTCCTAAGATTTTTAGAGAATTTCCTTTAATCATTTTACTTATTTTTTCAGTCACTTTCTCTTTTACTTACTGGAGTTTTTGTTTCTTATTGATTGTTTTTTAGGGGGTCTCAGTTTCTCCTGCTGTCCATTTTTGTTATCTTGATAGATTCAGTCTCTAATTGTTTAACTGTTGTTTCAAGATTCTTATTATTCAGTTCAGGACTGAGCACTGTGATTAGGAGCTATAAAAACCTATGTATAACAAATTTTTTTAAAACCCCTAAATATAATGTGCTTCCAAAAGATGCTGCTAGATAGTATCATTATAATTTTTATGCATACACTCAGGGTAACTGCTCCCTTATAACCAAATCTCGTGTTGTAATAATCTAATTATTTTATATATTTCTTCTCATACTCTTTATGTACTTCTGTTGTCTTAGTTATTACTGTTATCCCACATGATACTTTGGAGTTATTCAAACATTTATTCTTTATTTCTATTAATATTTAAACTTGTAATGAAAAAAAAAATGAAGGCAAGAGCTTTCTGAAGAAAAGTGAGAAGAAAAATTGGTCGAATTGTCAACAATTTTGCAATTGATAGTGTTTATTATTATAGGAAGTCAACTATTAGTCTTTAACTACATTAGCACCTGCTTTTTGGTAACATTTTATAATAAAAAATGATATTCCTTTTTGTGCTCAAACTTGGAATCATAATTATAAATCTTCCATAAATAATGTTACAAATTGACTAACCAAAGTATGTTTATTGAATAGCCATTGAACTATGAAGTCAATCGCCAAGTTGTTTTGCAAATTGGTGTCCTTAATGAAGCACAATTCACTAAAGCAGCAAATTCAAAAGCTCCTACTATGTGCACTACAACTGTCACTGTTAAAATTAAAGACAGTGATGAGGGCCCTGAATGCCAACCACCAGTAAAAGTTGTTCAGAGTAAAGATGGCCTCCCTGCTGGAGAAGAATTGCGTGGATACAAAGCGTTGGATCCAGAAACACTTAGTGGTGAAGGCTTAAGGTAAAATATTCTTCAAAATGATATATTTTGAGATTTTGTCCAATCTTTGGTTTGAGTATTTACATTTGATTTCTAAAAATTAGGTATAAGAAGATAGGAGATGAAGATAACTGGTTTGAAATTAATGAACACACTGGTGACTTGAGAACTATAAAAGTACTAGATAGAGAATCAAAATTTGTTAAAAATGACCAATACAATGTTTCTGTGGTTGCGATGGATACAGGTGAGTGCAATTTTCTAGAAATATAGGATATATTTTTAAGGAAATCCTGGGGTGAACTTTGTTTATTTTCATATCAAAATTTAATGGAAAACATGTTTGCATGGATTGCTCAATTTATTGGAGGCCACCCAATGTCAGCTCCAGTGCATCAGTAATACAAAGCTAAGAGGTGATGATGAATGGCCAAAGACAGGGTGGCATCCTCCAGGATCTCTATTGTTTTCAGGAGTAAGTATTTAGAGTATTATGGTTTGAACTTGCTGAAAGGGTTTTGCCCTCCTAAAGCAGTTGGGTTCAAGGTAGGTCTGTTCTGAGCTTCTCTTAATGGGGAACAAAATATATATCCTATTTCTTAAGAAATGGTAAAATGATGACTCTTTAGTCTTTTGCTATGGTTTGCAATCCTTCTCCAAGGTTAATTCTAGAGCTTACTTTTTGGAAAGTATAAAATAGTAATTGCATTATGTTCAAGGTATCAATAGGAAGTTGTAAGTTAGCCAAGAAATACCAGGCAGGTCATCAGGTTCTCAAGATGAATATGACTTAGCTCTTAGGACTAACATGTTCACAGTACAATGAGTCAGCGATCATCAAAGTGTTCTGAGAAATCAAAGGAGAATATTGCTGCCATTGTCCATAGAAGTTACGACAAGTTTCAGAGGAGGTGATATTTGATATTTGAGTGGGTTCTTGAAGGATAATAAAGTATTATCAGGCAAAGAGAAAGAGAAAAGTATTCCCAGCAGTGGCAACAGAATGTACCAAAGCAGAGAGGAAAGCGTGCACCTAGTGGGTTTGATGAGAAGTTTTACAAAGTCTGAGCAAAGAGTATGTGAGGAAATGAGTCAGAGGTGGAAGTCAAAGGAAGTGATTGATGACCAAATGTGAAGTCTTTGTACATTCAAGATGAACATATGCTCTTCACAAAGAATGATGTAAGAAATCAATTGTATTTTCAACTGGATATTCCGTAGTAATATCGCTCATCATCTCATACCTTTTCATTTTAAAAAGAGCCTCAGGATATCACCTGATACAGCCATTAAACTTCAAGGAAGAGTGACATGTTACTTACTATTTTGTACTTGTAGCAATGATATTTGTGATCCAAAATTGTGTGAAATTCAAGTTCAGAAGGCTAGTAGAAAGCAGATGCCAGCTGCTTAATGTAGATATATTGAAAATAAAATTTTAATTGAAGGATATCTTATTTTTAATCTTTCTTAGATGGCAGATCTTGCACGGGAACATTAGTAGTTTTATTGGAAGATAATAATGATCACCCACCACAAATTGAAAAAGAAGTGACAATTTGTCAGAATGCTAAGGATTATGCTGTCCTCAAACCTGTAGATCCTGATGGACCTGAGAATGGTCCACCTTTTCAATTCTTTCTGGATAATTCTGCCAACAAACTTTGGAATTTAGAAACAAAGGATGGTATGTAATTATGCTAAATCTTCTAATCAGTAGGAAGTTAAACTGGCTGATGGTTTTGACATTCACCTTAGTTCATTATGGTAAATATTCATTTTAGGAAATTATTTTATTGATCCCCCAAAAGGATAATACCTTGCTATTTATTATTATTATTATTATTATTATTATTTTGAAAAGCTCTTGTTTGCATCTAATGAACCTCCCTCCACATGGCTTCGAGCTACCAGGACACAGTCTTGTCCTCCCTCCCCGGCCCCCACACATGCCCTTTAATCTTCCCTGCTCTCCCACTGAAGAATCTGGCCTTCATAGTAACAGGCCATTTGGAGAGCTTTCCCTTCCCTAAAACTTTGCAGAAGCTGGGTCACAGCACATCAATGATAGGAGCAGCTCCAGTCTTGTTTTTGTCAGCAGTTATCCATGTCTTATTACTGACCAAGGTCCACAGTTTGTCAAGGTTGACAGTTGGGCAGAAGCTGTTTCCTCTTTAAGTGCTAATGCCTCATACCAACTTTTTAAAAGTCATGTAGGTGATATCTGTTGAAGTTAATCTTATGGTGGTGCATTCCACCAGCATTACACTGGCCTCCTGGGTGCTTCATGTTTGCTGATGCAGATGTGTCCATGGCTCCCATGGTCCCAAAGTTTCCAAGTCTCCCTCAGTCTAGATGGTGTGTTGGCAGCCCAGATGAAAGAATAATACCTTACTTTTTTTAAAGCAGTGGATAATATATTTATGTTTAGACTCTTATTCCAAATATCTTTTAAGAAAACATATAAATCCATTTTATTATTTTATTTTATTTTAAGATTTTATTTATTTATTCATAAGAGACCCACAGAGAGAGGCAGAGACATGGGCAGAGGGAGAAGCAGGTTCCCTGACTGGGATCTTGATGTGGGATTTGATCCCAGGACCCTGGGATCTCCTGAAGGCAGATGCTCAACCACTGAGCCACCCAGGTGTCCCTATAAATCCATTTTAATATAATATTTGAATAACATCATATATATTAGTCTAATGTAAGTGTAGAGCAATATTAATTAATTTTCCTGGTTTTTCAAGAAATCTAAGTCATTTTTAAGAAATAAAAGTGAGGGCCTCCTGGGTGGCTCAGTAAGTTAAATATCTGTCAGACTCTTGATCTTGCTTCGTCATGATCTCAGGGTTGAGAGATTGAGACCTGCATCAGGCTGTATGCTGCCCCTTCTCTCTCTCTCTGTCTCTCCCTCAAACAAACAGGCAAACAAATAAACCCACTAGACTTTTTCCTTTAAGCTAAATTCTGCACCTTCCCTCCCCTCTGCCCCCACTCCACACCAATCATACTAAGTAGGAATAATATTGCTATTGAAAGGTCATGTAAATATATATTCTGCTTTTTCCCCTCTAGGTAAAACTGCCATTCTTCATCAGCGGCAAATTCTTGATTATAACTATTATACTGTGCCTATCATAATAAAAGATAGACATGGTTTACATGCAAAACATATGTTAACAGTGAAAGTATGTGACTGTACAACCCCGTCTGACTGTAAAATGAATGTTAAAAACGTGAGAGATGTTAAGCCATCAAATGTAATACTTGGGAGATGGGCTATTCTTGCCATGGTTTTGGGTTCTGCATTGCTGTTATGTAAGTATGATTATTGAGAATGTGTTAGGTGAAGGCTTATCTAATATTTAATATATATATATATATATATATATATATTTGGTACTTCTTTATTTAATAGCCTTGGTAAATGTGTCCTTCTAAAAATCTTGTGTGTACTATATGACTGAGGGTTCACAGAAGAGGACACATATCAGTAAGAGCAGATTAAATTTAAAGTAATTTTCAGAAGTGTATTCTTAGTTCTTCCAATAAGAAGCTGTGAGACACTGGATAGATCATTTTCTCTTCTTTGAGATCATTTTTCCACAAGTAAAATACAGAGTTTGGTTAAGATTCCCTCCCATACAAAACATAGTCTTTTAATCAGCCAAATTTATGCACAGGAAGAATTAGTGAAGAATACTTCCAAAATTTGACTAGATGTTTATGCTCACTGTTATTAATGAAGCAACTTAACCCATATCCTAAAACTCCAACAAGTACACCTGGCTGGTTCAATCAAAACAGCACATGACTCCCGATCTCGGGGTCAAGAGTTTGAGCCCCACTTTGGGTGTAGAGATTACTTAAAAATAAATAAATAAACTTAAAAAAGAAAATTGGAATTGTTAGAAGAAGAAGAAGAGGAAGAAAGACTGTTAGTGGTAAATGATCATATGGTGGGCCACTGGAAAAGTAATGCATGAAAAGAGTGTCAAGATTTTGCATTCTGCAAACTGCTTTTTTCAAGATGCAAAAGTGATGGAAATTGTTGCCCACAATTCTTTTATCTCTCCTTCCCACTCATACTTCCTCCTGTTTTCCTTTCTTTTTTATCACTTTAATTGACTACAGAACCTGTAGTTAGTTTGACAGACTTGCCCCAGAATCTTTACTGTGTCCTAATTCATTGAGTTGAGGTTCAGGTTAAACTGGATACTCCCTGTATCACTGTGATTAGTTAACATGCACTTTCAAAACTGAGCACAGATTTTATGTAACTATCTTTCAAGTTTGTGCTTATGTCTGATGCCCTTTGAGCATGTTCTCTATGGATTTGAACTATCAATAATACTAGCTGAAATTTCAATCAAAGGGAGCTACTATTCAGTGTGGAAGAAACAAGAGAAGCATTTAAGTTAATCCTGGACTTGGGAAGTGACCTGTTAATTAACTATGCTCACTTCATCCTTCTTAGGTTTTATTGATTCCTTTATCATTTTGCCTAATAACATTATCTCAGTAAAACAGAGCTGCTCTATATACTAAATGTTTGTTAATATTCTGTTTTAAATTTCATGACCTGAAGAGATCAAATTTTTAAAAATTCTGTGAAGAAACTTTAAAAAAATCATGACGGGTGATTTAATATATAGCAGCCTGAAGAAAAATACTATTTTACTTACATAATTTTTATTTTTTTAGGCATTCTCTTTACTTGTTTCTGTGTTACTGCTAAGAGAACAGTAAAGAAATGTTTTCCAGATGTAGCCCAGCAAAATTTAATTGTGTCAAATACTGAAGGACCCGGAGAAGAAGTGATGGTAAATTAGATTTCACTTTCATATGAATTGTACAGTGATCCAATGATAACAGCTGATTCTTACATAATAATAGTAATAATAATAATAACAGCTAATGTTTATTGAGCACTAACTCCACATGTTCTGCATGCATTAAGTCATTTGAACCTCATAACCCTATTGTATTGGTTTCATAAGACTGCAAAGAATCACAAAATCATAGTTCCCAGACTTATGGCAGCACAAATCAAATTTTCATATTTCATTCTTCTTAATGGCATTTCACCTTGCCCACCCTAATTGAGTATGGTCTCATTCTAATTTAACAAAATGCATATGTAATGACCTATTTTCAAACAAGATCACATTCTAAGCATGGAGGGTTAGGATTTCAATGTATGAATTTTGTTGAGAAAGATAAATGAAAGCAAATTATTTAGTTACAGTGTGATTCATTTATTTTATAACTCTAACTTTATTTTTAGGAAGCAAATATTAGACTGCCCACACAGACATCCAACATTTGTGACACAAGCATGTCTGTGGGCACTCTTGGTGGCCAAGGAGTCAAAACACAGCAAAGCTTCGAGATGGTCAAAGGCGGCTACACTTTGGATTCCAACAAAGGAGGTGGCCAGCAGACCTTGGAATCCGTCAAGGGAGCAGGACAAGGAGTAACGGATGCTGGCAGATATACATATACCGACTGGCACAGCTTCACCCAACCTCGGCTTGGCGAAGTGAGTGCCAGTGTCTTCGAGTTCATATTACATACAAGTTAAAGATGATTATGCATAAGGATTTCCCCAGAGTTTTATTCCTCAGGCACTTGGAACTCATCACCTTTTTAATGTTTCATTATATCATAGATACAGATTTCAGGTCCAAACCCAAAGGGAAAAATTATGTTTTAAGGTTTAATGTTTAAAATAAGGTTCACAAAACTGCAAAACTATCTAGAAGCGGCATATGTAGACATGTTTAGGAAGTATAAGAAGGCTTTCCCCCTCAAATTACCAGGGAAAGTCACCTGGAGTGAAAGATTTGTATAGAGTGCCGCATGGATCATAAATTTCAAACATTTTTTTTTAAGTATACTGAATTCTCTGTGTAGTTATGAAGACCTGGCTATCAACATCAACCACATAGGCTGTTTAGCTTTTATTTGGGGTTTTAGTTCCTTGTTTTATGTTCAGAGTAATCAATATTGGTTACTACTAGCCAGTTACATGTATTACATTATTGCCACCATATAACCATATATAAACAGAAGAATCATAGTCTCTATTGGTTCCCCCAAATATGTGAAGAAGCTACAAAGATACATTGGAACTGTACAAATATTATGTCCAAATGGGGATATTGTAAGTTAGCTTTGTGATATGTGTATATCTTTAATTTTCATAAATGTGTTCACTAGGAGCATTTATATATCTGCTATATTTTCAGAATGAATATAATACAGACCAATCATGTGCATTTTTTATATGTAGGAATCCATTAGAGGACACACTCTGATTAAAAATTAAACAGTAAAAGGTAAATCAAAGACATTATTTTTATGCTAATATGTTTAGGTGTCTTTAAAAAAATAATAAAATGTGCTCTCTTTTGATACAGAAGGTGTATCTGTGTGGACAAGACGAGGAGCATAAACATTCTGAAGACTACGTTCGTTCGTATAACTATGAAGGAAAAGGATCTGTGGCTGGCTCTGTAGGCTGCTGCAGTGATCGGCAGGAAGAAGAAGGGCTTGAGTTTCTAGATCATCTGGAACCCAAATTTAGGACGCTAGCAAAGACATGTGCAAAGAAATAATTGTGTGTTTTAAAAGAGAAACATCTACAAATTCATATGTAGGAGTTCATCGAATATAAAACCATAGCAGCATCTGCTAATATATTTGTTTATTGGAGGTAAACTTTGAGTCATGTATAGATAAGAATACTATAAATACAAAGCTCTGCTAAATTCTCCTCGTCTGATATAAATTCCATATTCTCTAGAAAGAAGAGTTTCATGTGTTAATTTTCTTTTTTTATGCATGTATATATTGCCCTTTGCAGGACTCTGCAAATGTCCATTCTTGCATCTTCTCTTTGAAAACTTACTTTGAATGCTATGAAAGCGTGTGGTGGGAGAGCTGGGTATTGCCAAGGCTAATGAGCAATGGATTTTAATTTGAGATGAAAATTAAATATTTTCTTCAAAATTCCCAGGAGATTGCTCTTAGAAATGCTCTTAGAAATATTGTTCTTGGTGCCAGAGCATTGAATCCTCTACCTGAGCGGCTATGTATTGAAGGACACTTAAGTATTCTTTGGTGCAAAATTCAGTTTGGTAAATAAATATCCATTTCTCACTATACTTTTCACACTGCGGAGGTGCTCCCAGCACCGTTTGCTTTCAGGAACCTTCAGCGCTTGGTCCTTGGATCTCTGCCCATATGGATGCATAATCAGGTTCCTACAGTTTCTAGGATTGTTGGAAAGAAACGGACCAGAACAAACTCACAACAATTTGAGCCACAAAGATTTTGTTAGGATCAGATGGAAGGATTTACAAGAAAGAATTGCAGCCTTGATGTCCATGGTTTGACTTAGACTCACAAATAGGTTTTGTTTGCCCACCCAGATATACTATTACCTTTTTAAAATATAAATACCTTGGCCAGAACATGCACTGTCTACTTTGACAGAGGCCTACCATCTTTAAGCATTTGTGAAACCAGCCTGGCAGGCATTAGACTTGCAACCCTGATCCACAGTGCTTAGCCTTTTATAAATACGTTAAAAATGGAATGAGCATTCATATTGGAATGTAATACTCTGACTACCTTGGTAATTACTTTAAGAAAATGGAAAATCAGAAAAAATGCATTTCTAGCATGTAAATGTTAAAATATGGAGATTTATGAAAGCAACACTTAACCAAACATTTGTTAAATGATGGTTAAATGAATGAACGTGAGTAAATAATTTGTTTTGAACATATAACATCTTAATGGGATATTATGTTGTATTGATTTAGAAAGAAGCTATATATAAACAATATTTTAATAATCTTTTGTACCAAACTTTCTAAATTTACAAACAGTAACAGTATATATCATATGGAAATTTCTCATTCAGACAAAAAAAAACTTTCATTTTTAAAAATCTATTAACTAGTTCATTATTGAAAAAAGAGTGGTTGATTTTTTAAAAATTTTGTAATTACTCTTCTTATTCTCAATTATAGCTTCTGATTAAAACTGTTTCTTGATGTGAAATTGGACATTAGAGCAGAATAAAAAAGTAGTTATAATAAAGAAATATTTCATTGTATAGGATGTTCACAATGTATGATTTTTATAGCAATTGTGAATAAAATAATTTTGGGGGAATGCAATTTCTGTTGTTTCACAATGGTACCAGTTTGGAGATTTTTAAGTTTAATATTAAAAATTTGGAAATAAGTCATGCCATGTTATATTCTTGAATGTAGATATAGAACATTCTCTGAGCAACTAAAAATCATTAGCTGAATATTAATATCTCTTTATGTTTTCATTTCTTATATTTACTTAAATAGGAAAGATAAATTTTATATCTGAACATTAAGTACAATTAAAGGCCAAATTTTAGCAAACCAGAATCTTTAGGAAGTACAGAAAATGAATTTGTATTAAGTAGTTTTGGCTATTTTAAATATTTTCAAATATTATTAAAATTTATCTCAGAGGAACTTGACTTGTCTTTTATTTAGGAAATTCACATTCTGTTTACACTCAAAATTAAACATTATTTGTACAATTGATAAAATTCATGAAACTCCACTGGCCTATTTACAAATTTAGTTTGTTAATAAAACATTGTATTTTATGGATTATTTAATATAAGTTAAATATCAATTGTCAATAAGTAAATCATTATGAATTCTTCTTATTTTATTAAATCTGTAGTTAGGGAAAACATACAATTAAGTTTTTCTTGATTCAGATTTGAAAAATATTTCATGTAAAAAAATTCCATGGGAACACCAGAGTGATGAAAATTGATATAATTATTATAAATTAGCTTTATTAAATACCTCCTTAACTTTACTGAGCTTTCAATTCTCCTAAGTTTATTAAAAATATTTTATAAAACTTGATATCTATGCTTATATTTACTTTAAGAAAATGGAATATGCTCTTATTTGGAAATTGTTCACAATAGATGTTCTAGAGTTGAAGATTTTTATTCTCATAGAAAAGAAAAGCTAACTCCATTTTGTGGTGTCTCAGCTATAAAAGTCCTGTACCAGTTGAAAATCCTTAATTAGATTAGGGTAATGAAACAAAACAAACTGTATATTTCTTATTTCTGCATGCATCTGGTCTCTTATCTGCTTTTCTAATAAATCTGAAGGAATACTGCATTTGGACAGACCCTGCATTTGTCTTTCTACCTACACAGGGAAAAGAAAATAAAACTGTAGCAGGAGAACGTGTTGCAAAGAATGGATAGACCCCTGTATATTTTGTAAGATTCAGTAAAATTAAGTGAGCATCACTTTTAAAAACCCTTTGAAAGGATAGTGTTGCATAAAACAAACAAACAAAAAGACCCAAAAACAAAAACAAAAACAAAACACACTCAATCTCAAAGCCTTACCACTAACAGTGAAATAACCATTATCAAATATAGGAATAGACTTTACAAGAAGCATCATAAAAACAAATGTGTGATGTACATTCATAACACACACTTTGTAAAGATGGATAGAATTATTTTAAAATCCTTTTTTTTTTTTATTTTAAAATCCTTACTGTTAAAGAACAAAAATTTAACTGAGTAGATTTGAAGATGTAATTGGCTTTGTTCAAGGACTCATGAATCTATCAGCATCCCCTCTAGTAAAGACAGGTGCTGGAAGCAGTTTGTAAAAGGGTAGGCTCTTTCTTTCTTTTTCCTTTCTTTCTTTCTTTCTTTCTTTCTTTCTTTCTTTCTTTCTTTCTTTCTTTCTTTCTTTCTTTCTTTTTTTTTTTTCTTTCTTTCTTTCTTTCTTTCTTTCTTTCTTTCTTTCTTTCTTTCTTTCTTTCTTTCTTCTTTCTTTTTCTTTCTTTCTTTCTTTCTTTCTTTCTTTCTTTCTCTTTCTTTTTCTTTTTTCTTCTTTCTTTTTAGTATTTTGTTTATTAATTTGAGAGAAGAGAGAGAGAAAACACACGCATGTGCATGTGCGGAGGGGAAGGGCAGAGGGAGAGGGAGAAGTAGGATCTCAGCTGAGTGGGGAGACCAAGGCAGGGCTCCCTCCCAGGACCCTAAGATCCTGACCTGAGTTGAAAGCAGCCCGTTAACCGCTGAGCCACCCAGATATCCCAAGTGGAAGGTTTTTACAGGCAGAAGGGGCTGGGGACAAAGTCATTAGCAAAAGAAAATAAAGGATTGTTCTGGGCCAAGCATTATTATACAGATCATCTCACTAATGCTGATAGGAAATTTCAGATTGATTCTTTAAAGATCACACATATCTGGGAAAGTCTGAAAGTGCAATTAAGTCCTGGATTGCCATGGGCGGGGGGGGGGGGGGGGGGGGGGGGTGGCAAATGGCACCATTTAGGGTCTGTTGTTTCTTTCCCAACACTATTTAAAGTAACTCTTTTGATTGATAGTAATAAAATCCCCTTTGATAAGACCAATCTACAGAGTTAGATGTTGTTTATTTCCAAACAGTAGAGAAAAAAAAAAAAAAAATAAACGAGTGTGGAGTTCCTCTGTATTTGGCCCAAGAAGACATAGGATTTCAACATTTTTTTTAAAAGATTTACTTATTTATTTGAGAGAGAGAGAGAGAGAAGGAGAGAGAGAGAGAGAGTGAGACTGAGAACCAGAGGGGCAGAGGGAGAAAGAGAATCCCAAGTGGACTCCCCCACTGAACACAGAGGCCCAGGACCCTGAGAAAACACTTAAAATTTAGTTTTCAATGTGCTATAATTAATACTTGTAATTTTGTAGTGTTTTTACTTGTCTATATTTAGGGACCTTTAAATGCAATAATATGGAATCATTAATGTTAGAAAGAAACTTCAAAGCTTCCTTTGAGACAGTTGAGGTTTTATGTAGAATTCATACCAAAAATTCACATAGCTTTATTTCCTGCCAGATATAGTTCAAGAAAAGCTAAAAGGAACTCTGTAATCCAAAGTTAAAGAATTTTCTTGCTATGGCTTTGCCTCTCCTAATGTATATAGAAAATTTAGGAAATAAGGGTGGATGGCATTCGTATAGCTTATGTATCTAAAATTTAAAACTGAAATTCACAAAGACATTTTGTCCATAGCAGGTATTCTCTAAGATGGATATGCTACTTCTGTGTCTTCCATATTTCTTACCTATCTGAGATCTATACTGAAATTCTATTATCAGTGCTTCTTGAAACCTGATTCCTGGACCAGAAGCATCCACATTACAAAGGAACTTGTTAAAAATGCTAATTCTGGGGTACCTGGGTGGCTCAATGGTTGAGCAACTGCCTTTAGTTTAGGTCTTCATCCCGGAGTCCTGGGATCGAGTCCCATATCGGGCTTCCCGCAGGGAGCGTGCTTCTGTCTCTGCCTCTTTCTATGTCTCTCATGAATAAATAAAAATAATAATAAAAAAAAGAAATACTAATTTTGGAGTCCCTCCCCCAGTTCCTTTAGACAGGAAAGGGACAGTGAGGTCCTCTGGGCATTGCTTTTGATTTAACAAATTCACAGTACTAGTTCTTTGCTACTCTGCTTCTTCACACCACCTGAGAGCTGGTGAGGACCGAGGGTTCAGGCCCCACCCCCAGACGTGTTGAATCAAAATCTGCATTTCAACAAGATCCCCAGGAGGTCTACAGGCACAGGAAACTTTGATTAGTGTGTGCAGTTGGTCCCCTGAGGGGAACCTGCAAAAACTAATCTGTGGACAACACAATTAGCCAATTAGAGCAAGCTACACAAGTAGCCTCAGGAAGCAGGTCTGTAGCTGCCATCTGGTAGGGAAATTGTCGCAGTTCACCTGGTGGCCTAAATTCAAGCCCGCTTGCCTCTCACCATCCAGAAAGCAGAACCTCCCACTCTGTTCTTGTGTACCTGGGTAATCGACTCTGTGAACTTTATACCGAAAACTGCTTTGAATTGGAGAATATACAATGATGTGTAAGGCAACCAAATTTAGGTAGATGGCATGTTTCATTGTCACTTTATTTACTAAATTTATTTTGCTAACTCAAAATTTAAAAAAAATCACTTTTTGATATTATTTTTGATCAAGCCTATCCAATAAATTTACTAAACTGTGCTTAAAAATCAACCTGAATAATTCTGATAGTTTAAGCAATACACTCACAGTTTCCTGATTTCATTTTGGCAAATATGTGTCTTGATGTATTCTTTTCTTCCTGAGCCAATTTATCTCCATGTACATTTATAACGTTTTATTTTTCTGGGTGTAGCCGACTTTGAGTATTATAGGTGTGGCTGAGAACCTGTCAGAACCAGTGATGTTATATTAAGTAACTAAAACCTGTCATAATTATTTCTTTTTGTTTCATATTGGGTAGAATCAAATTAAGACAAATTCTCAGAGTTGTTTTAATTTTAATATTTTATTTTAATATAGTACATTATTAATATTAAATATATAATACCATAGAAATATAGAATATAGTTATTACATGTGTTAAATATTAACTGTTAATATTAAATACTAATTTGACGTTGATGTTTT